>NC_061510.1:303404547-303416401 GCF_022539505.1 Lolium rigidum | reverse complement strand
TTGCCACCATTGAAAAATTGTTATTTGGATGTTAATCTCGCTGATAATGCTAAAAAGAAACCTTTGGGGAAAGTTGATAATGTTCATATTATGGTTAACAATAACCTTGTCCCCGTTGATTTTGTTGTCTTGGATATTGAATGCAATGCATCTTGCCCCATTATATTGGGAAGACCTTTTCTTCGAACCGTTGGTGCTACTATTGATATGAAGGAAGGTAATATTAAATATCAATTTCCTCTCAAGAAAGGTATGGAACACTTCCCTAGAAAGAGAATGAAGTTACCTTATGATTCTATTATTAGAACAAATTATGATGTTGATGCTTCATCTCTCGATGTTACTTGAGTTACACTTTACGCGCCTAGCTGAAGGCGTTAAAAAAGCGCTTATGGGAGACAACCCATGTTTTTACTACCGTATTTTTGTTTTATATTTGAGTCTTGGAAGTTGTTTACTACTGTGGCAACCTCTCCTTATCTTAGTTTTGAGTTTTGTTGTGCCAAGTAAAGTCTTTGATAGTAAAGTAAGTACTAGATTTGGATTACTGCGCAGTTACAGATTTCTTTGCTGTCACGAATCTGGGTCTACCTCCCTGTAGGTAGCTCAGAAAATTAAGCCAATTTACGTGCATGATCCTCAGATATGTACGCAACTTTCATTCAATTTGAGAATTTTCATTTGAGCAAGTCTGGTGGCCTAATAAAATCCATCTTTACGGACAGTTCTGTTTTGACAGATTCTGCCTTTTATTTTGCATTGCCTCTTTCGCTATGTTGGATGAATTTCTTTGATCCATTAATGTCCAGTAGCATTATGCAATGTCCAGAAGTGTTAACAATGATTGTGTCACCTCTGAACATGTGAATTTTTATTGTGCACTAACCCTCTAATGAGTTGTTTCGAGTTTGGTGTGGAGGAAGTTTTCAAGGATCAAGAGAGGAGTATGATGCAATATGATCAAGGAGAGTGAAAGCTCTAAGCTTGGGGATGCCCCGGTGGTTCACCCCTGCATATTCTAAGAAGACTCAAGCGTCTAAGCTTGGGGATGCCCAAGGTATCCACTTCTTCATCGACAACATTATCAGGTTCCTCCCCTGAAACTATATTTTTATTCCGTCACATCTTATGCACTTTGCTTGGAGCGTCGGTTTGTTTTTGTTTTTTGTTTTGTTTGAATAAAATGGATCCTAGCATTCACTTTGTGGGAGAGAGACACGCTCCGCTGTAGCATATGGACAAATATGTCCTTAGGCTCTACTCATAGTATTCATGGCGAAGTTTCATCTTCGTTAAATTGTTATATGGTTGGAATTGGAAAATGCTACATGTAGTAACTCTAAAATGTCTTGGATAATTTGATACTTGGAAATTGTTGTGCTCATGTTTAAGCTCTTGCATCATATACTTTGCACCCATTAATGAAGAAACACTTAGAGCTTGCTAATTTGGTTTGCATATTTGGTTTCTCTAGAGTCTAGATAACATCTAGTATTGAGTTTTGAACAACAAGGAAGACGGTATGGAGTCTTACAATGTTTTCAATATGTATTTTATGTGAGTTTTGTTGTACCGTTCATCCTTGTGTTTGTTTCAAATAACCTTGCTAGCCTAAACCTTGTATCGAGAGGGAATACTTCTCATGCATCCAAAATCCTTGAGCCAACCACTATGCCATTTGTGTCCACCATACCTACCTACTACATGGTATTTATCCGCCATTCCAAAGTAAATTGCTTGAGTGCTACCTTTAAAATTCCATCATTCACCTTTGCAATATATAGCTCATGGGACAAATAACTTAAAAACTATTGTGGTATTGAATATGTACTTATGCACTTTATCTCTTATTAAGTTGCTTGTTGTGCGATAACCATGTTTACGGGGACGCCATCAACTATTCTTTGTTGAATATCATGTGAGTTGCTATGCATGTCCGTCTTGTCCGAAGTAAGAGAGATCTACCACCTTCATGGTTGGAGCATGCATATTGTTAGAGAAGAACTTTGGGCCGCTAACTAAAGCCATGATTCATGGTGGAAGTTTCGAGTCTTGGACATATATCCTCAATCTCATATGAGAATAATAATTGTTGCCACATGCTTATGCATTAAAGAGGAGTCCATTATCTGTTGTCCATGTTGTCCCGGTATGGATGTCTAAGTTGAGAATAATCAAAAGCGAGAAATCCAAAATGCGAGCTTTCTCCTTAGACCTTTGTACGGGCGGCATGGAGGTACCCCATTGTGACACTTGGTTAAAACATGTGCATTGCAAAGATCCGGTAGTCCAAGCTAATTAGGACAAGGTGCGGGCACTATTAGTATACTATGCATGAGGCTTGCAACTTGTAAGATATAACTTTCATAACTCATATGCTTTATTACTACCGTTGACAAAATTGTTTCATGTTTTACAAATAAAAGCTCTAGCACAAATATAGCAATCGATGCTTTCCTCTTTGAAGGACCATTCTCTTTACTTTTATGTTGAGTCAGTTCACCTATCTCTCTCCACCTCAAGAAGCAAACACTTGTGTGAGCTGTGCATTGATTCTTACATACTTGCATATTGTACTTGTTATATTACTCTATGTTGATAATTATCCATGAGATATACATGTTACAAGTTGAAAGAAACCGCTGAAACTTAATCTTCCTTTGTGTTGTTTCAATACCTTTACTTTGATTTATTGCTTTATGAGTTAACTCTTATGCAAGACTTATTAATACTTGTCTTGAAGTACTATTCATGAAAAGTCTTTGCTTTATGATTCACTTGTTTACTCATGTCATTACCATTGTTTTGATCGCTGCATCCACGACATATGTTTACAAATAGTATGATCAAGGTTATGATGGCATGTCACTTCAGAAATTATCTTTGTTATCGTTTTACCTGCTCGGGACGAGCAGAACTAAGCTTGGGGATGCTTGATACGTCTCCGACGTATCGATAATTTCTTATGTTCTATGCCATATTATTGATGATACCTACATGTTTTATGCACACTTTATGTCATATTCGTGCATTTTACGGAACTAACCTATTAACAAGATGCCGAAGTGCCAGTTGCTGTTTTCTGCTGTTTTTGGTTTCAGAAATCCTAGTAACAAAATATTCTCGGAATTGGACGAAACGAAGACCCAAGGGCCTATTTTGCCACGAACCTTCCAGAAGACCGAAGAGCATACGAAGTGGGGCCACGAGGTGGCCAAACCACAAGGCGGCGCGGCCAAGGGGGGCCCGCGCCGCCCTGTGGTGTGGGCCCCTCGTCAGCCCCCCGACTGCGTCCTTCCGCCTACTTAAAGCCTCCGTCGCGAAACCCACGATGCGAAAAACCACGATACGGAAAACCTTGCTGAGACGCCGCCGCCGCCGATCCCATCTCGGGGGATTACGGAGATCTCCTCCGGCACCCTGTCGGAGAGGGATTCATCTCCCGGAGGACTCTACACCGCCATGGTCGCCTTCGGAGTGATGAGTGAGTAGTTCACCCCTGGACTATGGGTCCATAGCAGTAGCTAGATGGTTGTCTTCTCCTCATTGTGCTTCATTGTTGGATCTTGTGAGCTGCCTAACATGATCAAGATCATCTATCTGGAATACTCTATGTTGTGTTTGTCGGGATCCGATGGATAGAGAATACCATGTTATGTTAATTATCAAGTTATTACATATGTGTTGTTTATGATCTTGCATGCTCTCCGTTACTAGTAGAGGCTCTGGCCAAGTTTTTGCTTTTAACTCCAAGAGGGAGTATTTATGCTCGATAGTGGGTTCATGCCGCATTGACACCAGGACGATGTGACGAAAGTTCTAAGGTTGTGTTGTCTTTGTTGCCACTAGGGATAAAACATTGGCGCTATGTCCGAGGATGTAGTTGTTGATTACATTACGCACCATACTTAATGCAATTGTCTGTTGCTTTGCAACTTAATACTGGAAGGGGTTCGGACGATAACCTTGAAGGTGGACTTTTTAGGCATAGATGCGGTTGGATGGCGGTCTATGTACTTTGTCGTAATGCCCAATTAAATCTCACTATACTTATCATGCCATGTATGTGCATTGTTATGCCCTCTCTATTTGTCAATTGCCCGGACTGTAATTTGTTCACCCAACATGCTTTTATCTTATGGGAGAGACACCTCTAGTGAGCTGTGGACCCCGGTCCATTCTTTTAATACTTGAAATACAAATCTGCTTGCAATACTTGTTTTCTTGTTTTCTCGCTTTGTTACGAGCAAGCCGGTGAGATTGACAACCTCATCTGTTTCGTTGGGGCAAAGTACTTTGGTTGTGTTGT
This sequence comes from Lolium rigidum, assembly GCF_022539505.1. Taxonomy (NCBI): domain Eukaryota; kingdom Viridiplantae; phylum Streptophyta; class Magnoliopsida; order Poales; family Poaceae; genus Lolium; species Lolium rigidum. Next base: position 303,412,092 of record NC_061510.1, on the reverse strand, counting down.
GCAGGTTCCACGTTGGTGCCGGAATCTCTGGTGTTGCGCCGCACTACATCCCGCCGCCATCAACCTTCAACGTGCTTCTTGGATCCTCCTGGTTCGATAAACCTTGGTTTCTTTCTGAGGGAAAACTTACTGCTGTGTGCATCATACCTTCCTCTTGGGGTTCCCAACGAACGTGTGAAATACACGCCATCAAGGGGCTGTTCATGAATATCCTCCACGGCGTTCGAGAGTTCGACTCCTACTTCAAGCTCAAGCCCGACGTTGTAGGCGTTCTCGGGTTCTCGTCCATTCAGAAGTGCACCGCCGCCATGAGGATGCGTGCATACGGAACAACTGCCGATACACCGGACGACTACCTTCGCATGAGTGAGTCTACTGCCATTGAGTGCATGTACAAGTTTTGCCGAGCTGTGGTGGGAAAGTTTGGCAAATACTACTTGAGAGGGCCAGGCGAGGAAGAGGCTGCAAGGATCATGGCACAAAATGCTGCCGGAGGATTTCTGGAATGCTTGGAAGCATCGATTGCATGCACTCGGGCATGGAAGAACTGCCCGTTTGCTTGGCAAGGTATATACAAAGGGCGTCATGGATATTGCGGTGTGGTGCTTGAAGGCTGTGGCAGATTATGACCTGTGGATTTGGCATTCTTTCTTTGGCATGGCGGGATCACACAATGACATCAACGTGTTGCAGCGGTCTCCGGTGTTCAGCAGACTAGTGGAAGGGCATGCTCCACCATGCAACTATGAGATCAATGGCCACCAATATACCAAAGGCTATTATCTAGCTGATGGTATATATCCAAAATGGACCACTTTTGTCAAAACAATCTCGAATCCATCAGGTCTGAAGAATTCCCACTTTGCTACACGACAGGAGGCTTGCAGGAAGGATGTCAAGCGGGCATTTGGTGTGCTTCAAGCACAATTTGCCATTGTCCGGTACCACTGCTCTAAGCTGGTCTCACGACCAAATGTGGGAGGTGATGCAGGCTTGTGTGATCATGCACAACATGATCATCGAGGATGACCGCAAGAATCATGTTAGGTCACATGTTGGTCCCTATGAGTGTCAAGGCCCTTTTCCGGAGGTTGATCATGAGTTGCCTGCAGATTTTACTGATTTTCTCGCCATGCACGCAGAGATCCGTGACAGCAATGTGCATGAGCAACTTCAAGCTGATCTCGTTGAGCATTTGTGGAGGATCAAAGGAAATACTGTGACACCTTGATGTAGCATCTAGCCCTATTTATTATATTTGATTACTTGTTTTATTGTTTGTTGTAATTTAATTTGAAAACAATCCTCGCAAACATTTTTATTCATATGCTACATTTGAAAAAGGGTTTATTATGTGTTAAAAAAGTATTTTAAATGTTTGGGGGCGGCGTTTAGGAGACGCGGCTGGGAAGCGACGTCCCCCAAAGGCGGCACGAACAAAACACGTCCCCCAAACACTCAATCCGACGCGGTTTGGGGGACGGTTTGGGGGACGCGAGACAGCGGTCGGCGGATAGAACCTGGCCGAACACCGGCGCGGGCATCTTGGTCGGCCGAAGCTCCACCACGCGCGGCTCCGCAGCTAGGAGCTATATCGCGTGTTGCTTCTCGTCACAGATGATGGCCAGGCCATACACCTCGCGCGGAGCTCGGCTGCGAACACCTCGTCGTCGCCAAGTTCCTCATCATCCTCTAGAAGACCCTCTGTATCCTGGCTCTCCCCTGCCATACAGAATGACATCTACCTCGCTCTCTCCCAGGAATCGCCTCGGTCATCGTCTTTCAGGTCATCGCCGCGGTTAACTTGAATTGGAGAAAGGGAGGAAGACGATGCAGGTTCGCGAGGCGACGAAACGAACAGAGAAAGGAGAAGGACTGAAAGAGGAGGGGGTGTCGGGCCCTTTTTTGGGGAGACTCGCACGTGAGTATGGGAGGGCAAACCTGGAATAAAAGGGCAAAGTACTCCAGAACACAGGGTAAATCCGAAAATCTGTAAAAAAGAAAAAGAACGCAGAGCATAGTAAGATATAAAGGCGTATAGTGCTATATATAATAAATTCTTAAAGCCTCCTGGCAAACATGTACCCTATACTCCTGGTCTATAAATAGCCTTCCTCTTGTTTCTCTCGATACAATCATTCATATTGAACTAGTAAATCAAGACAGTGCTAGACCACCATTTTGTTTTCTAGAGAAGGAGTGGATGGACGAGGATGTTATGGTGCTGCTGCATATCCAGATGGCCATATCTTCTTGGAATGGGATGCACCGAGAAAATGAGATGACTTGAGTCATTCATGCACGACTCGATATTGCTTCATTTTGCTGGATTAGTTGGCCTTCGTTGTGGTTGGACGGTATGCAATTGATCTAGATAGTGCTGGGCATAGAGCAGATTTGTGACCCAGATTTTTAGATCCTTCGCATTCTGCATACGCGCACCGTTTCTGCCGACGTTGCTGTGTCGCTATCTACAATGGAATTGATCACACCGTACTGGTAAGCAGGGCCTGTGAATGGCTTCCTTTCCCTTTGCTGCTTGTGGAAGTAGGACAACACGGACTCACTAGGGTTCAAAACTAGAGACATGTAGTCTTGGAGAAAGAGATCACATCCTCTGGTTTTAATGTTTTTCCATTCTTTGTTCATGTTGCTAAGACTAGTACATTTTTGGTTTACTAATCTAGTATGTGCGTTTGATCATGGGAACTTTTGTCATCCTGTAGTAACTACTGGCTGACAGAAAATTGAACTGGCTGTAATGGCTTTGCTAAATGTGCAGTGTTGCAGACTTGCAGTGCTTTTTGTATTGTTTTGTATTTCAGATTGTGCCCTTGTTAAGAAGAGGGAGAAAGGGGAGAAACAAAAGATATAGGCCCACGGCGGAACATAACTTGCTCAGAACCTAACTGATCAAATTCAAGATTCGGCGATTTGCACAAAAATAACCCAAAAGTGAAAGAAAAGCACAGACTGACCCTCCGGCGAAACTATTTCACCAATCTAACCCTTTTGTGTGGCGCCCCTCCCATCGGCGCCACACATGCCAGTGTGGCGCCCCTCCTGCCGGCGCCACAAACCCATCCGACGTGGCCCGTCGACGCTGAGCTGGTGAGCCGATCCGACGTGGCAGCATGTGTGGCGCCCCTCCCATCGGCGCCACACATGCCAACTTATATCAGGTTTACGGTCGAAAACATCCAGGGGCTCCGGAACATCTGGGACTTAGCCGTTTTGGCGAGCCACTACGTGTGGTGCAGATGCCACGGGCGCCACACTAGCATGTGTGGCACCGATGCCACGGGTGCCACACATCCACTTAAGTGTGGCGCCCGCGCCCGCCCCCAGCCCGACCCTCTCTTTCTCTTCTTTCTCTCCTCTCTTCCTCTCCTTCAACCGCCGCCGCCGGCCGCCTCTCCGCCGCCCCCCACCAAATCCTCCACGGATTGGATAGATCTGGCCGGCCAAATCCATCCCCATACAATCCTCAAGGTATTCCCCTTCGTTCCCCTTCGATTCATCCAAGATTTGCTCCGGTTTAATTCGATTTAGCCGTTTTGCCTAGATTGGAAATGTTGGTTGTGTTTGAACCATAGATTTGTATGCATGTGTTTGAACCATAGATTTGTTGGAACCATAGATTGTATGCATGTGTTTGACCCATAGATGTTAAATTTTGCTAGATTGTATGCATTGTATCCAAAGATGTTTGAAATGGCTATGTATGTGTTGAAATGGGTATGTAAGTGTTGAATGTGTATGTGTAGGAACCCTAGATATGTATGTATCCTAGATTTGTGGAGGAACCCTAGGCATCAAATTTCATGGATGTGTATGTGAAGGAATAACTCATATGGTGTTCTATCCCTAGATATGAATGTATATGTATGTATTTGATGTATTTGTGATGGCTTATTTGGATATATTCTCATGTATGTGTTGCTCATAATATGTTGTATTTGTGTAAACATGTAGGATGATGTGGCTCTTGGATCAAGAGTACGACAGGGAACACCGGGCTGTTCATATGACGGAGAGGACAACGGATCTTCACCCTTTGAAGATTCGTTACCATGGCACAGTGGATATACCGTATGACGAGAGGTACACGGAGTTCATCGAGCCTACCGATCTTCTGCCGTTCATATCCCTTGTAAGCCGTGGGGGGCCGAACATGAACCCCTCGGCACTCACCGCCCTTGTCGACCAGTGGAGGCCGGAGACTCACACCTTCCACTTGAGGGCCGGGGAGATGGCCCCTACTCTCCAGGATGTTTCCATGATCCTTGGACTACCTATTTAGGGCGAGCCACTGTGTATGAACACAGCTTCTGATGGGTGGCGCCAGCAGATGGAGGCGCTTATTGGCAGGGCTCCCCCGGCGCCAGCAAATCCAAATGAGAGAGTTCCCGCCGGTGCGTCTTTCTCTTGGATCAGGACTAACTTTGCACAATGCCCGGACGGGGCCAACAAGGACACTCGGAGGACGTACGCCCGCGTGTACTTATGGTACATGATTTCGAGGACTCTCTTTCCTGACAGTGGGGGGAAGCTGGCCCATTGGTGTTGGCTGAAGGCGCTTACGGTGTTGGACAACCGGTGGAGTTGGGGAACAGTGGCACTTGCCTACCTCTACCGGCAGGTGATGACTTGTTCTATGTACTATTTTTCTATAGTAGTGTGCTAGACAAAGTAGTAACCAAATGTCTTATGTACGCAGTTGGACGAAGCTTGTCGCAGGACTGGGAGCAGGACTGGGAGCGGCGGTATTGGTGGATGCTTGCTCCTACTTTCCGTATGGAGCTGGGACCGCATATCAGTTGGGCGGCCTAGGACACTCCCCGAGAGGCCATGGCCGCGGAGATCATCTTTGTCGAGGATGAGGAACGACGAGCCGTTCTCTTCAGAGGAGGAGGAGCAGGAGGAGCAGGAGGAGCAGCAGCAACAAGAGCCACGGCAGCGGACGAAGAGGATGGCCGTCCGGAAGCAGCCCGTGAGGACGACACGTCGAGGACGACAGTAGGATGTGCTACGTGCTGTTGTGAACTATATCTTCATAAGTATCGAATTGTGAACCCTATGTCATTTCGAACAATGTTTGTAATGCTACTTGTTGTTTGAATTTACTTGCTACGATGTAGACTACATCTTCTGAGATTGCTACTTGTTGTGTATGTTTTGAGATTGCTACTTGTTGTGTCCAATGAAAACTGTTGGAGTTTGGTAGGATTTTTCATGTTTTTAACACAAGTCAACGTGTGGCGCCCTCCACAGTGGCGCCACACCGCATTGTGTGGCGCCCACGGCATCGGCGCCACACATGCCAACTTATATCAAGTATTGGGTCGAAAACATCCAGGGGCTCCGGACGATAAGTCCTTAGCCGTTTTGGCGAGGCTCTATGTGTGGCGCCCGTGGCATCGGCGCCACACTGTGATGTGTGGCGCCCGTGGCATCGGCGCCACACATAGAGCCTCGCCAAAACGGCTAAGTCCCAAACAAATTGTCTCACAGTATGTTTTGGGCAATTACAAGTGCATGTGTGGCGCCGATAGGAGGGGCGCCACACATGCTGCCACGTCGGATCGGCTCACCAGCTCAGCGTCGACGGGCCACGTCGGATGGGTTTGTGGCGCCGGCAGGAGGGGCGCCACACTGGCATGTGTGGCGCCGATGGGAGGGGCGCCACACAAAAGGGTTAGATTGGTGAAATAGTTTCGCCGGTGGGTAGTCTGTGCTTTTCTTTCACTTTTGGGTTATTTTTGTGCAAATCGCCTCAAGATTCCATGCAACATGAGCTATTTCAATTACCCCTCCTTCAGAATAAGTTATCCAGCTGATCGATAACGGAAAGTAGTTCACGCAACAAGACCATATAGCACATGCAACAATGAAATCACACACCAGCTTGCAAATGCTACGTTCAACATATGTATAATCCCTCACAAAAATGCATCTACAACGTTTCATCAGTCACCAAAAGAGAGAAATTGTTCCTCGTTGTGGAGGTGAAATAATGCTTAATAGAGCTATCAGATTTCATAGGTTATTTTTTTTTGAGAGAAGATTTCATAGGTTATGCCTCAATGTGATTCTTGAGATCAGAACTTTTTGTGCTTTAGTGCTAGTCTTAATTTAATTCCCTAACGTCAACTCTAAAGTAGCGATGACATTTGTGGGCCATCGTGGAGTTCATGTCAGTTGCAAAATAAAGTTGGAGAATGGTGTGGTTCGGACTACATGTTTCGTCCTTATATTCTTCTCATGTGGACTACCCTCTCCATCTTTGCTATATTCCGAAACATATCTAGAAAAAGTTGTGCACTGTAAATATTTTTAGCCACTACAAGGCTTCACGAAACATAAAAGGGCAATCTCATCTTTTTTCCATTCATTACTTATTCACGAAAATGAAAATTCGTTGACCCATGGTAAAATTTGTTGCATAGACTTTTCCATCAGTTCAGGATTTTGTTTGAGTTGGCAAGCGCATCAGAGCTGTCCTCCAAATCTATAAGTCAAATATGGTATCAGAGTGTCAATATCTCGGGATCAAATCATGCCAAACGCAGTACCAATATGAAATAGTAGCGGTCAATCATCGATCCCAGCCTAAGATCTTCCTTACATCCACAGTATAAACTTGAGAAAAAGTTTTTGAATGTGTTATTTAGCTTTTTCCCCATCAGTCGAACTTTTGTTTGACAAGCCATACGCCTGCACACCTCTGCGGTCGATCAGCGGCCGGTGGCTGCGCCCGGATAGCCACGCTGGCGCAGATGTGATCCCTTCTTGCTCTCTGCCTGCGCCGTAGCATCGGTGTTCAAGTCTGTAGATGCATACGACATGCTCATTTCTTTCCTGTTAGAGATATATTTGGTATAGGTATACTAGCAGCATGCCCGCGCGTTGCTGCGAAATAACAATTAATTACAGCAGCGTGATTTTCTTTTCCACGGAACTATCTAAATATATATTATTTTATTTCTTTACTTAATATATCAGTTTTTCATAAAAAAATAGATTTTATCAAATTGATATATAATTACAATCCATGTTTATCTTCACGCATCCGCTTCCTCTTTCCTGTAGCAGCTCCCCAAGACCTAAGTACTTGCAACCCGGAATGCATGTACTGAAATGTTCACGGTTGTATTGCTTTCGTCGATAGCGTCACCTCAATCCGAGTTCACTATTATATTTGAAGCCATCTAGTTGGAAGCTAGTTTCAGGCATGCCTCCAGGGCTTGACATGTGCTCTAGCGGGCGGCCGTTCCTCCTAGAGTTTGTTGAAATATTGGACCCACTTTTAGTGGCCCATACTAGATTTCAGATTTCCCTATAAATCTCAAAGCTCATATAGTGGAAGCCTTGTGAGTTTGAGTCCAAGTTGGTGGCAGCTCACTAGGGAGTGGCAAGAGGTGGGAAGTTTAGTCCCACATGGAAAGTTGGGAGGAAGTTAGACCACCTTATAAGGTGGGTTGTTCCACCACTAGTAAGTGAGTGAGAATAGGAGTGCTACACGCGCGCGCTCCTCCTCCTCGC
>NC_061510.1:303387947-303404447 GCF_022539505.1 Lolium rigidum | reverse complement strand
CCTTTGTAGCAGTTGCCGTTGAACTTGTGCACATGTTTCTTGCAGTCTCCCACTCCTCCTACACTCCTGGAACCCGCCCCTCGAACATGACGTAGTACGTCATCTCTATGGACACAAGGCATATTAGTATATAATGCAATGGAAAGAATTAGAGGGTTCACATGCATACATATTCACAAGAATTAAAGCAATGAAATAATAATAAACCTAAAAGACATATAGCATCGGTATCACATAAGTAATCAAGTTCGAAGACAAAGACTATAATAGTAATTGAAGTCCAACAACGACGACCGTTTTGAGAAAATTAAGCAAGTTTAGTTTACAACACAGTACACATTGTCCATCGATTCAAAGTAATGGTAGGCACATCAGCCGCGGTTAACGAGACGTCTTCTTCAGCGGATCCGGGAACGGTTTGTACATGTCCTTCGTTGTCCATGTCCTTCCATCACCCTGCCTATGTAGGTGTTCTTCGATATCCCTCTTACACAACCCTATGAGTTGGTGTACGAGACCCGATCTGTTGGATACATCTTCTAGGATAATTTCCGATAGCTTTACTTGGATGCGATGGAAGTCTTCTCTAAGATCAGCATCGTTGATCTCCCCCGCAATTTTAATGGGGTCTCGCTGACTAGGTGGCGGACTCATCATCTCTGCATCTGCGACAAACCCTTTAAGGTGATGGAGGATATAGAAGGCCTCCTTCATGTCGTCAGCTGGCTGCTTGATGCAAGGGAAGTCGATCACGTGCTTGAAGTGTCCGGCCTGATAAATCCCCCCTTCTTGTCGAAGGTGCCTCCATTTTTGGAGTAGCCAAGGATAGCCTCATCGAGAACACCCCTTATTCTCTTGCAGTCTTTCTTCATCGTCATATTCGATGAGTCGAAATACTGGGCTAGTGACCACTTCGGGCAAAGGATGACGAGTGTGCAGTATTTGTCCCTGCTCAACACATGCAATTGAAATGGAATGTTGGAAATGATCAGCAATGGAAGAAATATATAAGAAAGCATAAGTTACGACGGCTGTGAGCAGATGTGTACTTACTCGGGAAAGACAGGCAGAAGAATGGTGTTCTTCTCTTTGTTCATGAGCATGAAGCTCTGGAGGTACCGCACCGCCTTGGTCATTGTCCTTGAGCCATCCTCTAGCTGGCTACCGCGCATGTAGTAGGGATCCGCTACCGCGATGTGGTGGGGTCTCTCTCTGTTGATCTTCATCTGAAGATTGATCACGTGTAGGCGGACCAAGTTATAGTCGAGCCGTTTCCAGTGAAATAGATTGAAGACGTCCTCGATCGCTATGAAGAAGATATCCGTGGAGTCTTCTTGGACGAAGTTCGGGTCTGCTGGCACCTTGACCGTGAACACCGGGTAATTTGGATCCTTGTCTTTAAGAAGGATGCCCTCTAGATATTGAATAATGTGCTTCAAAGGGAGGATTGGTCCACTTCCGAGGTGTTCCATGTCCTTAGGCAATATCGGTTTACCAGCTTCATGACACCGGAGAAGCAGCTACTTAGCAGCAGCAACAACATAGCAGTAGCAGCAACATAGTAAAAAACCTGGAGCAAACATAGCCAAACAAGTAAAAAAAACCACTAAACCTGATGTTGCTAGATAATCCAACCCCATGGTGGTGCTGGTTAGTTGGTTAATTGGAACTAGGTGGATATGGTTGTGTTGTTGAGGATGGTGTTGTGGTGGTGTATGAATGTTGAACCTGCTGTGGCGATGTCGATGTGCTATCTACTTTAGCCACGACGCCGGTGGGAAGGTGCTGCACACGCAACCCCAGCATGTATGAGTTGATACTGATGTTGGTTGATCAACTAAATGAATTCATTCAACAAAATGAATTCATTCAACTAAATGAATTCAGTCAACTAAACCAGAGAACTAGCTCAACCTAAATGGATTCATTCAACTAAATTTTACTAACTAGTAGCATTTTATACTAACCTTAAATGAAGTTAAAATTTTATACTAACCAGTAGCATTTTAAATGAACCCTAAATCAACCAGTACCTACTTCTTTAGGCATTTTCATTTGCAATTTTAATTTTAATTTTCTACCAGAGAGCAACATGATGCATTTTACCTTAAAATGTACAACAAGTCATTTACTTATTACTACTGGTCACTGATAAAGCATCATCCAGCTCACCCAAAAATCAAATAGCAAGCAATGAATAAAAAAACAAAAGCTGACCTAAATAAAGAATGAAAAGATAGAGCCTTGCTATTTAAGGGCCACCCCTAGTCCCCTGCCCCCAAACCAAAAGCAAAACCCCCTTAGCTAGATATGTGGCCTTAAGGATCACTAATTCTACCTTAAAATGTATCAGCTGGTGGCTATGAAATTTGAATGAAAATTGTACTGATGGTTCTTGCTAGTGCACCCCAATTTATCTGTGCTTTCCAACAATTACTGCACCCCACAAATCAAAAGAGCAAGACAGAGGCATTTAAAATTTTAAATCAATTGTTTATTTTATTTGTTTGCACTTGGATGTGTCTCGTTCTAGATTGTTTGCACTTGTATATGCTAATTACTGCACCCCACAAATCAAAAAAGAGCAAGATAGAGGCATCATAGGCATTCATAGCACACATATAGCCAGAGAACAAAGCTAAACTGCTACTCCACAAATCATGATAAGAAATTCATAGACGTAGATATAGCAAAGCTAATTAAACTGGTGAACAAGAGCATCATCACATCATGAGCAGAAAGCAAGCAAAATTGCAAGAGGGGAGCACAGCGGATTGGGGAGTGGGGAGCACAGCGGATTGGTGAGGGGCACAGGGGAGTGGGGAGGGGGAGAGGGGCTCTCACCGAACGGCGGCGGTGGCAGGGCTGCAGTGGTGGCAGCGTTGTCCTACTCCTCATCTGCGGCGGCAGCTCGGGCTCGCGCGTCCTCCTCCTCCTCTGTGGCGACAGCTCGGGCTCGGGCATCCTGCTCGGCGGCAGGTTGGTGGTCATCCTCCTCCTCCTCGGCGGCAGTGGCGCTAGGTGGCGGCGCTAGGCGATGGCGGTGGCGGTGGTTGCGAGTGGGCGCTAGGGTTGGTTCATCGGGGAAGAACTATTGTGAGTGGGGAAAAATGGTTTGAGTCGATTACTTCACGAAGTGTCCAAATTCTGTGGCGCACCCCTCTATAGGTGCGGCACAGAATTAAGGAATTTTGTGGCGCATCAGCTCTGACATGCGCCACATAATTCTTTAATTCTGTGGCGCACCTACAGGTGATGGGGATATGCCCATAGGGGGTGGGTCGTCAGTCCCACTCGCCACAAGGACGAAGGCCCAGGAAGGACCGCCAGTCGCCTAACCGACTAGGCCCGAAGGCGACTGGGCCGAAGTCCCAAGGAGATGATCTGCTCGGCTGGAGGTGGAGATTACTTGAAGAAGGGTGTGGTATCCCGGATTAATAGTAACTGATGTGATTCGGGGTTATCCCCTTGTAACCCTAGACCGGGGTGGATATATAAACCCCCGGGCTAAACCCTAGACGACCTCATCTGAGATCCAATCTCCCCTTTGTAAGCTCTTGGCTCCGAGCCGACTGAGCCCCCCATTGTAATTCTCCACTGAGCGATAAGATCTAGCAGGACGTAGGCCTTTTACTCTCCGGAGGGGCTGAACCTGGGTAAAACCTTGCGTCCCTTGCACCTCGACCCGTAGATGGCGATGTTCCCTTGCCCTCGCATCAACGAAGTGCTACCCTCGTAGCATCTGCCGTGGTTACATCCACGACGCGTGGCGCCCACCGTGGGGCATGGGACATCAAGCCTCCGAGCTACGGCGAGGCCCTACTCGCTGGTACAGCGGCCGGTCGCTTCCGGCAGGATGATCGCCACCGGCAATTTCTTCCACATCCAGCCAAGCACTTACCGGCCTGCCTCGTCACCTCTCAAGCACGCCTGGATGGTGCCGATCGGCTCCATCAACCTCTTCGTTGGGCTCGCCGGCGTCAGCGACCCCACCGAGCCCCGCCCTGGTCGATCGCACGACCCCTTCGCGCCGGGACAGCTCCTCACCGCCACTCGCCCAGTTACCAGCGAGGTATACGCGGAGGCCGAGTTGGCCCTGGAGGACGACGCCGACTCGGCGGCCGTGGCGCCGACCGCCAACCCCATCGTCACCGCGTCAGCCGCCGACTCCGTCAACACCGTCCCAGCCGCCGACTCCGGTATCGCAACGATCGACGCTGACTTCATCGCCACGGCATCGGTCGCTGGGTCCACCGCTGTGTCCCCGACTGCCCGCTCTATCGCCACGGCGTCGTTCAAAGACTCCATCTCCTTGGTCTCTCACCCAAGCGACTTCGAGGATGGCTTCGAGGACGACTCCATCCTCTCCCTCTTCGGCAGCGACTCCGACTCGGACTTCGTCGAGGGCCCACGATATCGTTACCCAACCGCAGTCTTCATGGCAGGAGCCGAGGAGCCTCCGGTCGACGCCTTCACCACCCCGCTCCCTGCAACCGCCACCGCGACGGAGATCGAGGCGCACCGGGCGGCCCTCGAAGAACAGAGGAAGAAGGAGCTCGCCGAACGGCAGAAATTTCGTCTCGAGCAAGACGAAGTGAGAGCCGTATCCCACTATCGCCAGCAGCGCAATCGCCTGCGCATGGAGCGTGCCCGCGCGAACGACTTCCCCAGCGCGCGCCTTAACTTCGACGATCCAGATGGAGAAACTCGGGTCGCCCGAGTCCAGAACCCCGACATCCCGGAAGGAAGTCGGGCTGCCGCCGACAGAGCGGCACACGGAGCACCGCCACCACCACCACCCGAAGTTCCTCGGGCAGAAGTTGACGCCAACGGCCTACCATTGCACTCGTCTCCAGCCGACAACGTCGCGGCCGCCCAAGCCGTCCTTGCAAGGCTCCCCGAAACGGGAGACGGCGCGATCCTCGTCCAGCACGCCAAGGCCCTGGTTGCCAAGGCATTGGAGCAACAGCACGCCGCAACCAACTCGCAAGGGCGACTCTATTCGCGCACGTCCGCCAGTCGCGCGGCGTCGTCGGGCGCGGCAAATCGTGCAGTCGTCAACGCCAACAACGGTCCGCCGCCCGCACCGCGCGCGGCCCACTCGACCAACAACCGAATCGAGCCGCGCCCCGCGCGGGTGATGGTCGCCGCCAACGGACAGCCCGTCGACGCGCGAACCCACATCGTCAACGATCAAGAATGGCGGGCGCGAAACCGGCTGAACGACCGCTACGCCGATGAAGCCCCGCGCCAGAGCGCGTTCACTCGAGTCGGCCCCGCCTGCTTCGGGCCAATGATCAGAGGCGAGCCGTACCCCGCTGGGTTCAAGGGGCCCCGTGACATCGAGAAGTACGACACACATATCGACCCCACAGTCTGGATCGATTCGTACGCCATGGCAACGGGGATCCAAGGCCACTCCGAGTTACTCGCGGCACGCTACCTGCCTCTCATGATGGACGGCGTCAATCGCCACTGGTTCAACACCCTCACCGCCAACATCATCGATTCGTGGGAGGAAGCCCGCGCCGCATTCATCCAGCACTTCGCCAGCGCGTACACCCGCGCGACAACTATAGAAGACCTGGATCGCTGTGTCCAGGGCCCGCGCGAGTCGACTCGTCGATGGGTCCAGCGCTGGCAAGACATGTGGACGACCTCCAGCGGCATCAGCACGGACACGGCAATCTACTGCTTCCGACGGTGCTGCCGGTACGAACCGCTAAGCGCCAAGCTCCGTCGCGTCAGCAGAGATAACATCTCAATCTCCGAGCTCTTCGACATCGCCACTCGCTACGCTGACGAAGATCCTACAGTCGACTCGCCAGGCCGACCTCATCACCGACCTTGCTGAGACATTCGCCAACTTGCGGCGATACAAGATCAAGCTCAATCCTCTGAAGTGCACCTTCGGGGTCCCTTCTGGACAGTTGCTCGGCTACGTCGTCTCCAAACGAGGCATCGAGCCCAACCCGGAGAAGACACTGGCGGTCATGCGCACCAAGCAACCAACCTGCCTGGTCGACGCACAGAAACTCGCCGGCCGGGTCGCCGCCCTCAGTCGCTTCATACCCCGGCTCGGCGACAAGGCCATGCCACTCTACCGCTTGCTCAAGAAGTCAGAGTCATTCAGGTGGACGGACGAAGCGCAACGGGCTCTGGAAGAACTCCAACATGCCCTTCGGAACGCCCCTATCCTCGCGGCCCCGCTACCAAAAGAGACTATGCTATTATACGTCGCCGCGTCGAACCGCGCGATAAGGCGGTCATGGTCGTCGAACGCAAGGAAGAGGGAAAAGAGCAGCTGGTACATCGCCCGGTCTACTACATCAGCGAAGCCTTAATCAAATCCAAGCAACGGTACTCGCACTACCAAAAGCTGGTGTACACAGTCCTCAGGGCCCAGAGGCGACTGGCCCCCTACTTCCACGAACACCCCATCAAGGTAGTCGCCTCAACGCCACTCGCCGACATCATCCGTAACCGCGACGCAACTGGCCGGATCGCCAAGTGGGCAGTCGAACTCGGCGTCCACAACATCACCTACGAGTCGCGCCACGCCATTAAATCTCAGGCACTCGCCGACTTCCTCGCCGACTGGGAAGAGGCCCAGACAACCAAGCTCCCCGCGGACCTCAAGCATTGGACACTGCACTTCGACAGTTCCAAGAACCTCGAGGGGGCAGGCGCGGGAGTCGTCCTCACATCGCCAAAGGGCGACACCGTGAAGTACGTCCTGCAACTCAGATTCGAGCCCTGCACCAACAACATGGCTGAGTACTGATGCGTGTAGTTGACACGTCCGTTGGGAACCCCAAGAGGAAGGTGTGATGCGCACAGCGGCAAGTTTCCCTCAGTAAGAAACCAAGGTTTAATCGAACCAGTAGGAGTCAAGAAGCACGTTGAAGGTTGATGGCGGCGAGATGTAGTGCGGCGCAACACCAGGGATTCCGGCGCCAACGTGGAACCCGCACAACACAACCAAAGTACTTTGCCCCAACAAAACAGCTGAGGTTATCAATCTCACCGGCTTGTCGTAACAAAGGATTAGATGTATAGTGTGGATGATGATTGTTTGCAGAAAATAGTAAAGAACAAGTATTGCGATAGATTGTATTTCAAGTATAAAAGAATTGACCGGGGTCCACAAGCTCACTAGAGGTGTCTCTCCCATAAGATAAATAGCATGTTGGGTGAACAAATTACAGTCAGGCAATTGACAAATAGAGAGGGCATAACAATGCACATACATGATATGATGAATATTGTGAGATTTAATTGGGCATTACAACAAAGTACATAGACCGCTATCCAGCATGCATCTATGCCTAAAAAGTCCACCTTGAGGTTATCATCCGAACCCCTTCCGACATTAAGTTGTAAAACAACGGACAATTGCATTAAGTATGGTGCGTAATGTAATCAATAACTACATCCTCGGACATAGCATCAATGTTTTATCCCTAGTGGCAACAAGCACATCCACAACCTTAGAACTTTCCGTCACCGTCCCAGATTTAATGGAGGCATGAACCCACTATCGAGCATAAATACTCCCTCTTGGAGTTAAGAGCAAAAACTTGGCCAAAGCCTCTACTAATAACGGAGAGCATGCAAGATCATAAACAACACATAGGTAATAGATTGATAATCAAAATAACATAGTATTCTCTATCCATCGGATCCCGACAAACACAACATATAGAATTACGTATAGATGATCTTGATCATGTTAGGCAGCTCACAAGATCCGACAATGAAGCACATGAGGAGAAGACAACCATCTAGCTACTGCTATGGACCCATAGTCCAGGGGTGAACTACTCACTCATCACTCCGAGGCGACCATGGCGGTGAAGAGTCCTCTCGGGAGATGAATCCCCTCTCCGGCAGGTGCCGGAGGTGATCTCCGAATCCCCCGAGATGGGATTGGCGGCGGCGGCGTCTCAGTAAGGTTTTCCGTCTCGTGGCTCTCGGTACTGGGGGTTTCGCGACGAAGGCTTTAAGTAGGCGGAAGGGCAACGCGGGGGGCCACACGAGGGCCCCACACGCCAGGCTGGCGCGGCTTAGGGCTGGGCCGCGCCGCCCTGTTGTGGCGGCGCCTCGTGGCCCCACTTCCTTCCCCCTCGGTCTTCTGGAAGCTTCGTGCAAAGATAGGACCCTGGGCGTTGATTTCGTCCAATTCCGAGAATATTTCCTTTGTAGGATTTCTGAAACCAAAAACAGCAGAAAACAACAACTGGCTCTTCGGCATCTCGTTAATAGGTTAGTGCCGGAAAATGCATAAATACGACATATAATGTGTATAAAACATGTAGATATCATCAATAATGTGGCATGGAACATAAGAAATTATCGATACGTCGGAGACGTATCAGCATCCCCAAGCTTAGTTCCCGCCGTCCCGAGCAGTAAACGATAACACGGATAATTTCTGGAGTGACATGCAATCATAACCTTGATCATACTATTGTAAACATATGTAATGAATGCAGCGATCAAAACAATGGTAATGACATGAGTAAACAACTGAATCATAAAGCAAAGACTTTTCATGAATAGCACTTACAGACAAGCATCAATAAGTCTTGCATAAGAGTTAACTCATAAAGCAATAAATCAAAGTAAAGGTATTGATGCAACACAAAGGAAGATTAAGTTTCAGCGGTTGCTTTCAACTTGTAACATGTATATCTCATGGATAATTGTCAACATAGAGTAATATAACAAGTTCAATATGCAAGTATGTAGGAATCAATGCACAGTTCACACTAGTGTTTGCTTCTTGAGATGGAGAGAAATAGGTGAACTGACTCAACATAAAAGTAAAAGAAAGGTCCTTCAAAGAGGAAAGCATCGATTGCTATATTTGTGCTAGAGCTTTTATTTTGAAAACATGAAACAATTTTGTCAACGGTAGTAATAAAGCATATGTATCATGTAAATTATATCTTACAAGTTGCAAGCCTCATGCATAGTATACTAATAGTGCCCGCACCTTGTCCTAATTAGCTTGGACTGCCGGATCATCGCAATACACATGTTTTAACCAAGTGTCACAATGGGGTACCTCCATGCCGCCTGTACAAAGGTCTAAGGAGAAAGCTCGCATTTTGGATTTCTCGCTTTTGATTATTCTCAACTTAGACATCCATACCGGGACAACATGGACAATAGATAATGGACTCCTCTTTAATGCATAAGCATGTGGCAACAGTTAATGTTCTCATATGAGATTGAGGATATATGTCCAAAACTGAAACTTCCACCATGATTCATGGATTTAGTTAGCGGCCCAATGTTCTTCTCTAACAATATGCATGCTCCAACCATTAAGGTGGTAGATCTCTCTTACTTCAGACAAGACGGACATGCATAGCAACTCACATGATATTCAACAAAGAATAGTTGATGGCGTCCCCAGAAGCATGGTTATCGCACAACAAGCAACTTAATAAGAGATAAAGTGCATAAGTACATATTCAATACCACAATAGTTTTTAAGCTATTTGTCCCATGAGCTATATATTGTAAAGGCGAATGATGGAAATTTTAAAGGTAGCACTCAAGCAATTTACTTTGGAATGGCGGAGAAATACCATGTAGTAGGTAGGTATGGTGGACACAAATGGCATAGTGGTTGGCTCAAGGATTTTGGATGCATGAGAAGTATTCCTCTCGATACAAGGTTTAGGCTAGCAAGGTTATTTGAAACAAACACAAGGATGAACCGGTGCAGCAAAACTCACATAAAAGACATATTGTAAACATTATAAGACTCTACACCGTCTTCCTTGTTGTTCAAAACTCAATACTAGAAATTATCTAGACTTTAGAGAGACCAAATATGCAAACCAAATTAGCAAGCTCTAGGTGTTTCTTCATTAATGGGTGCAAAGTATATGATGCAAGAGCTTAAACATGAGCACAACAATTGCCAAGTATCAAATTATTCAAGACATTTTAGAATTACTACATGTAGCATTTCCCGATTCCAACCATATAACAATTTAACGAAGAAGATTCAACCTTCGCCATGAATACTATAAGTAAAGCCTAAGGACATATTTGTCCATATGCAACAGCGGAGCGTGTCTCTCTCCCACACAATGAATGCTAGGATCCATTTTATTCAAACAAAACAAAAACAAAAACAAACCGACGCTCCAAGTAAAGTACATAAGATGTGACGGAATAAAAATATAGTTTCGGGGGAGGAACCCGATAATGTTGTCGATGAAGAAGGGGATGCCTTGGGCATCCCCAAGCTTAGACGCTTGAGTCTTCTTAAAATATGCAGGGGTGAACCACCGGGGCATCCCCAAGCTTAGAGCTTTCACTCTCCTTGATCATATTGCATCATTCTCCTCTCTTGATCCTTGAAAACTTCCTCCACACCAAACTCGAAACAACTCATTAGAGGGTTAGTGTACAATAAAAATTAACATGTTCAGAGGTGACACAATCATTCTTAACACTTCTAGGCATTGCATAAAGCTACTGGACATTAATGGATCAAAGAAATTCATCCAACATAGCAAAAGGGGCAATGCGAAATAAAAGGCAGAATCTGTCAAAACAGAACAGTCCGTAAAGATGGATTTTATTGAGGCACCAGACTTGCTCAAATGAAAATGCCCAAATTGTATGAAAGTTGCGTACATATCTGAGGATCACGCACGTAAATGGGCATATTTTTCTGAGCTACCTACAGAGAGGCAGATCGGAATTCGTGACAGAAAAGAAATCTGTTACTGCGCGGTAATCCAAATCTAGTATTCACTTTACTATCAAAGACTTTACTTGGCACAACAATGCACAAAACTAAGATAAGGAGAGGTTGCTACAGTAGTAAACAACTTCCAAGACTCAAATATAAAACAAAAATACTGTAGTAAAAACATGGGTTGTCTCCCATAAGCGCTTTTCTTTAACGCCTTTCAGCTAGGCGCAGAAAGTGTACATCAAGTATTATCGAGAGATGAGGCATCGGCATTACCTTGGGCTTTACCCTTACCTTTTTTGTTCTTTTTCTTACTCTTTGGTTTAGGGAATATATGTCTACCCCCGGGTGTAGAGGTGAATTTTAGGGTACCTTCTCCCATATCTATGACTGCTCCCAATAGTTTCAGCAGGGATCTTCCAAGTGTGATTTGTCCCTGTTCCTGCACATTCAATAACAAGATAATCAATGGATATTGTTCTCCCAAGAATGGTTGTATGCACACCCGCAGCTATTCCTTTAGGAATTATAACAGAGTTATCAATAAGAGTTATTCCTTCTCCCCCTTCAACGAATTCCCAAAGTTTCAAAGATTTATGAATACTCTTAGGCATTAGGCAAAATTCAGTCATAATATCACAATTAGCATGAAGAGTTTGGTCACCTATAACAATTTTAATAGTAGTATCCCATAATGAAGGTTCAGAGTTCACTAAAACTTGATCAAGACGGTTACGAATATATCCATAATTTTCATTCAAGCGAGATGCCCTTGTCTCAAGAGTGTTTAATCTATTATAAATGCTAATAAGGGCTGAATCAAAGTTATTGGCTGAATCATGTGATGCAACCAACTTTTTTTATGGCATTAAAAGTTTGATCCCCATTGCAATGAAGGAAATCTCCTCCCACTACAGCATCCAAGGCATATCTATAGCGAATCATAAGACCAAAATAAAAATTACTAAGGAGAAAACTTAGAGTCATTTGAGGTTCAGTTTTACGATAAGAAGTGAAAATTCTGGACCAAGCATCTTTAAAACTCTCCTCATCCCCTTGTTTAAAAGTGAAGACTAATTCCTCAGGTGAAGAAGTAACAAGTGCAGAACTAGACATGGTAACAAAAGTAAAATGCAAGTAACTAATTTTTTTTTTTTTGTGTTTTTGATATAGAGTGCAAGACAGTAAATAAAGTAAAACTAGAAACTAATTTTTTTGTGTTTTGATATAATGCAGCAAACAAGTAAGTAAATAAAATAAAGCAAGACAAAAACAAAGTAAAGAGATTGGATTGTGGAGACTCCCCTTGCAGCGTGTCTTGATCTCCCGGCAACGGCGCCGCAAATTTGCTTGATGCGTGTAGTTGACACGTCCGTTGGGAACCCCAAGAGGAAGCCGTGATGCGCACAGCGGCAAGTTTCCTCGTAAGAAACCAAGGTTTAATCGAACCAGTAGGAGTCAAGAAGCACGTTGAAGGTTGATGGCGGCGAGATGTAGTGCGGCGCAACACCAGGGATTCCGGCGCCAACATGGAACCTGCACAACACAACCAAAGTACTTTGCCCCAACGAAACAGTGAGGTTGTCAATCTCACCGGCTTGCTGTAACAAAGGATTATATGTATAGTGTGGATGATGATTGTTTGCGTAAAATAGTAAAGAACAAGTATTGCAGCTTGATTGTATTTCAAGTATAAAAGAATGGACCGGGGTCCACAGCTCACTAGAGGTGTCTCTCCCATAAGATAAATAGCATGTTGGGTGAACAAATTACAATGTGCAATTGACAAATAGAGAGGGCATAACAATGCACATACATGATATGATGAATATTGTGAGATTTAATTGGGCATTACGACAAAGTACATAGACCGCTATCCAAGCATGCATCTATGCCTAAAAAGTCCACCTTCAGTATCATCCGAACCCCTTCCAGCATTAAGTTGTAAAACAAATGCACAATTGCATTAAGTATGGTGCGTAATGTAATCAATAACTACATCCTCGGACATAGCATCAATGTTTTATCCCTAGTGGCAACAACACATCCACAACCTTAGAACTTTCTTTCAACCGTCCCGCATTTAATGGAGGCATGAACCCACTATCGAGCATAAATACTCCCTCTTGGAGTTAAGAGCAAAAACTTGGCCGAGCCTCTACTAATAACGGAGAGCATGCAAGATCATAAACAACACATAGGTAATAGATTGATAATCAAAATAACATAGTATTCTCTATCCATCGGATCCCGACAAGCACAACATATAGAATTACAGTATAGATGATCTTGATCATGTTAGGCAGCTCACAAGATCCGACAATGAAGCACATGAGGAGAAGACAACCATCTAGCTACCGCTATGGACCCATAGTCCAGGGGTGAATGATGTCTACGGGAGCTTCTATTCTTGTAGACAGTGTTGGGCCTCCAAGAGCAGAGGTTTGTAGAACAGCAGCAAGTTTCCCTTAAGTGGATACCCAAGGTTTATCGAACTCAGGGAGGAAGAGGTCAAAGATATCCCTCTCATGCAACCCTCGCAACCACAAAGCAAGAAGTCTCTTGTGTCCCCAACACACCTAATAGGTGCACTAGTTCGGCGAAGAGATAGTGAAATACAGGTGGTATGAATAAGTATGAGCAGTAGTAACGGTGCCGTAAAAGTGCTTGGCGCGTAGTTGATGGTGGTGGTATTGCAACAGTAGTAACGCAAAGAAACAAAAATAAGCAGTAGTAACTCAGCAGTATTTAGGAACAAGGCCTAGGGATTACACTTTCACTAGTGGACACTCTCAACATTGATCACATAACAGAATAGATAAATGCATACTCTACACTTTTGTTGGATGATGAACATATTGCGTAGGATTACACGAACCCTCAATGCCGGAGTTAACAAGCTCCACAATAATGCTCATGTTTAAGTAACCTTTAGTGTAAGATAGATCAACAGTACTAAACCAAGTACTAGCATAGCATGCACACTCGTCACCTTCATGCATATGTAGGAGGAATAGATCACATCAATATTATCATAGCAATAGTTAACTTCTCAATCTACAAGAGATCATGATCATAGCATAAACCAAGTACTAACACGGTGCACGCATCGTCACCTTTGCACACGTGCGGGAGGAATAAAACTACTTTAATAACACATCACTAGAGTAGCACATAGATAGTAGTGATACAAACATGCCGCAATCATAAAGAGATATAAATAAGCACCTCACTATGCCATTCAATGAGTAAGTATTCTGTGAAATATGGCCTAAGAGACCCACACGGTGCACACACTGTCACCTTTACACACGTGGGACTAGGAGTCTCTGGAGATCACATAGGTAAAACTCACTTGACTAGCATAATGACATCTAGATTACAAGCATCATCATATGAATCTCAATCATGTAAGGCAGCTCATGAGATTATTGTATTGAAACACATAGGAGAGAGATGAACCACATAGCTACCGGTACAGCCCCGAGCCTCGATGGAGAACTACTCCCTCCTCATGGGAGCAGCGAGCGGTGATGAAGATGGCGGTGGAGATGGCAGCGGTGTCGATGGAGAAGCCTTCCGGGGGCACTTCCCCGCTCCGGCAGGGTGCCGGAACAGAGATCCCGTCCCCGCATCTTGGCTTCGCGATGGCGGCGGCTCCGGAAGGTTTTCGTGGGTTTCGTCAATTGTGATAGGGTTTTCTCGATCCAGGGGGCTTCTTATAGGCGAAGAGGCGGCGCAGAAGGTCGAAGGGGGCCCACACCCTAGGGGGCGCGCCCCCCTTGGCCGCGCCGGGTATGGTCCGGTGGCCCTGCCCTCTTCTCCGGCGGTTCTCGTGTGTTCCGGATGCTTCCGGGTAAAATAGGAACCCGGGCGTTGATTTCGTCCGATTCCGAGAATATTTCGTTACTAGGATTTCTGAAACCAAAAACAGCAGAAAACGTGAACCGGCACTTCGGCATCTTGTTAATAGGTTAGTTCCGTAAAATGCACGAATATGACATAAAGTGTGCATAAAACATGTAGATAACATCAATAATGTGGCATGGAACACAAGAAATTATCGATACGTTGGAGACGTATCAGCATCCCTAAGCTTAGTTCTCGCTTCGTCCCGAGCAGGTAAAACGATAACAAAGATAATTTCTCGGAGTGACATGCCATCATAAACTTGATCATACTATTTGTAAAGCATATGTAGAGAATGCAGCGATCAAAACAATGTGTATGACATGAGTAAACAAGTGAATCATAAAGCAAAGACTTTTCATGAATAGCACTTCAAGACAAGCATCAATAAGTCTTGCATAAGAGTTAACTCATAAAGTAATAATTCAAAGTAAAGGTATTGAAGCAACACAAAAGAAGATTAAGTTTCAGCGGTTGCTTTCAATTCAACTTGTAACATGTATATCTCATGGATAATTGTCAATGCAAAGCAATATAACAAATGCAATATGCAAATATGTAAGAATCAATGCAAAGTTCACACAAGTGTTTGCTTCTTGAGGTGGAGAGAAATAGGTGAACTGACTCAACAATGAAAGTAAAAGAATGGTCCTTCAAAGAGGAAAAGCATCGATTGCTATATTTGTGCTAGAGCTTTCATTTTGAAAACATGAAACAATTTTGTCAACGGTAGTAATAAAGCATATGCATCATGTAAATTATATCTTATAAGTTGCAAGCCTCATGCATAGTGTACCAATAGTGCCCGCACCTTGTCCTAATTAGCTTGGACTACCCGGATTATCACCGCAATACATATGCTTTAACCAAGTTTCACAAAGGTACCTCTATGCCGCCTGTACAAAGGTCTAAGGAGAAAGCTCGCATTTGGATTTCTCGCTTTTGATTATTCTCAACTTAGACATCCATACCGGATAATGGACTCCTCTTTTAATGCTTTAAGCATTTGACAACAATTAATTCTTTTCTCATTAGAGATTTGAGGATATTTGTCCAAAACTCGAAACTTCCACCATGAATCATGGCTTTAGTTAGCGGCCCAATGTTCTTCTCTCACAATATGCATGCTCAAACCATTCAACTCAGTGTAGATCTCCCTTATCAGTAAAAAAGCATAGCAACTCACATGAAATTCAACAATGAGTTGATGGCGTTCCCCAGTAAACATGGTTATCGCAAAACAAGCAACTTAATAAGAGATAAAGTGCATAATTACATATTCAATACCACAATAGTTTTTAAGCTATTTGTCCCATGAGCTATATATTGCAAAGGTGAATGATGGAATTTTAAAGGTAGCACTCAAGCAATTTACTTTGGAATGGCGGATAAATACCATGTAGTAGGTAGGTATGGTGGACACAAATGGCATAGTTATTGGCTCAAGGATTTTGGATGCATGAGAAGTATTCCCTCTCGATACAAAGTTTAGGCTAGCAAAGTTATTTGAAACAAACACAAGGATGAACTGGTGCAGCAAAACTCACATAAAAGACATATTGAAAACATTATAAGACTCTACACCGTCTTCCTTGTTGTTCAAAACTCAATACTAGAAATTATCTAGACTTTAGAGAGACCAATTATGCAAACCAAATTTTAGCATGCTCTATGTATTTCTTCATTAATAGGTGCAAAGTATATGATGCAAGAGCTTGAACATGAGCACAACAATTGCCAAGTATCACATTACCCAAGACATTATAGCAATTACTACATGTATCATTTTCCAATTCCAACCATATAACAATTTAACGAAGAGGAAACTTCGCCATGAATATTATGAGCTAAGAACACATGTGTTCATA
>NC_061510.1:303342885-303387847 GCF_022539505.1 Lolium rigidum | reverse complement strand
CCACATAAGCTCTAGCACCTAGAGCTTATATTGCCATACAGATTATACAGCATATTGTTATACTAGTATTATTTTAACCACATAAGCTCCAGACCTAGAGCTTATATTTTCAGATGGGAACTATGCATGTTCTTATTTTTTTACTGTTGTTTTGATCTGACTTTTCACATGTATTATCTTTCTCTTTTGCTAACTCTTGGGTGACCGAGAAGTTGCTTAGCGGTCGGTCGAGGCATCAGCCCTGTTCAACACCCTAAGATGCGCCCTGGGAGAGAGAAGGCGGAGCACCGAGTCGTCGACAATGACAGCTCCGACGAGGAATAGGGGTGTTCCAGCATCAGAAAAGACTCAAGCATCTCGCCGGAGTTAGAGGGATGGCTAGAGGTGGCGGCGGATCGGCGGTGGAGCTGGGGGCAGGGCGGCACCGCGGCAGCGTGCCGGCCGCAGGTAGGGGAGGTCAGTTAGGCTGGCGTGGCATGAGGTGACGCGTAAGCGGCATCGACAGAGCCCTAGCCAAAATCTCGTTGCTAGCAGGTCCGAGTGTATCATTTGATCAATTACTCTGTATAATCGGAAACTAGATTCGTACTCTTTCTTCATCTAGTCAATGCCAATGAATGGGATAGATACGTACTAGTTCAAGGGAGCGCTGGCCGCTGGAGATTTTTGGCTGACGACGATGGCGAGTATAAACGAGCATAGCGGATGGCCGCTAAGCATGAGTGTATTACTAGGAAGTATTGCCACGGCGGCACGCCGTGCTCGTAGGGTTATGATAAGGAGATTAATAGAGAACAGTAACATTTGTTACTTGAATAAAAAGAGGTGATGGGTAATTTAGTTTTTTATGTCGAAATAGTTATGGAAGAAGGTAGTAGTATTCTCGTATTGCGATCATGACGCGATTAACATAA
Organism: Lolium rigidum; assembly: GCF_022539505.1. Classification (NCBI taxonomy): domain Eukaryota; kingdom Viridiplantae; phylum Streptophyta; class Magnoliopsida; order Poales; family Poaceae; genus Lolium; species Lolium rigidum. The sequence goes on along the minus strand of NC_061510.1, from coordinate 303,386,933 downwards.
GGTATTAATATCATTTTCAAATAGACGAGGTAACAAATGGTGGAGTATTTTTTTTTCTCGTAGCTACTGTAGCAGAACCATCAAGGTTCTATACTACATATGGAGTGTTACCATCGGCAAATTAGTGCTAAAGATTGCAAATTGTCTGCGCATGCACATTTAAAAATTACCGATGAAAGATTGCTGCTTGTGCACATTTGAAAATTACTGGTAAGAAAATACCATTGCTGAAGAATTACGCGATGTTGAAAAACCGTTGTTAAATAATTACCGTAGGGAAATTACAATTTGGGACTGACGATTTACGTAGAATAACTACCGACACACAGTATAAAGGATTAATCTCAAATAATCACTGTTGAGGTCAAAACTCTGTTTACAGAAATAACCCTCAAAGAAACATACAAATCACCTTCGAAGTTACCATGTTGAAATTATGAATGTGAAAATATGTCAAAGAATAGAAAAATAAAAAAATTATTGCTAGAGAATTACTCATCTTAAAGTAGGTACCTTGGGGCAACTACTGGTGGACATTACAGTCGGGAAGTATCTCAAAAAGTTATCATCGGAGAGAAAAAAGGAGAGAAATGATAGAAATGGTCGAAGAAGTATTGTTGGAGAATTTCTCATCGCTTAGGAGGTACCGTGGGGTAGCTACCGGTAAAAAGTTATGGGCAGAAAGTTACCCATAGAAGTCACCGTCATAAAATAAAAGGAGAGAAACGTTAGAAAACATGTATTTTTTTTCCAGCTATGGGCGACATGGCTCCCGCTGATTGGTAGAAAATGATGGCACTTGAGTGCCCATGTGGCCGAGCGATGTGAGTTATATGTGTGTAGTAACAGGGAATTTTATAAGCTGGCGGAAAAATATGCATCGTTGAAGAGTGGGACCGTAGAAATCACGTAGGAAACTACAACTCGAAAAGTTGTGTTGGAATATAATTATCTAACAGAAAGTTTACGGTTCATAGACAACGATAAATTATGGCCACAAAATTAGCATCTCGAAGACTTATTGTAGGGTAACTACCGCTTGAAATTTATGGTTGAATTGTGCCGGAAATTGACCATCGAGTAATTAAAACGAGTTGGAAAAAATGCCACCATAAACGTAGGCTAACTACCGTCTGGAAGTTACGGCCGAAAATATCTATTGAATCGAGTTGCGTCAATGATTACGGCCAGAAGATTATTGTCCAATATTTTTTTAAAGAAATAAAAATATACGGTCTACAAATTATGGCTATAAAGATATGTCAAGTAATTACCGCCAAGTAGTCTTAACACAAGGGACATAAAAAACGATGTTGCAGCCGTATGTAGTTTTTGTTTGTTTGAGAGGTAAACGTAGGTACCTGCCGGCAGGAAATTACTGCAAAAAATTGTGCAACTAAAACTATAATCCAAGAGTCTTAAAATAAAAAAATGTAGCATAGGATACGTGGTGGAGACTGATTGGAACGAAAAGTTATGCCGAAAAATGACCACCGTGTAATTAAAAGAAGTTGGGAAAATACCACCATAGACATAGGCTAACTAACGTCGAAAAGTTATGGACAAAAATATGTATCGAATCGAGTCAAACATTATGAAGTTAATTTTTCTGTAAAAAAGGAGGTAAAAATATACGGTCAAAAAATTATCGCCAAGTAATTTTAAAGAAGGGACGAAAGAAACGGCGCTACGGCGTTGTTGCGGTCGAAACCCACCGGCGAGCAGCGACGGGCAACACGATGAGAGCCGGGAGGCTCCCGGGATCGTGGCTGGCCCTGGTCCCTCCGAGCGACGGCCCGCAAAGACTCGGCACGCACGTCCGATGCTGGTGCAAGGGCGTGCCACCTGACCTATACCTGGTCAGGAAGGTGATGGATGTGCCTCGCTTAGTTTCCTGCATGGCATACACATAAACATTAAATACGAGCCTCGATCGGCTCTCTGGTTGTCCTGTGAATCGGCTCAAAGAGCCGATCCACCCATGATCCGTACGAGGTGTACGAATATATGGTGGTCCTGCTTGATCAGTATAAAGTTAAAACGACCTACTACGATTTAGGGTTTTCACCACATAATCGGAACATCCTACTCGTGATTGAGCCTGGCGGCCATGCACGGTGATCGTAAACCGACCCTAGACAAGGCCTAAAAACCAACACGAAGTTGATCCCCGGAACATCCTGTCTAGGGCTAGCAAACTACACCCTACGCGCCACTCGGATCCTTCAACCCGTTTGTAAGGCCTAACTATGCAGATATTAAACTAATCCTTGAAGAACAAGGAGCAATCATAACGGATCGGATCTACTAAATAATGATCAAGCGGGGTACCGCCCTTACACCTAAGATAGGTGTAAGGGCGGCTAGATGTCTAAGGGTTGCACGACGACAGCATATGATACGATGAACAATGCTAACCCTAACACATCTATGATAACTACGTTGCTCGCCATCAACAAGGCTTCAGCACGAGCAACGCATGAACAACGAATAAACGTGTACTTGCCTAGATCGCAAGATGCGATCTAGGCAGCATGATGCTTACCCGGAAGAAAACCCTCGAGACAAGGGAGTTGGCGATGCGCCTAGATTGGTTTGTGGTGAACGTGATTGTTGTTTATTTCATAAACCCTAGATACATATTTATAGTTCGTAGACTTTCTAACGTGGGAATAATCCCAACCGGGCACGAGCCAAACTCTATCTAATCGACACGTATCCTACTATATTACAGATACACGGGCAAACTAGCCCAAACTTTGTATGCAAGGCCGATTCATGTATTTCTTCCATATGTATTCTTCAAGCCCATCTTTAATCGCGGCCCACCTCTGATCCGGTCAAATTCTGGTGATAACACATGCCCCCCTGGTTTTGGAAATGACAATTCCAAAATCACTATGCTTTTTCTTCGTCGGGTCATGTCGTGGCGGAGCAGGAACCGTCGCAGTATCCTTCATCATGATGCCTTGCCTCCTCAACTTCTTTGCAAGATTTGATAGCTTTAACATCACTCCCTCGGAAACCGTAATGGCATTAAATCTCCACTATACCTCCTTTATTTAACTGCGCCGAACGGTTCGCCACTTCATCCTCTTGCTCTGTTCCGGCCATCGGCACCTAAAAAACCCTCTTTCCCTGTAGCAATGTCTTCCTCTTCCTCCATCTCCTCAGGCCTCTCTTTCCAATCTTCCTCCTCGAGCGAGCAGGAGTGGAACTTTGACCACGTGCCAGATGGCCCACCCGAAGCACACGTCGGGTCAGATGGTGACTTACCTCTGACCGATGGGGAGGACGACCTCGAGTTCCTCATCGAAGGGGAGCTGAAGAGCGAGAGCGAAGACGGCCTCCACTCCTGGGCGAACTCCACCTCCTCCGACGAGGAGGAGGAAGAAGAAGAAGTAGAGGAAGAAGAGGAAGAGGAGGAGGATGATTCCTCCTCCTCCGCCGGGTATCCGCCGGCGAGCGCTTCGCGCTTGGGCGGACAGCGAGGACGATGATGATGACGAGGAATAAGAGGCTCCGGCCGAGGGCTGGGGTAGCGGCGACGAGGAACTCTCCGGGAAGCAGCGCCGACGGCAGCTACGATGCCGACGACGAGGCTAGCGAGGATTAGTAATGTAGGACTAGTAGTTCCTGAGCAATCGGCTCTTCTTTTGTTCTTTCTTTCTTGAGCAATCGGCTCTTCATTGTAAAAAACCCCTCTTATTAATGAAGAAGAAATTTCTCAGCTGATTCTGTCCTTTTACCAATTTTGCCGATTGCTAAAATAAGTCAACAAATTAAGAGCCGATGGCAGCGCATCGGACCTTGCCATGAAACGCGAGCAAAGCCAACTCTATTGTCTATCCAAATGGTAATCTGCGACTCGTCCGAAAAAGCAAAACTCAGATCCCCAAATCGCCGCTTGAACGGATCCAACCCACGGCCATATAAACCTCGAGATGTCAATCGCGCGGGTTCGCAAGCTGCAATGGATCCATGGGAAACATCATCCAATGCCCACGCTATGGTTTCCGGCCTGAAGGTGATCCTTAACTGCTCCTTATTGTCCGACCATAGCGCCCTGCTCTATCTTTTCGCAGCAACAGAAACGGCCCTGACCCTGTAGATGATGACGGCTTCCCTTTCAGGCTCCTTTCAGCAGCTCTAGTAGTCTTCTTCTGCAACAACTCACCGCTCTCGAAGAAGGTTATGATGCAGGGTCAGCCGATGACACTCCAATCGGCTTCCAAAAACAGAGTGTCTACCAAATCAGCTGCCCCCCGAGACTCAGTTAAGGCGAGAACAGCAGCGAGGACACACAGTTCAGTCAAAGGGCCTCGAACTCAGGCAATTGAGACAGCAACCATGCGAGAGGTCCTAGCCATTCCTACGAGTGTAGGCGAGAAGGTGGCCAACTTAGCCAAGCCGACGGTAGATACACCGGAGCCGATCACCTTTTCTTCCATTGAAAGCCGATATTGCAGACGAGACACCAATGGCCTAATGAGCAAAGGGTTGGAGGTTGGTCTTGAGGCTGAACTGAAGACCGACTTGGTCGAAATCCGCGTCTTGAACACGCAGCTGGTAGATCTTGTGTAATTCGTACTAGAGTCGATGGCTGTGCATCGGCTTTGTTCCTTAGTTCTAAAGTCGATGTCTGTGCATCGGCTGTACATCGTGAGAAATTTTTTTTACTAGCCGATTTTTCTATCGGCCCCCAATATTTCACTGCACATGTATCGCACATGTTCATCTGATTAGGTGCCCCCCGAGCCGAATCTGCCAGGTAACTGCGGATATCGGCTCTGTGGTGAGCCAAGGCACTGTATTTGAACGTCGGCTCCGTTAGGACCAATGTTGACTTCTTCCAGCTCATCAGCCGACGTAAAACCGCTGCCCATTAGATCGACGTTGAACACGGGCGAACGTATGGTGAGGATAATTTTGGCCGATTGCTGGAATCGGCCTCCATGTTGATTGAATCGCTCAATGAAGGTTTTGCAATGTTCCTCCATAGATCTTTGGGGCCGATCACACGGATCGGCATCGCCACGTTTGTCCATAGATGTTGCTCTTGTTACACGGTCGGGCCGGTGGATAAGACCAGCCTCACCCCGTCCTTCGTCACGTCGATGCGCTCGCGGTCGTCCAAATTGATGCACGAGAGTGGCTCTTGGCCTGTTGTCTCCCAAACGTTCATGCCAGCCGTTGAAATCTCGGCTGAATCATCTGCGTGGACGACCTCTACTTCATCTCCATCCCATCTGTATTAAGAATTGGTGCATCGTGGATGGAATGCAACGATTGGCGTGGATCCAATCTCTTCCTAGCGAGGATAGCATAGGTGCTCTTGCTATCGACAATAAAGAACGTCGTAGGGATGGTCTTCCTTCCTACGGTCGGATCCACGTTCGAGAACACCTTGTGCGTCGGATGCTTGGCCGTTGAAATCGCTCGGTGTCACGTTGGTCTTGATCGGATCCGAGCTAGAGCGTCCCAACCAACGTAGCATGGAGTATGGCATAATGTTGATTGCCGCTCCGGTGTCCACCGAGCATCTTGTTGACGAGGCTGCCCATTGATATAGCCTCGCAAGTACGGGGCCTTCGGATGTCCGCAGCTTCGTCTCGTGGCTTGTCAAAGATAGCTGGCCGTGGGCCGCGAGTCAAGTTGTGCCACGGGTGCTTCGTCTAATCCTGGAGCACTAAACTCCGTCGGAAGGATGAACACCATGTTTGTGCCGGCCCGATGTCTCATCATCGGCTTTCTTTTGTCACGGGGCGCCACTCTTTCCTTTGTGGCCGACCTTCTTCGTCCGGGGTTCGCTGAATTTTAGCGGCCAGATCAGGCCGCGCCTTCCTCAACGTGTGCAGGTATAACCTTTCGGCTTCCTCCAAACCACGTAGTCGCTGAACCCTACGCTTTTGGGAACGGCTGAGTCCATCAGGGCACCACCTTGGCCGGTGGTACCTATCTTTTTCTTCTTCATTATCGTCCTCTAGTTCCTCGAGATCTGTTACCTGAGAGGACTCAGCGTGCTTGTTCCGAGGCGGGAGAGGCCCTATACGTTTGAACACGGACACGTTAGCTGCATCCTTCTTCTTCGTCTACATTACGGGCGGTTGCCGACTATAGGCAATCGGCTCATTCCCGAATCCCAGCGGTGTCGAAGAAGGGACAGTCCCAGTGCCTATCCACGTCGTCTTGCTCTCTCGACTTTTCCTTGGCGTGGCGCTCATATCTCTCCTCGTCGCGATCATGCCGACGGTGTCTCCTGGCGTCCCTAGCCGAGACGATCTCTTTCATCATCGTCGTTGTATCGTCGGCGTTGGTCGTATTGACTCACATATTTGTTGAGGAGGTGATCGGAGAGAGGTCGGCTGATATCTCACATTCCTCACTTCTCCCTCTCGTGATGTAGCGCTTGCCATCGTGTCGGAGCCGATCGCGTGGAACGGCTTCCTCTGTGTCCTTGCTATGAGAGCAGCTGCCCTCATCTCCGTCCTTACCGAGTGGTGCCCAGGTCCTACCATGTTGATGTTGAACGAGAATCCTGGCTGGCACCCTCCAGGGTAAGTGCACTCCACCATGTTAACGGCGGGGAAGGGGTGTGTGTCGACTTTCATGGCGTATCGGCTGAAAATTAGACGCCCTTGTTCTATCGCCATTTAGATGCTGCTTACGCCACACCCTGCGGTCGTTGGTGGCATGGGTGAACGTGTTATGCCACTTGCAGTATGGCTTTCCGTTCAGCTTCTGAGCCGTGGGGATCTTGTGGCCTTCGGGTACCTTTAGCTGCTTCTCCTTAAGTAAGAGGTCGAAAATCTGCTCAGCTTTGGTAACGTCGAAGTCAAACCCTCTTGGAGGACCTTGTGGCTTAACCCACTTGCAGGACACGGGGCTTGCCCCCCGAGTCCATTCAGCCACTGCTACCTCTTGATCTCCCGCAGAACCTTCATCTTCATCTGCCTCAACCAGGACCACCGCACGTTTGAATTTATCCTGGTATACATCTGGGTGGCGCTGTTCATATACTGACAGCTTCTGCACCATGTGCGCCGGTGAAGGGTAGTCTGCTTGGGAGGCCACGTCCTTGATCGGTGATGCGAGACCCACCACCGCCAACTCGACTGCTTCTTTTTCAGTCACACGAGCCGAATAGCATCGGTTCCTAACGGTCCTGAAGCGTTGGACGTATTCGACACCTGTTTCTCCGCGCTCGTCGTACTTGTGCTAGATCGGCAATGCCGGCCTCGGAAGCCTCGAGTGATACCGCATGTGGAACTGCTCTTCCAGCTGCTTCCAAGTCCGGATTGAGTCGCGGTGGCAGCGATGTGTACCACCCGAAAGCCGATCCTGTGAGGGACTGTGCGAAGAACCTCACACGCAGCTCATCCGATGCTTGAGATCGTGCCCAGTCTGTGCCAAATATCGGCTCACATGCTCGATGGAGCTGGAACCATCCGATCCATTAAACTTGGAGAAATCAGGGAGCCGATATTTGGGTGGTAGCGGGATCAACTCGTACTCGTTGGGGTACGGCTTGGAATAGCCGATTGTCCTCCTTTTCGGCACCATGCCGAACTGGTCTTTTAAGATGGTACTAATCGATCCGCGGTCGCTGGCTGCAGGAGTTGAACTACGAAGATTCGCCGGAGTGGCATACTTAGCCGGTCATGCTTGCTTTTCCAGCTACTGAGCCAAGCTGCAAGAGCTGAGCTGCGGAGGTTTGTCGGAGTGGCATACTTAGCTAGCCACGTCCGCTTCTCAAGATCCGTTCCCGAAGTTCCTCCTGCTGTTCCGGAAGTCCCTGTTGTTGCAGCCTGGTTCGTGAGTGCCCAGTTACTGCAGTCTGGCACGTATGTGCACGTGTATCCGTGAGGGATCTCCCTAGGCGCCTCATGCAAGAATGGGTAGTCACTAGGGTCACCACCGATCTTGTAGACGACGTATGCCGGTGAATTCGGCACTTCTGGTGCTGCCAACGCGAATGGCAGCGGTGGACGGGACTGGAGTGGCATCTCTCCTTGGTGAGTCGCTAGAGCTGGTCCTGACGGAGAGTACTGATGCCTCATGATTTCCTGGATCACCCGAAGAGCGACACGCTCCAAAGTGTTCACCAGGCTCTCAGAATGGCGGTGCAGCGAATGAGCTACCATGAAGTTAATCTCCTGACGCAGGGACCTGGTGCGTTCTTCTGACGGGGCGGACAGGTCCACTCCATCGAGCGCGCCTTCAGGTGAGAACCCTTTCCACCTGATGCCATGTGAGCGGGTTCTGTGAAAAGTGCCGATGAGGTCGGCTTCGAGGATTGCTTTGACCTCGTCATACTTCCTCTTGAGCTCCTCGGTTAGATCCTCGTACGTGACTGGAGTGCCTTCCGCCATATCAGATGTAGATGGCGATGCGGTTGATCTCGAAGACTGTCCCACCGGGCGTGCCAGAATGTGTTGCGGGCAGAAACCCACCGGCGAGCAGCGACGGGCCACACAGTAGAGCCGGGAGGCTCCCAGGACTGCGGCTGGCCCTGGTCCCTCCGAGCGACGGCCCGCAAAGACTCGGCACGCACGTCCGATGCTGGTGCAAGGGCGTGCCACACGACCTATACCTGGTCAGGAAGGTGATGGATGTGCCTCGCTTAGTTTCCTGCATGGCATACACGTAAACATTAAATACGAGCCTCGATCGGCTCTCAGGTTGTCCTGTGAATCGGCTCAAAGAGCCAATCCACCCATGATCCGTACGAGGTGTACGAATATATGGTGGTCCTGCTTGATCAGTATAAAGTTAAAACGACCTACTACGATTTAGGGTTTTCACCACATAATCGGAACATCCTACTCATGATTGAGCCTGGCGGCCACGCACGGTGATCGTAAACCGACCCTAGACAAGGCCTAAAAACCAACACGAAGTTGATCCCCGGAACATCCTGTCTAGGGCTAGCTGATGGCGTGTATTTCACACGTTCGTTGGGCAACCCCAAGAGGAAGGTATGATGCGCACAGCAGCAAGTTTTCCCTCAGAAAGAAACCAAGGTTTATCGAACCGGGAGGAGCCAAGAAGCACGTTGAAGGTTGATGGCGGCGGGATGTAGTGCGGCGCAACACCAGGGATTACGGCGCCAACGTGGAACCTGCACAACACAACCAAAGTACTTGGCCCCAACGAAACGGTGAGGTTGTCAATCTCACCGAAGCTTGCTGTAACAAAGGATTAACCGAATCGTGTGGAAGATGATTGTTTGCAGAGAAAACGAGTAAAAGCAAGTATTGCGGCAGATTTGTATTTCGAGTATTAAAGAATGGACCGGGGTCCACGGTTCACTAGAGGTGTCTCTCCCATAAGATAAAAGCATGTTGGGTGAACAAATTACGGTCGGGCAATTGACAAATAGAGAGAGCATAACAATGCACATACATGTCATGATAAGTATAGTGAGATTTAATTGGGCATTACGACAAAGTACATAGACCGCCATCCAAGCTGCATCTATGCCTAAAAAGTCCACCTTCGGGTTATCGTCCGAACCCCCTCCAGTATTAAGTTGCAAAGCAACGGACAATTGCATTAAGTATGGTGCGTAATGTAATCAATAACTACATCCTCGGACATAGCATCAATGTTTTATCCCTAGTGGCAACGACACAACACAACCTTAGAACTTTCGTCCATTGTCCCGGTGTCAATGCGGGCATGAACCCACTATCGAGCATAAATACTCCCTCTTGGAGTTACTAGCATCAACTTGGCCAGAGCCTCTACTAATAACGGAGAGCATGCAAGATCATAAACAACACATATGCAATAACTTGATAATTAACATAACATGGTATTCTCTATCCATCGGATCCAGACAAACACAACATAGAGTATTACGAGATAGATGATCTTGATCATGTTAGGCAGCTCACAAGATCCAACAATGAAGCACAATGAGGAGAAGACAACCATCTAGCTACTGCTATGGACCCATAGTCTAGGGGTGAACTACTCACTCATCACTCCGGAGGCGACCATGGCGGTGTAGAGTCCTCCGGGAGATGAATCCCCTCTCCGGCGGGGTGCCGGAGGAGATCTCCAGAATCCCCGAGATGGGATTGGCGGCGGCGGCGTCTCGGTAAGGTTTTCCGTATCGTGGTTTTTCGCCATCGGGGTTTCGCGACGGAGGCTTTAAGTAGGCGGAAGGGCGAGTCGGAGGGCGACGAGGGCCCACACCACGGGCGGCGCGGGCCCCCTTGGCCGCGCCGCCTTGTGGTTTGGCCACCTCGTGGCCCCACTTCGTATGCTCTTCGGTCTTCGGAAGGTTCGTGGCAAAATAGGCCCCTGGGTCTTTGTTTCGTCCAATTCCGAGAATATTTCGTTACTAGGATTTACGAAACCAAAAACAGCAGAAAACTGACAAGCGGCACTTCGGCATCTTGTTAATAGGTTAGTTCCAGAAAATGCACGAATATGACATAAAGTGTGCATAAAACATGTAGGTATCATCAATAATATGGCATAGAACATAAGAAATTATCGATACGTCGGAGACGTATCAAGCATCCCCAAGCTTAGTTACTGCTCGTCCCGAGCGAGTAAAACGATAACAAAGATAATTTACGAAGTGACATGCCATCATAACCTTGATCATACTATTTGTAAACATATGTAGTGGATGCAGCGATCAAAACAATGGTAATGACATGAGTAAACAAGTGAATCATAAAGCAAAGACTTTTCATGAATAGTACTTTCAAGACAAGTATCAATAAGTCTTGCATAAGAGTTAACTCATAAAGCAATAAATCAAAGTAAAGGTATTGAAGCAACACAAAGGAAGATTAAGTTTCAGCGGTTGCTTTCAACTTGTAACATGTATATCTCATGGATAATTGTCAACATAGAGTAATATAACAAGTACAATATGCAAGTATGTAGGAATCAATGCACGAGTTCACACAAGTGTTTGCTTCTTGAGGTGGAGAGAGATAGGTGAGCTGACTCAACATAAAAGTAAAAAGAATGGTCCTTCAAAGAGGAAAGCATCGATTGCTATATTTGTGCTAGAGCTTTTATTTTGAAAACATGAAACAATTTTGTCAACGGTAGTAATAAAGCATATGAGTTATGAAAGTTATATCTTACAAGTTGCAAGTCTCATGCATAGTATACTAATAGTGCCCGCACCTTGTCCTAATTAGCTTGGACTACCGGATCTTTGCAATGCACATGTTTTAACCAAGTGTCACAATGGGGTACCTCCATGTCGCACTGTACAAAGGTCTAAGGAGAAAGCTCGCATTTTGGATTTCTCGCTTTTGATTATTCTCAACTTAGACATCCATACCGGGACAACATGGACAACGAGATAATGGACTCCTCTTTAATGCATAAGCATGTGGCAACAATTATTATTCTCATATGAGATTGAGGATATATGTCCAAAACTGAAACTTCCACCATGATTCATGGCTTTAGTTAGCGGCCCAATGTTCTTCTCTAACAATATGCATGCTCCAACCATGAAGGTGGTAGATCTCTCTTACTTCGAGACAAGACGGACATGCATAGCAACTCACATGATATTCAACAAAGAATAGTTGATGGCGTCCCCGGAAACATGGTTATCGCACAACAAGCAACTTAATAAGAGATAAAGTGCATAAGTACATATTCAATACCACAATAGTTTTTAAGCTATTTGTCCCATGAGCTATATATTGCAAAGGTGAATGATGGAATTTTAAAGGTAGCACTCAAGCAATTTACTTTGGAATGGCGGATAAATACCATGTAGTAGGTAGGTATGGTGGACACAAATGGCATAGTGGTTGGCTCAAGTATTTTGGATGCATGAGAAGTATTCCCTCTCGATACAAGGTTTAGGCTAGCAAGGTTATTTGAAACAAACACAAGGATGAACGGTGCAGCAAAACTCACATAAAAGACATATTGTAAACATTATAAGACTCCACACCGTCTTCCTTGTTGTTCAAAACTCAATACTAGATGTTATCTAGACTCTAGAGAAACCAAATATGCAAACCAAATTAGCAAGCTCTAAGTATTTCTTCATTAATGGGTGCAAAGTATATGATGCAAGAGCTTAAACATGAGCACAACAATTGCCAAGTATCAAATTATCCAAGACATTTTAGAATTACTACATGTAGCATTTTCCAATTCCAACCATATAACAATTTAACGAAGAAGAAACTTCGCCATGAATACTATGAGTAGAGCCTAAGGACATACTTGTCCATATGCTACAGCGGAGCGTGTCTCTCTCCCATAAAGTGAATGCTAGGATCCATTTTATTCAAACAAAACAAAAAACAAAAACAAACCGACGCTCCAAGCAAAGTGCATAAGATGTGACGGAATAAAAATATAGTTTCGGGGGAGGAACCTGATAATGTTGTCGATGAAGAAGGGGATGCCTTGGGCATCCCCAAGCTTAAACAGCTTGAGTCTTCTTATAATATGCAGGGGTGAACCACCGGGGCATCCCCAAGCTTAGAGCTTTCACTCTCCTTGATCATATTGCATCATACTCCTCTCTTGATCCTTGAAAACTTCCTCCACACCAAACTCGAAACAACTCATTAGAGGGTTAGTGCATAATAAAAATTCACATGTTCAGAGGTGACACAATCATTCTTAACACTTCTGGACATTGCATAAAGCTACTGGACATTAATGGATCAAAGAAATTCATCCAACATAGCGAAAGAGGCAATGCGAAATAAAAGGCAGAATCTGTCAAAACAGAACAGTCCGTAAAGATGGATTTTATTAGGCCACCAGACTTGCTCAAATGAAAATGCTCAAATTGAATGAAAGTTGCGTACATATCTGAGGATCATGCACGTAAATTGGCTTAATTTTCTGAGCTACCTACAGGGAGGTAGACCCAGATTCGTGACAGCAAAGAAATCTGGAACTGCGCAGTAATCCAAATCTAGTACTTACTTTACTATCAAAGACTTTACTTGGCACAAAAAAACATAAAACTAAGATAAGGAGAGATTGATACAGTAGTAAACAACTTCCAAGACACAAATATAAAACCAAAAATACTGTAGTAAAAACATGGATTGTCTCCCATAAGCGCTTTTCTTTAACGCCTTTCAGCTAGGCGCAGAAAGTGTAACTCAAGTAACATCAAGAGACGAAGCATCAACATCATAATTTGTTCTAATAATAGAATCATAAGGTAACTTCATTCTCTTTCTAGGAAAGTGTTCCATACCTTTCTTGAGAGGAAATTGATATTTAATATTACCTTCCTTCATATCAATAGTAGCACCAACGGTTCGAAGAAAAGGTCTTCCCAATATAATGGGGCAAGATGCATTGCATTCAATATCCAAGACAACAAAATCAACGGGGACAAGGTTATTGTTAACCATAATATGAACATTATCAACTTTCCCCAAAGGTTTCTTTTTAGCATTATCAGCGAGATTAACATCCAGATAACAGTTCTTCAATGGTGGCAAGTCAAGCATATCATAGACTTTCTTAGGCATAACAGAAATACTTGCACCAAGATCACATAAAGCATTACAATCAAAATCTTTGACTCTCATTTTAATGATGGGCTCCCAACCATCCTCTAGCTTTCTAGGAATAGAAGTTTCAAGTTTTAGTTTCTCTTCTCTAGCTTTTATGAGAGCATTTGTAATATGTTTTGTGAAAGCCAAGTTTACAGCGCTAGCATTGGGACTCTTAGCAAGTTTTTGCAAGAACTTTATAACTTCAGAGATGTGGCAATCATCAAAATCTAAATCATTACAATCTAAAGCAATGGGATTATCATCCCCAAGGTTGGAAAAAATTTCAGCGGTTTTATCACAAGCGGTTTCAGCGGTTTTAGCGGTTTCGGGTAATTTTGCGCGCTTTGCACTAGGAGTAGAAGCATTGCCAACACCAATTATTTTACCATTGATAGTAGGAGGTGCAGCAACATGTGAATCATTAGCATTGCTAGTGGTGGTAATAGTCCAAACTTTAGCTACATTTTTCTCTTTAGCTAGTTTTTCATTTTCTTCTCTATCCCACCTAGCACGCAGTTCAGCCATTAATCTTATATTCTCATTAATTCTAACTTGGATGGCATTTGCTGTAGTAACAATTTTATTTTCAATATCCCTATTAGGCATAACTTTCGATTTCAAAAGATCAACATCGGAGGCAAGACTATCAACTCTAGAAGCAAGAATATCAATTTTATTGAGCTTTTCCTCAACAGATTTGTTAAAGGCAGTTTGTGTACTAATAAATTCTTTAAGCATAGCTTCAAGTCCAGGGGGTGTATTCCTATTATTGTTGTAAGAATTCCCATAAGAATTAGCATAACCGTTACCATTATTATAAGGATATGGCCTATAGTTATTACTAGAATTGTTAGATAAGCATTGTTGTTGAAATTATTATTTTTAATGAAGTTTACATCAACATGTTCTTCTTGGGCAACCAATGAAGCTAATGGAACATTATTAGGATCAACATTAGTCCTATCATTCACAAGCATAGACATAATAGCATCAACCTTATCATTCAAGGAAGAGGATTCTTCAACAGAATTTACCTTCTTACCTTGTGGAGCTCTTTCCGTGTGCCATTCAGAGTAATTAACCATCATATTATCAAGAAGCTTTGTTGCTTCACCAAGAGTGATGGACATAAAGGTACCTCCAGCAGCTGAATCCAATAAATTCCGCGAAGAAAAATTTAGTCCTGCATAGAAGGTTTGGATGATCATCCAAGTAGTCGGTCCATGGGTTGGGCAATTTTTAACCAGAGATTTCATTCTTTCCCAAGCTTGAGCAACATGTTCATTATCCAATTGTTTAAAATTCATTATGCTACTCCTCAAAGATATAATTTTAGCGGGGGATAATATCTACCAATAAAAGCATCCTTGCATTTAGTCCATGAATCAATACTATTCTTAGGCGAGAGATAGCAACCAATCTTTAGCTCTTCCTCTTAATGAGAAAGGAAACAATTTTAATTTTATAATGTCACCATCTACATCTTTATACTTTTGCATTTCACATAGTTCAACAAAATTATTGAGATGGGCAGCAGCATCATCAGAACTAACACCGAGAAAATTGCTCTCGCATAACAAGATTCAGTAAAGCAGGTTTAATTTCAAAGAATTCTGCTATAGTAGCAGGTGGAGCAATAGGTGTGCATAAGAAATCATTATTATTTGTGCTAGTGAAGTCACACAACTTAGTATTTTCAGGGGTGGCCATTTTAGCAGTAGTAAATAAAGCAAACTAGATAAAGTAAATGCAAGTAAACTAATTTTTTTGTGTTTTTGATATAGCAAACAAGACAGTAAATAAAGTAAAGCTAGCAACTAATTTTTTTGTGTTTTGATATAATGCAGCAAACAAAGTAGTAAATAAAATAAAGCAAGACAAAAACAAAGTAAAGAGATTGAGAAGTGGAGACTCCCCTTGCGGCGTGTCTTGATCTCCCGGCAACGGCGCCGGAAAAAGAGCTTGATGGCGTGTATTTCACACGTTCGTTGGGCAACCCCAAGAGGAAGGTATGATGCGCACAGCAGCAAGTTTTCCCTCGAGAAAGAAACCAAGGTTTATCGAACCGGGAGGAGCCAAGAAGCACGTTGAAGGTTGATGGCGGCGGGATGTAGTGCGGCGCAACACCGGGGATTCCGGCGCCAACGTGGAACCTGCACAACACAACCAAAGTACTTTGCCCCAACGAAACGGTGAGGTTGTCAATCTCACTGGCTTGCTGTAACAAAGGATTAACCGAATTGTGTGGAAGATGATTGTTTGCAGAGAAAACGAGTAAAAGCAAGTATTGCGGCAGATTTGTATTTCGAGTATTAAAGAATGGACCGGGGTCCACGGTTCACTAGAGGTGTCTCTCCCATAAGATAAAAGCATGTTGGGTGAACAAATTACGGTCGGGCAATTGACAAATAGAGAGAGCATAACAATGCACATACATGTCATGATAAGTATAGTGAGATTTAATTGGGCATTACGACAAAGTACATAGACCGCCATCCAAGCTGCATCTATGCCTAAAAAGTCCACCTTCAGGTTATCATCCGAACCCCCTCCGGTATTAAGTTGCAAAGCAACGAGACAATTGCATTAAGTATGGTGCGTAATGTAATCAATAACTACATCCTCGGACATAGCATCAATGTTTTATCCCTAGTGGCAACGGCACAACACAACCTTAGAACTTTACATCACTTGTCCCAGGTGTCAATGCGAGGCATGAACCCACTATCGAGCATAAATACTCCCTCTTGGAGTTACTAGCATCAACTTGGCCGAGCCTCTACTAATAACGGAGAGCATGCAAGATCATCAACAACACATATGCAATAACTTGATAATTAACATAACATGGTATTCTCTATCCATCGGATCCCGACAAACACAACATAGAGTATTACGAGATAGATGATCTTGATCATGTTAGGCAGCTCACAAGATCCAACAATGAAGCACAATGAGGAGAAGACAACCATCTAGCTACTGCTATGGACCCATAGTCCAGGAGTGAACTACTCACTCATCACTCCGGAGGCGACCATGGCGGTGTAGAGTCCTCCGGGAGATGAATCCCCTCTCCGGCGGGGTGCCGGAGGAGATCTCCAGAACCCCCGAGATGGGATTGGCGGCGGCGGCGTCTCAGTAAGGTTTTCCGTATCGTGGTTTTTCGCCTCAGGGGTTTCGCGACGGAGGCTTTAAGTAGGCGGAAGGGCAGAGTCGGAGGGCTGACGAGGGGCCCACACCACAGGGCGGCGCGGGCCCCCCTTGGCCGCGCCGCCTTGTGGTTTGGCCACCTCGTGGCCCCACTTCGTATGCTCTTCGGTCTTCTGGAAGGTTCGTGGAAAAATAGGCCCCTGGTCTTGGTTTCGTCCAATTCCGAGAATATTTCGTTACTAGGATTTCTGAAACCAAAAACAGCGAGAAAACGAGCAAGCGGCACTTCGGCATCTTGTTAATAGGTTAGTTCCAGAAAATGCACGAATATGACATAAAGTGTGCATAAAACATGTAGGTATCATCAATAATATGGCATAGAACATAAGAAATTATCGATACGTCGGAGACGTATCACTAGCAAACTACACCCTACGCGCCACTGGATCCTTCAACCCGTTTGTAAGGCCTAACTATGCAGATATTAAACTAATCCTTGAAGAACAAGGAGCAATCATAATGGATCGGATCTACTAAATAATGATCAAGCGGGGTGCCGCCCTTACACCTAAGATAGGTGTAAGGGCGGCTAGATGTCTAAGGGTTGCACGACGACAGCATATGATACGATGAACAATGCTAAAACTAACACATCTATGATAACTACGTTGCTCGCCATCAACAAGGCTTCAGCACGAGCAACGCATGAACAACGAATAAACGTGTACTGCCTAGATCGCAAGATGCGATCTAGGCAGCATGATGCTTACCCGGAAGAAAACCCTCGAGACAAGGGAGTTGGCGATGCGCCTAGATTGGTTTGTGGTGAACGTGATTGTTGTTTATTTCATCAACGCTAGATACATATTTATAGTCCGTAGACTTTCTAACGTGGGAATAATCCCAACCGGGCACGAGCCAAACTCTATCTAATCGACACGTATCCTACTATATTACAGATACACGGGCAAACTAGCCCAAACTTTGTATGCAAGGCCGATTCATGTATTTCTTCCATATGTATTCTTCAAGCCCATCTTTAATCGCGGCCCACCTCTGATCCGGTCAAATTCTGGTGATAACAAGCGTAAGTAACTTTTTTTATTTGAGAGATAGACTTAGGTAGTTATTACCGGAATTATAGATGAAAAGTTGCTGCCTGTAAATCTACAATCCAAAAGCCTGTAAATCTACAATCCAAAAGCCATGAAAGAGAGGAAAACACATTGTAAAAAATAGGCACGTGGCAATACCTGATTGGTGTAAAAGAAACCATGAATAGTGCAATAGTGCTCAAGCTGCTCTACTTTCAGCAAAGGGGTTCAGCTTTTAAATATATACATTAATACATACTAGGAAGTATTGGCACGGCGGCACGCCGTGCCCATAGGGTTATGATAAGGAGATTAATAGAGAACAGTAACATTTGTTACTTGAATAAAATAGGTGATGGGTAATTTAGTTTTTTATGTCGAAATAGTTATGGAAGAAGGTAGTAGTATTCTCGTATTGCGATCATGACGCGATTAACATAAGGTATTAATATCATTTTCAAATAGAAGATGTAACAAATGGCGGAGTATTTTTTTTCTCGTAGCTACTGTAGTAGAACCATCAAGGTTCTATACTACATATGGAGTGTTACCATCGGCAAATTATTTCTAAAGATTGCAAATTGCTGCGCATGCACATTTAAAAATTACCGATGAAAGATTGTTGCTTGTGCACATTTGAAAATTACTGGTAAGAAAATACCACTGCTGAAGAATTACGCGATGTTGAAAAACCGTTGTTAAATAATTACCGTAGGAAAATTACAATTTGGGACTGACGATTTACGTAGAATAACTACCGACACACAGATAAAGCATTAATCTCAAATAATCACTGCTGAGGTCAAAACTCTGTTTGCAGAAATAACCCTCAAAGAAACATACAAATCACCTTCGAAGTTACCATGTTGAAATTATGAATGTGAAAATATGTCAAAGAATAGAAAAATAAAAAAATTATTGCTAAAGAATTACTCATCTTAAAGTAGGTACCTTGGGTCAACTACCGGTGGACATTACAGTCGGGAAGTTATCTCAAAAAGTTACGTCGGAGAGCAAAAGGAGAGAAATGGTAGAAATGGTTGAAGAAGTATTGTTGGAGAATTTCTCATCGCTGAGGAGGTACCGTGGGGTAGCTACCGGTAAAAAGTTATGGGCAGAAAGTTACCCCTAGAAGTCACCGTCATAAAATTAAAGGAGAGAAACGTTAGAAAACATGTATTTTTTCCAGCTATGGGCGACATGGCTCCCGCTGATTGGTAGAAAATGATGGCACTTCAGTGCCCATGTGGCGGAGCGTTGTGAGTTATATGCGTGTAGTAACAGGGGAATTTATAAGCTGGCGGAAAAATATGCATCGTTGAAGAGTGGGACCGTAGAAATCAGGTAGGGAAACTACAACTGAAAAGTTGTGTTGGAATATAATTGTCTAACAGAAAGTTTACGGTTCATAGACAAAGATAAATTATGGCCACAAAATTAGCATCTCGAAGACTTATTGTAGGGTAACTACCGCTTGAAATTTATGGTTGAATTATGCCAGAAAATTTCCATCGAGTAATTAAAACGAGTTGGAAAAAATGCCACCATAAACGTAGGTTAACTACCGTCTAGAAGTTACGGCCGAAAATATCTATTGAATCGAGTTGCGTCAATGATTACGGCCAGAAGATTACTGTCAATTTTTTTTTAAAGAAATAAAAATATACGGTATGCAAATTATGGCAATAAAGATATGTCAAGTAATTACCGCCAAGTAGTCTTAACACAAGGGACATAAAAAACGATGTTGCAGCCGTATGTAGTTTTCATTTGTTTGAGAGGTAAACGTAGGTACCTGCCGGCAGGAAATTACTGCTAAAAAATTGTGCAACTAAAACTATAATCCAAGAGTCTTAAAAGAAAGAAAATGTAGCATAGGATACGTGGTGGAGACTGATTGGAACGAAAAGTTGTGCCGAAAAATGACCACCGTGTAATTAAAAGAAGTTGGGAAAATACCACCATAGACATAGGCTAACTAACGTCGAAAAGTTATGGACAAAAATATGTATCGAATCGAGCCATTATGAAGTTAATTTTTCTATAAAAAAGGAGGTAAAAAATATACGGTCGAAAAATTATCGCCAAGTAATTTTAAAGAAGGGACGAAAGAAACGGCGCTACAGCGTAAGTAACTTTTTTGTTTGAGAGATAGACTTAGGTAGTTACAACCGGAATTATAGATAAAAAATTGCTGCCTGTAAAGCTACAATCCAAAAGCCTTAAAAGAGAGGAAAACACATTGTAAATAATAGGCACGTGGCAATACCTGATTGGTGTAAAAAAAACCATAAATAGTGCAATAGTGCTCAAGCTGCTCTCCTTCCAGCAAAGGGGTTCAGCTTTTAAATAGGTAATGTTTGAGAGGTAAACGTAGATACCTGCCGGCAGGAAATTACTGCTAAAAAATTGTGCAACTAAAACTATAATCCAAGAGTCAAATGTAGCATAGGATACGTGGTGGAGACTGATTGGAACGAAAAGTTGTGCCGAAAAATGACCACCGTGTAATTAAAAGAAGTTGGGAAAATACCACCATAGACATAGGCTAACTAACGTCGAAAAGTTATGGACAAAAATATGTATCGAATCGAGTCAAACATTATGAAGTTAATTTTTCTGTAAAAAAGGAGGTAAAAAATATACGGTCGAAAAATTATCGCCATGTAATTTTAAAGAAGGGACGAAAGAAACGGCGCTACAGCATAAGTAACTTTTTTATTTGAGAGATAGACTTAGATAGTTACAACCGGAATTATAGATAAAAAATTGCTGCCTATAAAGCTACAATTCAAAAGCCTTAAAAGAGAGGAAAACACATTGTAAAAAATAGGCACGTGGCAATACCTGATTGGTGTAAAAAAAACATGAATAGTGCAATAGTGCTCAAGCTGCTCTCCTTTCAGCAAAGGGGTTCAGCTTTTAAATAGGTAATAATACGAACACATAGCGGCATCTTATCTAACTTGTACGGCACAGGTGGACACTTGGTAGGCAGCCGCTAACGTGCCCACTTACAGGCTGAGCCGCGGGTGCCGGCTTGATGCAGGGCAGCGACATCATGAGGATCAGGGGAGGAGGCCGACGGGATTATCCCAGGTCGCGCCTTCCCAATCCCCCTTTGACTGCATGGTGCGAGTCTGCGACCGGTACCAAATAGTCAACATGTATGAACCGACCATCTCGTTGTAGGTCCAGTGATAGCGACGCCCTAATCCACCCCAGGCGCTGGGAGATATTGCTCCAACTTTCAGTAGGAATAATATCAATAACGTAGACGGAATATTTTTTTGCAGGATAATTTCACATCTAGCAGAAGATGAGGGCATCTTATATTTACTAATTGGAGACTCCCATTAAGCCTCCACGTTAATTCTAGAAAACAACAACTTATAATCCGTCCGATAAATGCGTTAGCTATCAGGAGTCGTCGGATGAATTGACTTACGTCATGTCCCGCAGGCGTAAGCGCGTAGGTCTCTTTGGCCGATCCGTGCGATTGGTTGGCGAAAACTATTTTTCCATCGGTGTGCATCTACAATCCCACGGCGAGTTCACCTAAAAAAATTCCCACGGCGATCCTCAGGCATGTTTGCATCTCCAATCCCGTAGCGAGTCCTCAAGTCCTCAGGCGACCCTAGGCGTCCTGTCTCCATGTCTTCAATCGCTTCAAAAGGTATGATCCAATCCAGTCTCCCCCGATCATGTTCCTCTCCAACCATTAAATCCCCTTGCTTTTTCAAACAACTATGTAAATCAATTGGCCAGTTCGCTGATGCTAGATGCAGCAGACCAGGTGGTGTACGGACGTCAACTTCAGGCAAACTAAGCTGCTGTAATAGTTTGTGAGCGGTTTGTGAGGCGATGGACGGGCGAACTACACCCCTGGCTAGGCAAGTAACTACATGCCCTTAATTTCCCTGCTCTAATTTGCAGTTCGTTGAATCATCAATAAATCCAGCAAATCGGTTTATGACTGATGTATAAACTAAACATATATTCAGTTTTGAGGCAAACGAATGGATGGATACTTATTCTGCATTGCCTCATGCATTAGCAAATCAAACACCGGACGGAAGGTTCACTTTACATGTGTGCGTGAGAGTCTTTAGAGCTATTTTTTCATGTTATCTTATCATAATTTAATACCTGGAGTGTTAGCCAATGAAGTTAGTCTATTTTTCTCATGGAGAGGATCTGTGTTATTTCCTCATGCACGCTAAATCTCAGTTTTTTTTGGGCATGCTAGCCTCTTAGCACTAAGCGAAGGCATGATGCCTAAGTTCTGGGTAATTTAAATTAACATTGACATTTAGCACAGATCATCCTCCAAGATTACATGAATTAGTGTCAATGGAGTGTATAATTGTTTCCATGTAAATATGCTACTATCTTTGATCCAAATTAGTTGCCCCATGTTCAGTGAACCTAGACAGATTTTAGGCAAACTTTTGCCTAAATCTGAGACGATTTTGATCGGAGGGAGTACGAGAATTTGGAGATGTTCACATAAAAATAATTAGGCTGGCTTGCATGTTTGGATGCAAAAAAGACTTGGCATGAAATTTCCCAGCAACTTTAACTCGGTAATTAATTTAAATTTTGCAGATCTGTTTCAAATTTTTTTTATTACATTTTCCTTTGCAGGTAAGGTATTTAGGGCTTATAGCTTGCCTTATAGAAAATATATTGTAAAATTTTAAGCTAATACCTATCAAAGTGTCTCACCTTTCATAAGCTACAACAGCAAGTCGTCTAAATTGTTATTGGCCACATAATGTTGGTAATTCTGCTATCGTCAAATTAATAAATTAATGTCTTCTACCGCGTACGAATGAATAAGAAGATATTTATGGAGTAACTTAACTATTTGTCCCAATCGCAGATCGGAATTGGAATATTAATATTTAGTGTTCAAATCTAAGAAAACTTTCTACCTATATATGACTGAATATGCGTGCCTTGGGACTTGGAAAACTGCAAGAGGTACGTTTAGAACAGGCATGCTGCATCTACTCTTTAACTTGGTGAACTACACTGTCCGAGAGTTCACCAAAGAACTCTAAGACATCAACGCCGGCCTTGGCTTTGACTCACATGAAGCCCATCCGGTGTTCAATTATTTGATACAGCGAATTGGGGTTTCCAGGTCAAAATCATTACATTTGTCCTATGTCGACTAAAACTACATATTTTCAGCTCCATTCTATCACCAACCTGCAGGCTGAGAAAGGCATGATGATGTCCTGTGCTGTTACCAGGCCGCGTCGTGGATATACTATTACAATTTTGGTTTTACTTTTTTCTATTGTATGTCAAAAAATAAAGATATTGTCATTTCGAATTGAGACGGGGAGCTTGCTGGCGACTTTTCAATTTGTATTCAACATTGGGAACCATATTATCATAACCTTTTTGGCAAACATAGTGTGGATGATATTTTCTTCTGCTGTAATCATATATCGTTACTATGAGTTTTTCCACCAATTCAGATTTCTACGAAGGCTTCCGATTTGCGCATTTTGTGAATATACTATTTGTTGCTGTTTTGTGAGATTAATAAATTATACATGTATAAATTCCCAAGAGATATCAAAAAAAAGTTAAAAAAAGATATAAGTTGTAGCTGCATGAATATGCTCCGGTGAATTAAAAGAGATATGAGTGTCAGCTGAATGTAGGGGAAATATCTGACAAACTAAGACTTGAAGACATTGAAGTTTAACACAAACTATGTAGCCCCGTGCGATGCACGGGTTCATGACTAGTTTGTATACAATGCAGTAGAGAATGGCACCTACTGTCGGCGGCACCACACACCGGAGTGACCGCACGGATGCCATGTCACAACAGCAATGGCTCACATGAATGGGATATAGGTGTCAACCTAGCCACTACCAACTCATCAACGAACTCTAGTCAACCTCATTAGGTCTGATAGCCCCGACATCTTCCTCCCTCCACCATAGTGAACCTGCTGAACATCAGTTAGCTCATGACAGGGAAACTCACCCTCACAACCAATCAAACGATGTGAAAATTACATGTGTAAAAAAATCTTGGGATGAGGAGGAGTCATACCTAGCTCAGTCAAGACCGCTGGTACATGAAGAAGACCGACAGAAGTCGTGGAGGCCACGACGGAGCAGGGTGCACAGAGAGGCAGAGGAGCAGAGATTAAGATGGATCAGAGATGGAGGGGGCTACGGATGTCGATCCCCCACATCGATTTGTAGCTTCCCTGCGTGCTCCTCCAGATCGAGCTTTGCGTCCTCCAGCCATGGCGGCACTGATGCCATCCTCATCTCCCTCTTTATCTCTCCTTGTTCCAGACATTGAGAAGGTCAATAGATGGAGTGCTGAAGGGAAGGGGATTTTACCAGGAGGCGATGTTGTCTGGCAGCCCGCGCTTCACCGGCGGCGCTGCTCCTACACGCCCGCGCCGCGCTCCATCGGCGATGCTGCTCCTGCTTGCTCGCGGAGGGCTGGCCGCTACGCTTCTGGTCGGCTGCCCGCGCCCCACCTGCGACTCCGGCATGCTCCACCTGTGACGACGTTCCTATGGAGGAGGTTTGGGAGGGAGAGCCGGGAGAGAAGATGGAGGAGAGGGAGGGGCGTAGGAGTGGGAGGCGGCGCGGTAGGGTTCTCACCCGCATACGCTAGCGAATTGGCGCGACCGATTTTCCCTGCTCTGCTATTTCTTTCCTCCTCAGCTGAACCAATTGCAGCATGACACGTGGCCCAACCGTGGAAACGAAGCGAGCCAGTGCCCCAACCCGTGCGCGCCTGGTGGCCTACCGTGGATGGCCTCTCCATACCCCATGGGGGTGCAACGTTTAGACTACCCATAGTGCTAGTATCATACGGAGTATCATACATGTCACTGATGACCCACAAGTATAGGGGATCGCAACAGTCTTCGAGGGAAGTAAAACCCAAAATTGTTGATTCAATACAAGGGGAGCCAAACAATACTTATAAGCCTTGATGGCGGAGTTGTCAATTTAGCTGCACTTGGAAAAGCACTAGCAACAGGGTGATGTGAAAGCAGTGGTAATATGATGCGGCGCCAGAAAATAGTTGGTACTACTTTGATGGTGTGTTGATAGGGAAATGTGATGCGGCAGTAATATGAGAGCAATAGTAACACAGCAGTAGCAGTAACACAGAGGAGATGGCACTGGAAAAAATCCCAGCGCGCAGTTGATTGAAAAGCAATGCTGATAAAATAAAGGACCGGGGTTCCCGACGATCTACACTAGTGGTAACTCTCCAGATAACAAGTGTTGGGTGAACAAATTACAGCTGGGCAATTGACAGAATTGAATTTAGCATTAAGACAAAATATCCAGTCTATTAATATCGTAGGCATGTTTTCCATATATAGTCATACATGCTCGCAATGAGAAACTTGCATAACATCTTTTGTCCTACCAGCCCGTTTGCAGCGGGGCCTCAAGGGAAACTACTGGTAATTAAGGTACTCCTTTTAATAGAGCACCGGAGAAAAACATTAACACTTGGTGAAAACATGTGATCCTCATATCAAAGCCATCCCCTCCGGTTATCCCAATTCGAGATCACTTTGGGGCCTCGGGTTCCGGACAAAGACATGTGCATACAATTTGTAGATACAATCTAAGCAACAATTATAGAGCCTAGATCTAAGATAATGCCACTCGTGCACTAGTGACAAGCATTAAACATAACAATATTGCATCAACAAATACTTCACAAACTTATAAGATATACTGAACATAATGATCAATCCATCGGATCC
Source organism: Lolium rigidum (assembly GCF_022539505.1). Taxonomy (NCBI): domain Eukaryota; kingdom Viridiplantae; phylum Streptophyta; class Magnoliopsida; order Poales; family Poaceae; genus Lolium; species Lolium rigidum. The sequence continues at coordinate 303,361,380 of NC_061510.1, read as the reverse complement.
CAACAAACACAACACCGATTGCATCATATGGATCTTAATCATGTAAGGCAGCTCATGAGATCATTGTATTGAAGCACATGGGAGAGAGTACCATCTAGCTACAGCCAAGAACCCATAGTCCCTGCGGGAACTACTCACAAACCATTATGGAGTCGAAGTGGAGGCGGTGGAGTCGATGGCGATGGCTCCGGGGGCACTTCCCCATCCCGGCAGGGTACCGGAACAGAGACTTATGTCCCCTGAAACTTGGTTTCGGCGATGACGACGGCTACGGAACTTTTCGTGGACGGAGGGTTATATGTTTTAGAGTTTTTAGGTCAGATGGGTCTTATAGGCGAAGAGGCGACACGAGGGGGTGCACGGGGTGCCCATACCACCCCCAGGTGCGGCCAGGCCTGGGCCCGCGCCTGGGCCTGGTATGGCTGCCCCGTGGCACATCTCCGTCTCCCTTTCTGGCTCCCGGAGTCTTCTGGTATATTAGAATTTCCGTGTTTTTTCCAGAATTTTCCGAGCACTTCCAATTTTGGACATTTTCTGCAATAAACAGACACAATAAACAGAAACTGGCACTGTGGCACTTGTTAATAGGTTAGTCCAATAAATATCATAAAATGATGCAAAGTGCACATAAAACATAGAGGAATTGGTGTAAAAAAGCATGGAGCATCAAAAATTATAGATACATTTGCAACGTATCAACATCCCCAAGCTTAACTCCTGCTCGTCCTCGAGTAGGTAAGTGATAACAAACAAATAATTTTTGAAGTGACATGCACCTTCAAAGTTCAAAGGATGACTAAATACAAATAATTTAAGAACAAGTAATAACACATTCATGATTCAATCAATAATAATTTGGGACCATGCACATAAAACTAAGAATGACAACTATGCTCTCATAATGGTGCATGAACTTAGAAGATGAAGACTCAACATAAAAGTAAAAGAAAGGCCCTCCGCAGAGGGAAGCAGGGATTACTCATGTGCTAGAGCTTTTTATTTTGAAAGCATGGAAACAATTGTGTCAACGATAGTAATAATTCATATGGGTTATGTATAAAACTTCCTATAAGAATACTAATAGTGCCCGCACCTTGTCCTAATTAGCTCGGATTTCCATGGATTATCATCGCATACATATGTTTCAACCAAGTGTCACAAAGGGGTACCTCTATGCCACCTGTACAAAGGTCCAAGGAGATAAATCACATTTCTCGATTATGATAGATCTCAACTTAAGGACATCCATACCAGGACAACATAGAAAACAAATAATGGACTCCTCTTTTTAATGCTTTAAGCATTCAACAATAATAATATTCTCATAAGAGATTTTGAGGATTTGAGTGTCGAAGTTGAAACTTCCAGCATGATACATGGCTTTGGTTGGTGGCCCAATGTTCTTCTCTAACAATATGCATACTTGAACTATTTCAACTCATGGAAAATCTCCCTTACTTCAGACAAGACGAACATGCATAACAACTCACATGATATTCAACAAAGGTGTGACAAGTTGACGGTGTCTCCAGATAACATGATTACCGCTCAACAAGCAACTTATAAGAACTAAGATACATAAGTGACATATTCCTTACCACAATAGTTTTAGGCTACTTTCCCATGAGCTATATATTGCAAAAACAAGGAATAAATTTTTGAAAGGTTTTCAAGGTAGCACACAAGCAATTTACTTTGGAGTGGCGATAAAATACCACATATAGGTAGATATGGTGGACACGATTGGCATTTTGGTTTTTGGGAGTTGGATGCACGAGTAGAGCTCATACTCAGTACAAATGAAGGCTAGCAAAAGAAAGGGGCGACCGACTAAGAGAGCAATAATGGCCATAATCATGCATAGCGACAAAACTTATTAATCAAAGCATATGGTGATATTAAAAATCAAAAACTAAATGATCATCAAGTCAACTCAATTGAAACATCAAAGGATATCTTTCATTTGCATCACTGTTAATATGAGACTTCTTACTCGTATCCAACACCAATTAACTTATTTGAAACAACTCTCGTAGATAATATTCAGTAGATATCAGAGAGATAAATTCACTTGCATATAGAAAACCAACAAGCTCTGAACATAATATGAATGAAAAACTAGAGCTTAAACGCAGTACTCCCAAAAATAGAACGCTCGTTGAACATATGAGTGAAAACTAGAGCGTTCATGCAATTAAAACGGAGCATGTCTCTCTCCAAAACAAATATGATGGGTCCAATTTATTGAACAGCAAACAAAACAAAACAAAAAACACACACAAAAAAGACGCTCCAAGAATAACACATAATGCATGAAGCGATAAAAATATAGCGCACTGAAAAATGACCTGGTGCTTTTTACTGATGAAGAGGGGGTGCCCCGGGCATCCCCAAGCTTTGACGCTTGAACCTCTTGGATATTTCTTGGGGTGTCCAGGGAACATCCCCAAGCTTGAGATTTTGTCCATTCTTCATCCTTAGTGATGCTTTCGGCTACTGGACTTTAGCCATCTAGGGTGCGGCACTCAACCGCTTCGCCTAGCAGCACAACGCTTGTATTGCTCTCCCACAACCCCGTTTTCACGGTTTAGGTTGCTCCCATTTCGCTCGCCGCTACTACGGGAATCGCTTTTGCTTTCTTTTCCTCTGGCTACTAAGATGTTTCTGTTCGCCAGGTTGTCTCTTGCCTGCTCATGGATTCAGCAGACAGTTTAAAAGGTTGACCTATTTGGGAATCTCCGGGTCTATGCTTATTTTCAACTCCCCGAAGCATGAAACATCCCTCACGAGTTCCAAACCTGACCTTCTTTAAGCTGCTTCGACTACGGGAACCACAAGGAAAACGGAACACGAGCGGGAATGTGGGAGTGGGTCCTTCCATATAGTTGGCTTGATGGCCCTTGTGGACAGAGTCTGTTCTCATTAGAGAATTGACCTTAGAACTTTGTGATCAAGACCCGTGGTTAGTCAAGTAATCCTATGGCATCATTCTTCTCTCCCTACACTTGAAAACTTCCTTCACCCAAAACTCAACATAATTCATTAGCAATATTAGTGTAATCAAAATAAGCAATCCACTTGGTTCTGGTATGACATATGTAAAGCTTATATTAAAACATTAGCTAATGCATAAACTTCTTCGAAAAGATCCTTCTTCAAAAGAACTCAAAAAAAAAGATTAAGAGGCAAATGCACTAATGGCAGAAATCTGACAAAACAGAACATCAGTTAAAGATCGATATTTTGAGACTTCCCTGTCGCTCAGATCGAAAAATGTTGAACTAATGAAAGTTAGATTATAACCTGGGGAATATGCTCGTAAAGTTTCAGCTCATGGTTACGTTCTGGTGATTTATGCGAATTTTTCTCGCGATACTCCAGAAACAGAAATAGAATTGCAAATTCCCCAAATACTACTTTCTTACCATTAGAGGCTACTCTTGGCACAAAAACGAAAAAATAAAAAATGATAAGGACAGGATATTACAGTAGCAATGACTTCCAAGACTCAACAAAACAGTAAAATAACAAAAATAAAAACATAATGGGTTGTCTCCCAAAAAGCTCTTTCTTTATAGCCATTAAGATAGGCTCAGTAATTTGAGAAGATGCTCACATATGTAATATGAATTGAAGCAAAAGAGAGCATCAAGAAGCAAATATGAAACACATTTAAGTCTTACCCACTTCCTGTGCATGGAAATCTTGTACACAAATAAATTCACAAAGAAGAAAGTGACAAGCGTGTGAAGGTAAAACAAGAGTAACTTTAAAATTTTCAGCATGTAGAGAGGTGTTTTAGTACCATGTAAATTCCTACAACCATATTTTCCTCTCTCATAATAATTTTCAGTAGCATCATGAATAAACTCAACAATATAACTATCACATAAAGCATGCTTTTCATGATCTTCAAACACATAATTTTTATCAAGCTCAAAAATAGTAGGATTAAAACAATCAAATCCACTTTTAGCAATTTTATAACAAGATGAGATCATTCTCAAGAGGTATGGGACTACTAGTAGCAATCCTATTTTCAGTAGCATTATAATTTATAGCATCAAGTAACATAGGACCATCATCTAGAGCTTTATCATAAACACTTGATGACGCGTGAAGCACACGTTCGTTGGGAACCCCAAGTGGAAGGTGTGATGCGTACAACAGCAAGTTTCCCTCGGTAAGAAACCAAGGTTATCGAACCAGTAGGAGATGAAGGCCACGTGAAGGTTGTTGGTGAAGGAGTGTAGTGCGGCGCAACACCAGGGATTACGGCGCCAACGTGGAACCTGCACAACACAATCAAAATACTTTGCCCCAACTTAACAGTGAGGTTGTCAATCTCACCGGCTTGCTGTAAACAAAGGATTAAACATATGGTGTGGAGAATGATGTTTCTTTGCAAAGAACAGCAGAGAACAATGATTGCAGTAGATTGTATTTTAGATGTAAAAGAATGGACGGGGTCCACAGTTCACTAGTGGTGTCTCTCCAATAAGAAATAGCATGTTGGGTGAACAAATTACAGTTGGGCAATTGACAAATAGAGAGGGCAAAACAATGCACATACATATCATGATGACTAATATGAGATTTACTTAGGGCATTACGACAAAGAACATAGACCGCTATCCAGCATGCATCTATGCCTAAAGAGTCCACCTTCGGGTTAGCATCCGCACCCCTTCCAGTATTAAGTTGCAAACAACAGACAATTGCATTAAGTATGGTGCATAATGTAATCAACACAAATATCCTTAGACAAAGCATTGATGTTTTATCCCTAGTGGCAATAGCACATCCACAACCTTAGAACTTTACATCACATCGTCCCAAATTCAATGGAGGCATGAACCCACTATCGAGCATAAATACTCCCTCTTGGAGTCACAAGTATCAACTTGGCCAGAGCCTCTACTAGCAACGGAGAGCATGCAAGATCATAAACAACACATATATGATAGATCGATAATCAACTTGACATAGTATTCCATATTCATCGGATCGCAACAAACACAACATGTAGCATTACAAATAGATGATCTTGATCATGATAGGCAGCTCACAAGATCTAACATGATAGCACAAGAGGAGAAGACAACCATCTAGCTACTGCTATGGACCCATAGTCCAAGGATGAACTACTCACACATCAGTCCGGAGGCGATCATGGTGATGTAGAGTCCTCCGGGTGATGATTCCCCTCTCCGGCAAGGTGCCGGAGGCGATCTCCTGAATCCCCCGATATGGGATTGGCGGCGGCAGCGTCTCTGGAACTTTTCTCGTATCGTGGCTCTCGGTAATAGGGTTTTCGCGATGGAGAGTTTAAGTAGGCGAAGGGGCAGAGTCGGGGGGCGCCCGAGGGGCCCACGCCATAGGGCGGCGCGCCCCCCTTCCTGGCTGCGCCGCCTGGTGGGGTCGCCACCTCGTGGCCCCACTCCGTATCTTCTTCGGTCTTCTGGAAATCTCCGTGGAAAATAAGACCCTGGGCTTTTGTTTCGTCCAATTCCGAGAATATTTCCTGTGTAAGATTTCTGAAACCAAAAACAACGAAAACGGAGCCGGCGCTTCGGCATCTTGTTAATAGGTTAGTGCCGGAAAATGCATATAAATGATATAAAGTGTATATAAAACATGTGAGTATTGTCATAAAACTAGCATGGAACATAAGAAATTATAGATACGTTTGAGACGTATCAAGCATCCCCAAGCTTAGTTCCTACTCGCCCTCGAGTAGGTAAACGATAACAAGGATAATTTCTGAAGTGACATGCTATTATCATAATCTTGATCAATACTATTGTAAAGCATATGAGATGAATGAAGTGATTAGAAGCAATGGTAAAGACAATGACTAAACAACTGAATCATATAGCAAAGACTTTTCATGAATAGTACTTTCAAGACAAGCATCAATAAAACTTGCATAGGAGTTAACTCATAAAGCAATAAATTCTTAGTAGAAAGTTTTGAAGTAATACAAAGGAAGATATAAGTTTCAGCAGTTGCTTTCAACTTCAACATGTATATCTCATGGATAATTGTCAACACAAAGTAATATGATGAATGCAAATAAGCATGTAGGAATCAATGCACACAGTTGACACAAGTGTTTGCTTCTAAGATAGAAAGAAGTAGGTAACCTGACTCAACATAAAGTAAAAGAAAGGCCCTTCGCAGAGGGATGCAGGGATTACTATTTTTGTGCTAGAGCTTTTTATTTTGAAATCATAGAAACAATTTTGTTAACGGTAATAATAATTCATATGTGTTATGCATAAGACATCCTATAAGTTGCAACCCTCATGCATAGAATACCAATAGTGCTCGCACCTTGTCCTAATTAGCTTAGATTTCCATGGATTATCATTGCATTACATATGTTTCAACCAAGTGTCACAAAGGGGTACCTCTATGCCGCCTGTACAAAGGTCCAAGGAGATAGATGATGTCTACGCACGCTTCTTTTCCTATAGACAGTGTTGGGCCTCCAAGAGCAGAGGTTTGTAGAATAGCAGCAAGTTTCCCTTAAGTGAATCACCCAAGGTTTATCGAACTCAGGGAGGTAGAGGTCAAAGATATCCCTCTCAAGCAACCCTGCAATTAAGATACAAGAAGTCTCTTGTGTCCCCAACACACCTAATACACTTGTCAGATGTATAGGTGCACTAGTTCGGCGAAGAGATAGTGAAATACAAGTAATATGGATGATTGTAAGTAGTAATTGCAATCTGAAATAAAAATGGCAGCAAGCAAACATGTAGCAGAACTTGTTGGAAACGGTGTTTCAATGCTTAGAAATAAGGCCTAGGGATCGTACTTTCACTAGTGGACACTCTCAACAATGATCACATAATTGAATAAATAAATGCTACTCTCTAACACTCTCTTGTTGGATAACAAACACCATTCATTGTGTAGGGCTATAAAGGCACACCTCAAGCCGGAGTAAACAAGCTCCACAACATCCGGAGTTCATATTAAAGTAACCACTAGAGTGCATAATAGACCGTTGCAATTTAGACCGAATACTAACATGGCATACACACTGTCAACAATAGCTATGAAAGGGGGAATAGATCGCATCAATACTATCATAGTAATAGTTAACTTCATAATCTACAAGAGATTACAATCATAACCTACGCCAAGTACTACATGATGCACACACTGTCAACATTACATCATGGATGAGGAATAGACTACTTTAATAACATCACTAGAGTATCACATAGATTAATAGTGATACAAAGCTCATGATCACATAAAGATCACACCATGGGAGAGAGAGATGAACCACATAGCTACCGGTAGAGCCCTCAGCCTCGGGGGAGAACTACTCCCTCCTCATCATGGGAGACAGCAACGGCGATGAAGATGGCGGTGGTGTCGATGGAGATGAAGGTGGTGTCGATGGAGATGACTCCGGGGGCAATTCCCCGTCCCGGCGGCGTGCCGGAACAGAGACTTAAGTCCCCCGAAACTTGTCTTCGCGATGGCGGCGGCTACGGAACTCTTCGTGGAATATCGTCGGTTCTCTTAGGGTTTTCGCGACGGGGACAATATATAGGCGGAAGGGCGGCCTCGGAGGGGCACCAGGGCGCCCTGCCCACCTGGTGGCGTGGCCAGGAGTGGGCCCACGCCCAGGTATGTTGTGGGCTCCTCGTGGCCCCCCTTCGTCTCTCCTTCGGACTCCGTGAAGCCCCTGGAAAATAGGAACGTGGCCTTTTGTTTCGTCCAATTCCGACAATATTTCCTGTGTAAGATTTCTGAAACCAAAAATAGCAGAAAACAGGAACTGGCACTTCGGCATCTTGTTAATAGGTTAGTTCCGGAAAATGCATAAAAACGATATAAAGTGTATAAAAAACATGTGAGTATTGTCATAAAACTAGCATAGAACATAAGAAATTATAGATACATTTGAGATATATCAAGCATGCCCAAGCTTAGTTCCTACTCGCCCTCGAGTAGGTAAACGATAACAAGGATAATTTCTGAAGTGACATGTGATGCGTGCAGTCGACACGTCCGTTGGGAACCCCAAGAGGAAGGTGTGATGCGTACAGTAGCAAGTTTTCCCTCAGAAAGAAACCAAGGTTTATCGAACCAGGAGGAGCCAAGAAGCACGTCGAAGGTTGATGGCGGCGGGATGTAGTGCGGCGCAACACCGGGGATTCCGGCGCCAACGTGGAACCTGCACAACACAACCAAAGTATTTTGCCCCAACGTAACGAGTGAGGTTGTCAATCTCACCGGCTTGCTGTAACAAAGGATTAGATGTATAGTGTGGATGATGATTGTTTGCGAGAAAACGAGTAGAACAAGTATTGCGATAGATTGTATTCGATGTAAAAGAATAGGACCGGGGTCCACAGTTCACTAGAGGTGTTTCTCCCATAAGATAAATAGCATGTTGGGTGAACAAATTACAGTTGGGCAATTGACAAATAGAGAGGGCATGACCATGCACATACATGATATGATGAGTATAGCGAGATTTAATTGGGCATTACGACAAAGTACATAGACCGCTATCCAGCATGCATCTATGCCTAAAAAGTCCACCTTCAGGTTATCATCCGAACCCCTTCCAGTATTAAGTTGCAAACAACAGACAATTGCATTAAGTATGGTGCGTAATGTAATCAATAACTACATCCCCGGACATAGCATCAATGTTTTATCCCTAGTGGCAACAGCACATCCACAACCTTAGAACTTTCTGCCACTGTCCCAGATTTAATGGAGGCATGAACCCACTATCGAGCATAAATACTCCCTCTTGGAGTTAAGAGTAAAAACTTGGCCAGAGCCTCTACTAATAACGGAGAGCATGCAAGATCATAAACAACACATAGGTAATAGATTGATAATCAACATAACATAGTATTCTCTATCCATCGGATCCCAACAAACACAACATATAGCATTACAGATAGATGATCTTGATCATGTTAGGCAGCTCACAAGATCCGACAATGAAGCACATAAGGAGAAGACGACCATCTAGCTACTGCTATGGACCCATAGTCCAGGGGTGAACTACTCACTCATCACTCCGGAGGCGACCATGGCGGTGAAGAGTCCTCCGGGAGATGATTCCCCTCTCCGGCAGGGTGCCGGAGGCGATCTCCTGAATCCCCCGAGATGGGATTGGCGGCGGCGGCGTCTCTGTAAGACTATATGTAGGCGGAAGGGCAGCCTCGGAGGGGTCACGGGGGCCCCACAGGCTTGGGCCGCGCGGGCCCCCCTGGGCCGCGCCGCCCTAGTGTGGCGGCGCCCCGTGGCCCCACTTCGTCTTCTCTTCGGTCTTCTGGAAGCTTCGTGGCAAAATAGGCCCCTGGGTGTTGATTTCGTCCAATTCCGAGAATATTTCCTTACTAGGATTTCTGAAACCAAGAACAGCAGAAAACAGCAACTGGCTCTTCGGCATCTCGTTAATAGGTTAGTGCCGGAAAATGCATAAATACGACATAAAGTATGCATAAAACATGTAGATATCATCAATAATGTGGCATGGAACATAAGAAATTATCGATACGTCGGAGACGTATCAGCATCCCCAAGCTTAGTTCCTGCTCGTCCCGAGCAGGTAAACGATAACAAAGATAATTTCTGGAGTGACATGCCATCATAACCTTGATCATACTATTGTAAGCATATGTAATGAATGCAGCGATCAAAACAATAGTAATGACATGAGTAAACAAATGAATCATAAAGCAAAGAGTTTTCATGAATAGTACTTTCAAGACAAACATCAATAAGTCTTGCATAAGAGTTAACTCATAAAGCAATAAATCAAAGTAAAGGTATTGAAGCAACACAAAGGAAGATTGAAGTTTCAGCGGTTGCTTTCAACTTATAACATGTATATCTCATGGATATTGTCAATGTAAAGTAATATAACAAGTGCAATATGCAAGTATGTAGGAATCAATGCACAGTTCACACAAGTGTTTGCTTCTTGAGGTGGAGAGAAATAGGTGAACTGACTCAACATTAAAGTAAAAGAAAGGTCCTTCAAAGAGGAAAGCATTGATTGCTATATTTGTGCTAGAGCTTTGGTTTTGAAAACAAGAAACAATTTTGTCAACGGTAGTAATAAAGCATATGTATCATGTAAATTATATCTTACAAGTTGCAAGCCTCATGCATAGTATACTAATAGTGCCCGCACTTTGTCCTAATTAGCTCGGATTACCGGGATTGTCATCACAATACACATGTTTTAACCAAGTGTCACAAAGGGGTACCTCTATGCCGCCTGTACAAAGGTCTAAGGAGAAAGTTCGCATTGGATTTCTCGCTTTTGATTATTCTCAACTTAGACATCCATACCGGGACAACATAGACAACAGATAATAGACTCCTCTTTAATGCATAAACATGTAGCAACAATTAATGTTCTCATATGAGATTGAGGATATATGTCCAAAACTGAAACATCCACCATGGATCATGGCTTTAGTTAGCGGCCCAATGTTCTTCTCTAACAATATGCATGCTCTAACCATTAAATGAGTGGTAAATCTCCCTTACTTCAGACAAGACGGACATGCATAGCAACTCACATGATATTCAACAAAGAGTAGTTGATGGCGTCCCCAGGAACATGGTTATCGCACAACAAGCAACTTAATAAGAGATAAAGTGCATAAGTACATATTCAATACCACAATAGTTTTTAAGCTATTTGTCCCATGAGCTATATATTGAAAAGGTAAAGAATGGAAATTTTAAAGGTAGCACTCAAGCAATTTACTTTGGAATGGCGGAGAAATACCATGTAGTAGGTAGGTATGGTGGACACAAATGGCATAGTGGTTGGCTCAAGGATTTTGGATGTATGAGAAGTATTCCCTCTCGATACAAGGTTTATGCTAGCAAGGTTATTTGAAACAAACACAAGGATGAACCGGTGCAGCAAAACTCACATAAAATACATATTGTAAACATTATAAGACTCTACACCGTCTTCCTTGTTGTTCAAACTCAATACTAGAAATTATCTAGACTTTAGAGAGACCAATTATGCAAAACAAATTTTAGCAAGCTCTATGTATTTCTTCATTAATGGGTGCAAAGTATATGATGCAAGAGCTTAAACATGAGCACAACAATTGCCAAGTATCAAATTATTCAAGACATTTTAGAATTACTACATGTAGCATTTCCCGATTCCAACCATATAACAATTTAACGAAGAAGATTCAACCTTCGCCATGAATACTATGAGTAAAGCCTAAGGACATATTTGTCCATATGCAACAGCGGAGCGTGTCTCTCTCCCACACAATGAATTCTAGGATCCATTTTATTCAAACAAAAACAAAAACAAAAACAAACCGACGCTCCAAGCAAAGCACATAAGATGTGATGGAATAAAAATATAGTTTCAGGGGAGGAACCGGATAATGTTGTCGATGAAGAAGGGGATGCCTTGGGCATCCCCAAGCTTAGACTCTTGAGTCTTCTTAAAATATGCAGGGGTGAACCACCGGGGCATCCCCAAGCTTAGAGCTTTCACTCTCCTTGATCATATCGTATCACCTCCCTCTCTTGATCCTTGAAAACTTCCTCCACACCAAACTCAAAACAACTCATTAGAGGGTTAGTGCACCATCAAAATTTACATGTTCAGAGGTGACATAATCATTCTTAACACTTCTGGACATTGCACAAAGCTACTGAAAGTCAATGGAATAGAAAAATCCATCAATCATATCAAAACAGGCAATACGAAATAAAAGGCAGAATCTGTCAAAACAGAACAGTTTGTAAAGACGAATTTTATTGAGGCACCAGACTTGCTCAGATGAAAATGCTCAAATTGAATGAAAGTTGCGTACATATCTGAGGATCACTCACGTAAATTGGCATAATTTTCTGAGTTACCTACAGAGAATTAGGCCCAGATTCGTGACAGCAAAGAAATCTGTTTCTTCGCAGTAATCCAAATCTAGTATGAACCTTACTATCAACGACTTTACTTGGCACAACAATGCACCAAACTAAGATAAGGAGAGGTTGCTACAGTAGTAACAACTTCCAAGACTCAAATATAAAATAAAACTACAGTAGTAAAAACATGGGTTGTCTCCCATAAGCGCTTTTCTTTAACGCCTTTCAGCTAGGCGCAGAAAGTGTATATCAAGTATTATCAAGAGACGAAGTATCAACATCATAATTTGTTCTAATAATAGAATCAAAAGGTAACTTCATTCTCTTTATAGGGAAGTGTTCCATACCTTTCTTGAGAGGAAATTGATATTTAATATTACCTTCCTTCATATCAATGATAGCACCAACAGTTCGAAGAAAGGGTCTTCCCAATATAATGGGACAAGATGCATTGCATTCAATATCCAAGACAACAAAATCAACGGGGACAAGGTTATTGTTAACGGTAATGCAAACATCATCAACTCTCCCCAAAGGTTTCTTTGTAGCATTATCAACAAGATTAACATCCAAATAACAATTTTTCAATGGTGGCAAGTCAAGCATATTATAGATTTTCTTAGGCATAACGGAAATACTTGCACCAAGATCACATAAAGCATTACAATCAAAGTCATTGACCTTCATCTTAATGATGGGCTCCCAACCATCCTCTAGCTTCCTAGGAATAGAAGCTTCACGTTCTAGTTTCTCTTCTCTAGCTTTTATGAGAGCATTTGTAATATGTTTTGTGAAAGCCAAGTTTATAGCACTAGCATTAGGACTCTTAGCAAGTTTTTGTAAGAACTTTATAACTTCAGAGATGTGACAATCATCAAAGTATAAACCATTATGATCTACAGCAATGGGATCATCATCCCCAATGTTGGAAAAAATTTCAGCAGTTTTATCACAGGCAGTTTCAGCAGTTTTAGCAGTTTCCGGCAGTTTTGCAAGCTTTGCATTAGAAGTGAAAACATTGCCAACACTAATTCTTTTACCATTATTAGTAGGAGGTGCAGCAACATGGTGAGCATTAACATTACTAGTGGTGGTAATAGTCCAAACTTTAGCTATATTATCTTCTTTAGCATGTTTTTCATTTTCTTCTCTTTCCCACCTAGCATGCAATTCGGCCATCAATCTAATATTCTCATTAATTCGAACTTGGATGGCATTTGCTATAGTAATAATATTATTCTAAATATCCTTATTAGGCATAACTTTCAATTTTAAAAGATCAACATCAGAGGCAAGACTATCAACCTTAGAAGCGAGAATATCAATCTTATCGAGCTTTTCCTCAACAGATTTGTTAAAAGCAGTTTGTGTACTAATAAATTCTTTAAGCATAGCTTCAAGACCAGGGGTGTGTTCCTATTATTGTTGTAAGAATTCCCATAAGAATTACCATAACCGTTACCATTATTATAAGGATATGGCCTATAGTTATTACTAGAATTGTTCAGATAAGCATTGTTGTTGAAATTATTATTTTTAATGAAGTTTACATCAACATGTTCTTCTTGGGCAACCAATGAAGCTAACGGAACATTATTAGGATCAACATTAGTCCTATCATTCACAAGCATAGACATAATAGCATCAATCTTATCACTCAAGGAAGAGGTTTCTTCGACAGAATTTACCTTCTTACCTTATGGAGCTCTTTCCGTGTGCCATTCAGAGTAATTAATCATCATATTATCAAGAAGCTTTGTTGCTTCACCAAGAGTGATGGACATAAAGGTACCTCCAGCAGCTGAATCCAATAGGTTCCGCGAAGAAAAGTTCGATCTGCATAAAAGGTTTGGATGATCATCCAAGTAGTCGAGTCCATGGGTTGGGCAATTTTTAACCAAAGATTTCATTCTTTCCCAAGCTTGTGCAACATGCTCATTCTCCAATTGTTTAAAATTCATTATGCTACTCCTCAAAGATATAATTTTAGCGGGGGATAGTATCTACCAATAAAAGCATCCTTGCATTTAGTCCAAGAATCAATACTATTTCTAGGCGAGAGATAGCAACCAATCTTTAGCTCTTCCTCTTAATGAGAAAGGAAACAATTTTAATTTTATAATGTCACCATCTACATCTTTATACTTTTGCATTTCACAAAATTCAACAAAATTATTGAGATGGGCAGCGACATCATCGGAACTAACACCAGAAAATTGCTCTCGCATAACAAGATTCAGTAAAGCAGGTTTAATTTCAAAGAATTCTGCTGTAGTAGCGGGTGGAGCAATAGGTGTGCATAGGAAATCATTATTATTTGTGGTTGTGAAGTCACCCAACTTAGTATTCTCAACAGTACCCATTTTAGCAGTAGTAAATAAAGCAAACTAGATAAAATAAATGCAAGTAACTAATTTTTTTGTGTTTTTGATATAGAGTGCAAGACAGTAAATAAAGTAAAGCTAGCAACTAATTTTTTGTGTTTTGATATAATGCAGCAAACAAAGTAGTAAATAAAATAAAGCAAGACAAAAACAAAGTAAAGAGATTGGATTGTGGAGACTCCCCTTGCAGCGTGTCTTGATCTCCCGGCAACGGCGCCGGAAAAGTAGCTTGATGCGTGCGATCGACACGTCCGTTGGGAACCCCAAGAGGAAGGTGTGATGCGTACGGTAGCAAGTTTTCCCTCGAGAAAGAAACCAAGGTTTATCGAACCAGGAGGAGCCAAGAAGCACGTCGAAGGTTGATGGCGGCGGGATGTAGTGCGGCGCAACACCAGGATTCCGGCGCCAACGTGGAACCTGCACAACACAACCAAAGTACTTTGCCCCAACGTAACAGTGAGGTTGTCAATCTCACCGGCTTGCTGTAACAAAGGATTAGATGTATAGTGTGGATGATGATTGTTTGCATAAAACAGTAGAACAAGTATTGCAGTAGACTGTATTCGATGTAAAAGAATAGGACCGGGGTCAATAGTTCACTAGAGGTGTCTCTCCCATAAGATAAATAGCATGTTGGGTGAACAAATTACAGTTGGGCAATTGACAAATAGAGAGGGCATGCCCATGCACATACATGATATGATGAGTATAGTGAGATTTAATTGGGCATTACGACAAAGTACATAGACCGCTATCCAGACATGCATCTATGCCTAAAAAGTCCACCTTCGAGTTATCATCCGAACCCCTTCCGGTATTAAGTTGCAAACAACGAGACAATTGCATTAAGTATGGTGCGTAATGTAATCAATAACTACATCCTCGGACATAGCATCAATGTTTTATCCCTAGTGGCAACAGCACATCCACAACCTTAGAACTTTCCGTCACACTGTCCCAGATTTAATGGAGGCATGAACCCTCTATCGAGCATAAATACTCCCTCTTGGAGTTAAGAGTAAAAACTTGGCCAGAGCCTCTAATAATAACGGAGAGCATGCAAGATCATAAACAACACATAGTTAATAGATTGATAATCAACATAACATAGTATTCTCTATCCACCAGATCCCAACAAACACAACATATAGCATTACAGATAGATGATCTTGATCATGTTAGGCAGCTCACAAGATCCGACAATGAAGCACATAAGGAGAAAACGACCATCTAGCTACTGCTATGGACCCATAGTCCAGGGGTGAACTACTCACTCATCACTCCGGGAGGCGACCATGGCGGTGAAGAGTCCTCCGGGAGATGATTCCCCTCTCCGGCAGGGTGCCGGAGGCGATCCCAGAATCCCCCGAGATGGGATTGGCGGCGGCGGCGTCTCCGTAAGGTTTTCCGTATCGTGGCTCTCGGTACTGGGGGTTTCGCGACGAAGACTATATGTAGGCGGAAGGGCAGCCTCGGAGGGGTCACGGGGGCCCCACACGCTAGGGCCGCGCGGGCCCCCCCGGGCCGCGCCGCCCTAGTGTGGCGGCGCCCGTGGCCCCACTTCGTCTTCTCTTCGGTCTTCCGGAAGCTTCGTGGCAAAATAGGCCCCCGGGCGTTGATTTCGTCCAATTCCGAGAATATTTCCTTACTAGGATTTCTGAAACCAAGAACAGCGAGAAAACAACAAGCTGGCTCTTCGGCATCTCGTTAATAGGTTAGTGCCGGAAAATGCATAAATACGACATAAAGTATGCATAAAACATGTAGATATCATCAATAATGTGGCATGGAACATAAGAAATTATCGATACGTCGGAGACGTATCAACATGCTACTATCATAATCTTGATCAATACTATTGTAAAGCATATGAGATGAATGAAGTGATTCGAAGCAATGGTAAAGATAATGACTAAACAACTGAATCATATAGCAAAGACTTTTCATGAATAGTACTTTCAAGACAAGCATCAATAAGTCTTGCATAGGAGTTAACTCATAAAGCAATAAATTCTTAATAGAAGGTTTTGAAGCAATACACATGAAGATATAAGTTTCAGCAGTTGCTTTCAACTTTCAACATGTATATCTCATGGATAATTGTCAACACAAAGTAATATGATGAATGCAAATAAGCAAGTATGTAGGAATCAATGCACACAGTTGACACAAGTGTTTGCTTCTAAGATAGAAAGAAGTAGGTAAACTGACTCAACATAAAGTAAAAGAAAGGCCCTTCGCAGAGGGAAGCAAGGATTACTCTTTGTGCTAGAGCTTTTTGAATGGATCGTAGCGAACAACAGGGGGTGAATGGCGCTACGACAAGTTTTAGCCTTTTTCAAGTTTTAGTGCAACGGAAGGTAAAGGTGATAGCTTTAGCGATAGCAGCGTTCCTACAATGATCCTAGGACAAGTGCAACAAGTAAAGGAATCAACAAGATAGTAAGAGTAAGGAGCGAGACAACCGGAGGGCGCGGAGACGAGGCGAGGTTTGTTTCCCGTAGTTCCTTCCACAATAGGAAGTACGTACTGCGTTGAGGAGGTGCTAGTCTCACACAAGAGACTAGACGGCCACACCACGAAGGAAGGCCTCACCTTCTTCCTCGAGAGAGCTCCACGAAGGTGCTCCCCCTTCTCCACTAAGGCACCGGTTGAGGCGGTGATTCCTTCACAAGATTGGGGCGAGCTCCACAACAAGGAGGCTCCCAACACCCTGTGGAGCTAGTACATCACCAAGCTAGCTTCCATAGCTGCACTTTCTCCAATGTCCCACAATAGGAACCCTACCACCAAGATCCACTAAGGAATACCACGAATTGGCGAACTTTCTCTCGGTAGAATGATAGATCGGGGTCTCCTCCACCACTCCTCAAAGTATGAGCAAGATTTGTTGGATAGTTGGGGAGATCCCCTCACTTTGAGCTCAGCAACAATGGAGGAGAGAGAGAGAAGAGCTAAAAACGAGCTGGGGAAGAAGGGGCCTTTATATAGGTCCCTCCAAATCCAACCGTTTGTTATCACCGGAATTTGACCAGGTCAGAGGTGGGCCGCGATCAGGATGGGCTTAAAGATTATATACGGAAGAAATACGTGAATCGGCCTTGTGTACCAAGTTTGGGCTAATTGCCCGTGTATCTGTACCACAGTAGGATACGTGTCGGTTAGGAGTTAGAGTTTTACCCGTGCACGGTTAGGTGCACGCTTGAGTTAGAAAGTCCCCTGGACTATAAATATGTATCTAGGGTTTATGAAATAAACAACAACCAACGTTCAACACAAACAAATCTCGGCGCATCGCCAACTCCTTCGTCTCGAGGGTTTCTCCGGTAAGCACCATGCTGCCTAGATCGCATCTTGCGATCTAGGCAGCACAAGCCTACCCACGTTGTTCATGCGTTGCTCGTGCTGAAGCCTTTTTGATGGCGAGCAACGTAGTTATCTTAGATGTGTTAGGGTTAGCATTGTTCTTCGTATCATATGCTGTCGTAGTGCAACCCTTATACATCTTGCCGCCCTTACACCTATCTTAGGTGTAGGGGCGGCACCCGCTTGATCATAATTTAGTAGATCCGATCCGTTACGGTTGCTCCTTGTTCTTCAAGGATTAGTTTAACATCCGCAATAGTTAGGCCTTACAAAGGGTTGGAGGATCCAGCGGCGTGTAGGGTGTAATTTGCTAGCCCTAAACAGGATGTTCCGAGGATCAACCTCGTGTTGGTTTTTAGGCCCTGTCTAGGATCGGCTTACGATCACCGTACGCGAGCGCGAGGCCCAATCGTGAGTAGGATGATCCGATTATGCGGTGAAAACCCTAAATCGTCGTAGATCGCTTTAGCTTTATCTTGATCAAGCAGGACCACCATATATTTGTGCACCTCGTACGAATCATGGGTGGATCGGCTCTTTGAGCCGATTCACAGGACAACCTGAGAGCCGATCGAGGCTCGTATTTAACGTTTACGTGTATGCCATGCAGGAAACTAAGCGAGGCATCATCCAACACCTTCCCCGACCAGGTATAGGTCAGGTGGCACGCCCTTGCGACAACATCGGACGTGTGACCGGAAGGCTTTGCGGGCCGTCGCTCCGAGGGACCGGGGCCAGCCGCAGCCCTAGTTGTTCCCGGCTCTACGGTGTTGCCGCCGCCGCCCGCCGGTGAGTTCTCGACCGCAACA
The DNA here is from genome assembly GCF_022539505.1 of Lolium rigidum. Taxonomy (NCBI): domain Eukaryota; kingdom Viridiplantae; phylum Streptophyta; class Magnoliopsida; order Poales; family Poaceae; genus Lolium; species Lolium rigidum. The sequence goes on along the minus strand of NC_061510.1, from coordinate 303,342,911 downwards.
CATTCGGCACGCCGGTGGGACAATCT
>NC_061510.1:303074466-303342785 GCF_022539505.1 Lolium rigidum | reverse complement strand
GCTTGTCAACACCTTCTGCTCCTCGTTGGGTTCGACACTCTTATTTATCGAAAGTACTACGATACACCCCCTATACTTGTGGGTCATCAGTGGTCAACATCAAAAGTGTTCAACTTGATGAGGTATTGGATGAGGTGCAAAGAGTTGAGAGAGTTTAGTTTAAAAATTTCTTAGTACAGGGGCTCAAAGTGGGTACCCTGATGTAAATGTCAAAATTGACCATTATCACATGTGAGTAGGTTTTGCTATTTCTTTTGATTTGATTTGTGTTTCCTTGACACAAAAGGTGTTATTTTGAGTTTAGTTATGTTTCCAAACCATGGGCACAAGGTAAAATGACCTAGATCAAAGATTTGCAAATATGGCCATAGCCTCATATGTGATGCTATTTTTATTTTCTTTTTCTTTTATTTTGGTTTCTCTTTGATCCAAAATGTGTTCTTTTGGGTTCCTTTAGTATTTGGTTAAGTTTGTTAAGGGTCAAAAACCATTTGGGTAAAGTAGATATGACATAGGCCAATATTGGGTATGGCCATTTGCTCACATATGCCTCACCCTATTATTTTCTTTTTCTTTTTATTTGTTCCTCTTGGGTTTTGAAAAAAGTAGGGTTTAGGGTTTTGAAACATGTTCAATACAACAAACAAACAATCATGGCAAAAATCACATCATTCATACTTGAATACTATGCATATCAAGTGGTTTCCTTAAAGTTTTTGTTGGCTCCAAAATTTTGAAATAAGTGAAATTCATTTTCTTCTTTGTTTTAAAATTTGGGATGTTACACTGGTTGTTTGGAATTTGAGATCGTTGTTTGTTTGCCCTCCGACAAACATTTCAATGTCCATGCCTTGACCTTGACCTTCACCTTCACCTTCACCTTCACCATCAAGGTTTAGATATGAAGAAACATCGTCTTCTTCATCTTATAGCGGTACATAGGGAATATCATCGTTTATGATGTTGTTTATATGTGCTTCAGCTTTCGGATCATAGTTATCCAAAATCGGATCGCTATAGTCCACCATATGTCACTCCTGAAGACACGTAAAAAAGTTAGTGGAACGCTGCCATATGTTCTGGATCATAGTTTTTATTAATTAAAAACCCTAAATCACCAAATATATTTACAACAATAATTAACAAATAACAAATATACAACAATAATAATTAACAAATTAATAACAATAGATAAATCAGCAAAGATTAAATTAACAAATTTACAACAATAGAATAAAAAAATCTATTTACAGAAATAAAAAGAAATATATTTACAAAAATAGAATAAAAAACATCTATTTATAACAATAGATAAATTTACAACAATATATTTTTACCAAATATATTGTTAAAAGCGGTCTATTGTACACATTCTAGTCTCATATCAAATATACACTCAACGGTCTATGAGATAATCCAACATTTAACAAATACTAAGCACAACCACTTTCAAAAAAGCGGGACACTTGGTAAGTGTTGATCAACCCGTTGTATATAAGGAAGTGCAATGCTAAAATCATCGGCCTATGTAACATGCATGTATTACTAGCCACGATATATCCAAAAAGAGCAGTGTTAAAACCCTATCCCCTCTTTGCATCTACAGTAATTTCAGTTTCCAGCTAATTAGAAACCGATCTAAACAGCTACCAAATCGAAGCAAGACATAACTGAAATCCTCAAAACCATTACCAGATTGTCATAAATCGCGAAGTGCCGCAATAAATCCTCAATCTAACCCTATTGGTTACACTAACAGATCTAGTGTGCATGTCATTGCAATCTCCATCAGTGTGTGTGTCCCTACAGATAAATGAGTGTCGGTGGAGATGGTACAAATGCTTACAACTATTTGAGATGGCCGCCGCGAGGTTGAGGTCACTGTGAAGTCTTTATCGCGGTGCAGGTGCCGATCGTGCTCGCGGTCAGTGTCACCTTCCTCTCCACGCCCGATCCCGCTCTTCCTCGCCGCGGTGATGCGGTTGATTCGTTAGCAGTAGTGCAACTACCGATGTTCAATGTGCCGAATAGGGGTGAGAGTGGAGAGAGTGACACTCACAAGAAGGAGTGGGCGAGGTTAGGGGATTTATGGAGCGTGTCCCTGAAGGGACGCGGCGTCACCCTCTCCTTCCACACGCATGCAACCTAGCAGTTAGAACGGGCCACACTCCAGCTCCCGTGCCAGACCCAAGAATGTTTTCAGAACTGGTCTGGCCAAAACGCACAAGCCTTCTAGGCAAGTAAACACCTCATTTTTTATCTCCTAGGAGTAGGCCAAATGTCCAGCGACCTACCCAAACACGACCCAAATGTCATGTGCGTGCGCGGAGCACCGGGGCGCCTATACGCCACCTTTTGTGGTGTCGTCATGACGTGTCGCACGCAGAAGGGCCTCGTGGGCCGTGGCCGAGCTCCCCACACCCCACCCGCACCCTAAACCTAAGTTTTATTACTTACCTTCGACGGCGACGCCGCGGCTAGCCGTGTCATTTCCGTCTCCACTGATGTCTTGGACTCACTTCCGCTGGGGCGCTGGGGCCATCCGCGTCATCCCTGGCATCGGTGAGGTTGGTCGCCGCCGCGTCCCCATTTTCTCCCGGTGGCCACCATCTTCTTCCTCTTTTCCGGCAAGCGTCAACACTAACGGGCCTGGCCCACACACCGCACGCATGCGTCGGAGGGCATGCGGCGCAAGGCTTTGGCGCATCAACAATATAATTTATTTTTTAGGCGAACCAAGGTAGCATGTAGTAGGATTTGCCCGGAGCGCCGCTGCTGTTGGACCTGGCGTGGGCCATCTCGCTTATACTGGGCCGCATTCCCTCGGCCTTAGCTGGACCACGGGCTCATTGCTGCATTCATATAGACCCGACCACCACGCTCCTTGCGCTTCGCGTCGCAGACGGGAAGAGAGGAGGGAGGACTCGCGGCTGACTCGCCACCGCGACTGCCGCTGCTGCCGGCACCGGCGAGCGACGTCGGAGGCTGATCCCTCCTTGGCTCCTCGGTTAGTCCCCGCCGCCCGTCTCCTGCTCTTCGCCCCCGCTTCCTCCCGCCCTCCTCTAGGGTTTCGCGGCAAGGCGCGCGGCTAACATTTCCCCCGCTTCCTCGGACGCGTGCGCGCAGGTTGACGCGGACGCCCTTCTCCTTCCTCCGCTCCGGCGAACTCCGACGAGGTCTACGAAGCCGCCTCCGCCTTCTACTACGTCTCCTCCGTAAGTTCGAGTAAGTAAGCACGCACCCCCTCCCCTCCGCTTCTCGGCCTCCTCGCTAGCCACGCGCGTACGCCAACGGCCAACGCGAGAACCATCTGCGGCGGATTCATGTTCGCGAGTTTGGGTCGGTTTCCCCCGATTTTCTGGTTCGTTTACCTGATCGATCTACGAAGGACCATGAATTACTCATCCATCGCTTCGTAGGCTGAGAAATTGTTACTAGTTCAGGCATGGATGAATTTGTTCGTGTGGGACTCCCTTTGTTCGTTCGTCGATCAGGCATGGATGGATTTGTTCGTGCGTCTCCTATCTGGGTTGTGTATCTGCAAATTTGCTAGTTCATCCATGCTTGGCATGCGTTGCTGCATTCTGTTAGTGATCGTGTGTACAGTCATGGACATAGTGTACCTTGTAACGTTCATTAGGACCTAGTCTTACGGCATCCCATACGTGGGTTAGTTAGCCACGACCTGTACTCTTACAAATATGTACACTGCTGTGAAGGAATGAATCAGTGTTGCATAATCCCTCTCTCAATCTTCGTTTGGGTTCTGACATGGTATCAGACTGTTAGATCCAGCACCCTTTCTTCCGCTGCCCCTCTCTTCTCCTCAACCCAATCCCTTCCACCATGAGCTCGTCTGATTCCAACTCGTCCGGTTCCAGCTCCGACGAGGACTTCGGCTTGCCCGTCGCAACACAGCCCCTTCCCACCATCCAGCTTCAGGCCCTTCGTATCCGGGATCACGTGCTGGTCATCCTCGACTTCGAGAAGGAGAATTACGGCCTATGGCGCCGCCAGTTCCTCACAGCGCTCGCCAAGTTCGGGCTCACGGACCATGTCGATGGCTCGCCCGCCCAACGATCCTCTGATTGGGTCCTCAACGACTTCGCCATCCTCTCGTGGTACAGCGCCACGGTGACGCCGTCAACGCTGGAGATCGTCGAGGAACGCCGCGACACCGCCTACTCCCTCTGGCGGTCCATCCGCGCCCTCTTCCGCAACAACCGCGATGCGCGGGCCACTTATTTGCTTGATGACTTCCACAGTTTCCCGCAGGGAGATCGCTCCGTCGTCGAGTACACCACCCGCCTGAAGCAGATGGCGGACACCCTTCGTGACCTGGGCGCGCCGGTCAAGGAACGTGAGCTCGTCCGCGTCGTCTTGCGTGGACTCGATGAGCGCCTCCAGCACGCCATCCCCCACCTCACGCGCGGCCGCGTTCCGGGCTTCGTCAAAGTGCGCTCCTTCCTCCTGTTGGAGGAGCAGCGGCTTGCAAACCAGGCGCGCATCGCCGCCCACCAGGCCCTGCTGGCCCGCGCGTACCACGCCGCCCCGGTGCCTACGGCTGCGCCAGCCCCGGCGCCTGCCCTCCCTCCGCAGGCCCTGTACGGCGCCGGCTCCGGCTCCTACTCCAACAACGCCGGTGGGCAAGGCTCCAACGGCCGCAAGAAGAAGCGCAAGCAAAATCCCTCCAACGGGATCACCACCTATGGCGGCGGCTCTTCATCCGGCGGGAGCGGCGGCGTGGCTCCTCCTGGCTATCGCCCGCCTCCTGCTGCTCCCCGTGCTCCCGCGCCTGCACCTGCCACACCTGCTGTGGCGGGCACCTTTCAGGCGTGGTCGGCTCCGGGTCTGCTCGGCGCTCGTCCCCAGGCCTCCGTCGCGCCCACCGGGCTCTCCGCCATGACTGCGCCCCACGGCCAGCAACCTCAGTGGGATCAAGCTGCCCTCATCGCTGCCCTGAACCAGATGTCGATGCAATCATCCTCAACTCCCGGTGGTGAATGGATCATGGACAGCGGCGCGTCTTCACATATGGGATCCGGTGCTGGTATAGCCTCCTCCTCTCCATCCCCTTCATCTCCTACTCAAATAATCGTCGGCGATGGCTCTGTTCTTCCCATCACCGGCACAGGATCTGTTTCCCTCCCTTCCCCCACCCGCACCTTCTATCTCCATAAAACTCTAATCTCACCCAACCTTATCAAGAATCTAGTCTCTGTTCGTTCCTTTACTCGTGAAAATTATGTCTCTATTGAGTTTGACCCGTTTGGATTTTCTATCAAGGACCTAGCTACTGGGAAGGTGCTTCACCGATGTGACTCGTCTGGCGATCTGTACCCGTTCGTGCCGTCCCGCCATTGTCTCCAAGCCACCGTCTCCGCCACGCTCTGGCACCAGCGCCTTGGCCATCCTGGTGCTCCGGTCCTCCAGAAGGCATCTCAATATTTTCAATTCACTTGTAATAAAAGTCAGGCTACTCATTGTGAGGCTTGTCGACTAGGGAAACACACTAGGCTTTCTTTTCATCCTTCATCTACCATTACTACTGTTCCGTTTGAACTCTGTCATTGCGATCTTTGGACCAGCCCTGTACTTAGCATCTCAGGTTATCAATATTACTTAGTAATTCTTGATGATTTCACCCACTTTGTTTGGACTTTCCCCATTCGTCGTAAGTCTGAAGTTCACAACCTTCTCAAGCACTTTTTCTCCTTCGTCCGTACGCAATTCTCCTGTCCCATTAAAGCCTTCCAAACAGACAATGGCCGCGAATTCGACAACTTAGCAAATCGTGCTCTCTTCGCTTCCCATGGCACTCTACTACGTCTTTCTTGTCCCTACACATCTCAACAGAATGGCAAGGCTGAGCGGATTCTTCGCACTCTAAACGACGGCACTCGCACGCTTCTTCTCCATGCATCCATGCCGCCTCCTTGGTGGGCAGAAGCTTTAGCCACTTCCACCTTTCTCCTCAATAGACGACCCTGCAAGCCCAACCTACTCACCACACCGTACGAAGCTCTCCATGGCGTTATTCCGGACTATCGGATCCTTCGGGTTTTTGGGTGTCTTTGTTATCCCAATATTCTCGCCACCACTCCCCACAAGCTTGCCCCTCGATCGATTGCGTGCGTTTTTCTTGGTTATCCTGACGGTCGCAAAGGATACCGGTGCTACGATCCCGTGAATCGCAAAATCATCTTTTCCAGGCACGTCACGTTCGTGGAGACGGTTTTTCCGTTCCTTTCCCTTCCTCCCGCTACGCCTGTTTCCCACGATCCAGCTTCCGATCCGCCTCCTCCGGCGTACGTCGATCCAGGCGTTGCATGCGTACCGACCTCGACCTCCACTCCATGTGCGCCACGCGCCTCGTCTCCACCTCGACCCACCAGCCCATCTAACTCCCCTGGTTCCGCTCGGTCCAGCTCCCCCTCGCTAGCCCATGGGCCTCCCTCTTTCAGCACGTCCCCTGGCACAACGCCGGCCGCCGCCACTCCATCTCCCTCGACCCCTTCTCCTGTACGCCATCCCATGGTCACTCGTGCTCGCGATGGCATCCAGAAGCCAAACCCTCGCTACGCGCATCTTGTGGACACCACTATTTCTCCCCTTCCCACCTCTGTGCGTGCCGCTCTTCGGGATCCCAATTGGCGCGCCGCCATGCAAGCCGAGTACGACGCCCTCCTGGCCAACTCCACCTGGACGCTCGTACCTCGACCACCGCGGACTAATGTTGTCACGGGCAAGTGGGTTTTCAGGATCAAGACCAAGGCCGATGGCTCTTTGGAGCGCTACAAGGCGCGTTGGGTCGTGCGTGGATTTTCCCAGCGGCCCGGAATCGACTTCGGCGAAACTTTCTCGCCGGTCGTCAAGCCGGCGACGATCCGCGCCGTCCTCACTCTGGCGTCCTCGCGTAACTGGCCGGTGCACCAGTTGGACGTTAAAAACGCCTTTCTACACGGTGTTCTCGATGAGCAGGTTCACTGCTTCCAGCCGGCCGGCTTCATCGACCCGCGCCACCGCGACCATGTCTGCAGGCTCAACAAGGCCTTGTATGGCCTGAAACAGGCGCCCAGGGCCTGGTTCCGCCGCTTCGCCGACTTCGCCACCATTCTTGGCTTCACGGCGTCCCGCTCCGATGCATCGCTGTTCATCTTGCGGCGGGGCTCCGACAGCGCGTACCTCCTCTTGTACGTCGACGACATCGTCTTGGCTGCTTCATCGACCTCGCTGCTTCAGGCCATCATCAACAAACTCCAGCGGGAGTTCGCCATGAAAGACATGGGTGCACTACACTTCTTCCTCGGCATCAGCGTGCGCCGCACCCCTCGCGGTTTCTTCCTCAGTCAGGCGCAATATGCAGAGGAGATTTTGGAACGTGCATGCATGGTGGGCTGTAAGACAGCCACAACCCCGATCGACACATCTCCTAAGGTTGCAGCTGATGCTGGCTCTCCTGTGTCGGACCCGTCGGAATACAGGAGCCTCGCCGGCGCCTTACAGTACTTGACCATGACGCGGCCAGACTTGGCGTATGCAGTTCAGCAGGCTTGCTTACACATGCATGATCCACGGGACTGTCATCTTGCCATCATCAAACGTATTCTCAGATACGTTCGTGGCACCACTACTTCCGGCCTTCTCCTTCATGCCTCACCATCTACGGACATCGTCGCTTACTCCGACGCGGACTGGGCTGGTTGCCCGGATACACGGCGCTCCACTTCGGGCTACTGCGTCTACCTTGGTGGCGCTCTCGTCAGCTGGTCATCCAAGCGCCAGGCCACGGTGTCGCGTTCCAGCGCGGAGGCTGAATATCGGGCTGTGGCGAACGCGGTCGCTGACTGTGTTTGGCTCAGGCAACTTCTTGGTGAGCTCGGCTGTTCCGTTCCGAAGGCAACGGTGGTGTTCTGCGATAATATTTCAGCCGTTTACATGACCACCAATCCAGTGCATCATCGACGCACTAAACACATAGAGTTGGATATCCACTTTGTGCGGGAGAAGGTGGCTCTTGGTGAACTCCGGGTTGTTCATGTCCCAACCACACAGCAGCTGGCAGATGTGATGACAAAGGGGTTGCCAACGGCATCGTTTGAGTACTTTCGTTCCAGTCTATGTGTCTTGCCCGGCGGCGACGACAAGACTGCGGCGGGGTGTTAGTGATCGTGTGTACAGTCATGGACATAGTGTACCTTGTAACGTTCATTAGGACCTAGTCTTACGGCATCCCATACGTGGGTTAGTTAGCCACGACCTGTACTCTTACAAATATGTACACTGCTGTGAAGGAATGAATCAGTGTTGCATAATCCCTCTCTCAATCTTCGTTTGGGTTCTGACACATTCATGTCCACCTATTTAATCTGTTAGTTTTGTCTTCCGAGCAAAATCCGGTTCGTACTGCTATGCTTGTCAAATGCCTGGACCGCCCTCTCCCCAATCGCTGAATATACCGTCAAGTTGCAGTAGGCTATTGCAGGCGTTGTTGGTGCGTTCGTGTTTAGCAGATGATGCATTTCATCTTCACCTAGTTTTTAATCTGTTGCTGCTGTAGTAGACTACTAGTTTGGTCTTCCGATCAAGCAAAATCCTATTCCTACTGCTGCTGTTCTTGTCAAATGCCCAGCCACCAATCCAGTACTAGCTGTTTTCTGTTCCTTCGATGCTATTTACAACTGTGGATGGATGGATGGATGGAAATTCTAAGTATGATGTCTGCAAACTTGATTCATTTGATTGAACCTGTCTCATCTCCATCTTTTGTATTGCAGCCATCCTCAGTCATTAACATTTACCGGAGCAGACTGATTTCAGCAGCATGGTGAGTGCCCAAGGTACCAGGCAAACGCAGAACCTGAAGGCTGCTTCTTCTTCCTTGAAGTTGAAGCGCAAAACAGTAAGATATGCTTCTTCTTCTTCTTCCTTGAAGCAAACCACATTCATGAACACTTATCATGCTAGCTGTTCTGATTCCCGTACTTGCTCCAACTGTTTGTGTGTTGCAGGTATTTCAGATCTCAGTTATTCCGCCTCCGAGTCACAAAGGGTGCGCATGCAAGATATCGCATTGCAGGATGAAGGTCTGTCCTTGCATGAAGGTGTGTCTTCTGCATTCATGGTCTTTCTTATGTACTAGTACATTATTCTTGTTACGTCTTTAAAGCTAGACATGCTTCTTCTCTTATCCTCCTAACCGAGGCTAGCTGGTTCTTGTTCTTAAGAACAATTACAGGTGTACCTCCAAGTGCACCTGCCGAGGATGTAAGAATAGACCTGTGGCCAAAGGGAGTGAGTGCACTGACCACATTCTCCTCTTTCTGTTTTCCTTTTATGATCACACACACTCGTTTGACCTGTGTTGATCTTTTTGTACCAGAAGAGGCTAAGGACCCAGACACGGGCTCTGTCATGAACGAACTACCAGAAGAGGCTAAGGAGCCGGCGCAGAAGGAAGAACAATCCAAAGAATCTCGGGAGAACAGGGGCCCCGGCAGGATAAAACGACCACGAAACAAGGTTAGTTCTTAATTACATTCCTCAGGAGAAGATGTTGTGGATCCAGTATGTGTTTTAAGCCATGACCTGTTCAGGAGTAAGTAACACTGGTGGTCTGCTCCTCTTGTGCAGAAATGATGACAGTCGTCAGTTCAGTCACCTTTTGTGCAGTGATGATCATAGTCTTCAGTTCAGAGGATGTCACCTTCAGTGCAGTGATGATGTCAGTCTTCAGTTCAAAGCATGCCGCCTTACCACCCTGAACACGACGCCCATTCTCTGTTCATATATGCCACTTCCTGTCTTTCGAATATGCGCTTGTAAAAATAAATTGGTTCTCGTCTCCTTGTAACGATAGTTCGGACCTTGGCGCCGCCACGGCAATGACAGTTAGCTTCAGGTGGACCTAAACTTTGATCAAACTGATTTAGCTTCAGAGGCTTCAGTTGACCCAGTTCTTGATAAAAACTGATATAGTATATAGTTCAGAACATATAAGCATTCGTTATACAGTCTTGCAAAGGTTTTCTTCTTGCATTTTAGCAAGATTCTGATCATATTTGAAATCCAATTTTTTCTGCAATGATGAGAGCACATATAGTATAGTATGGATATGATTTTACAGACAACGTGTTTGGGTAGCATTATTACAGCATTACGAAATATTTGATGCATGCACTCACTCCTTATCAGTTACACAGCACCAATACTACATGAGGGCATGTAGTGTTACAAGCTACCAAACCATGCTACTGGGAAAGCCATCGTGCACGCACAGAGGTGCTGTTCTGTTTGGCGACATGGGTCGACGCCGAGCCTCAAGCTGAGCCACTTGCAGACTGTCCTCCATTTCTTCGGGGATAGTGTAGTGCCCCAACCTGCATCATGGGAGATGAATGAACCCTTGTTCAATGTTCATATAATCTGGGGAGAAAGGGAGTAAAGGGGGGACCCTAGTTTGGATACAAGATGCATACCGATTGTAGGACATGAAAGTCATTATCTAAAAAGGACATGAAAGTCAGGTTCGTGAACCCTGATGAACACAGAAATTTCACCGTTCTTCTTGGACACTGACTTCATCCGCTGCAGAATTACGTCACACAAAAGAACTCAATCTAGCTAATTCATCTCTTGCATTTACTGTATTCGAATCAGCAGATTTGTTTTGTTTGCTTGTTACCTCTGCCATGGCAGAGCAGGATGGGCAAAGAGACAACTCTTCTTGCTGCCATGCGTGAGCTCTCCATCTTACCCCCGAGGGCCCTGAATTCATCCAATTGCCAAGATCAGTAGGCTCCGTTACAAAATTAGGAGTAATAAAAGTGTCTGGTATTTCGGTAGACTAGTAAGCTTGCACGTGCTCGCACGTCTTCACTAATGCAAATTTATACCTGAAATAAGTCATTCCTCCTATATTTTGAACTTAGATGTACTCTAGTATCGTCTCCAATTTGTTTTTTAAATGTTCTTCATTTGTTTTAAAAGATAGCAATAAAAACATTCTAAACCGCTACAAAAGTAAATCACACACAATGAAATGGGTTTTACATGGCATTGACAGCCATCCTCAACCAGAAGCATGACAATTGTGTGGTACACAAATAGAAAACACCACTGATGAAACCATATATACTTCTTACTGATGTAGTATGATGAATTAAATTCAAATTTACAAAAAAAATAAGTCAGCGAGCATCATCCAAAAAAGATCACTAATCAATTTCAAGACCTCGAAATTTCATATGAACGAAACATGTTTACAAATCCCCTTGATTGTGATACATAACCATACAATGTCACCAAAATGACCCTTCCATCCAAATAAGAATCCTCCTGGTCTTGCAATCTGCACATGAAAGAATATAATCACTCTCTCTAAAGCTTGATATTTTTTGTCCATTACAAACTAAGTACTCCTTCCGTCCTACCAAACATGTCAAAGGTTTGTCAAAATTTGGATGTATCTATTTAGTGTCTAGAAACATCTAAATTTTAACAAACTTTTGACATGTTTCCTGGGATGGAGGGAGTATATACTTGCAAAATAATGGTTCGACAAACCTGCACTACCACAGTGCACATAGCCCCTGCGCTCGTTGATGCTCAAAAGAAAGCGAAGGTAGGAAGCACTTGTGTTGTTTAAGTGGTAGAAGATGTACCATTATATTGTCTTAATCATAGATTGCTGTCGTGTATTTGAGGCTTCAGTTAATTCTCTATACAGCTAAAGTGCACACTCCAACATGTATTGCAATAAATAGGACAATGGTTTACTTCTGGTTCATTACTTGATAACTGTTTGTTCACAATGCTTAGAAAATAAAGCTTTGCATGGTAAATATAACTGCAGAATCTTTTAAAATAGGATAATATAATTGCCTATGGGAGTAAGTAAACCAAAAGGATGGGTAAAATGCAACCTAGATGAAACATAAAAAAACACAGTTATTTAGATGAAACATACAAAATCGAAGTTGTTTTTGGGAAATTCTAACAATCCATCGAGGTTGAGAATGCACATGCTTATACACGATATTGTGATTCTACGGCCTAACTGGACAGTTGTGCTTACAATGGTAGAAGGACAGTACTAATTATCGAAGTTTTGTTTGTCAGTAAAAACATGATGCATGATGGTCAATTGGTGATTATCAGGAAGATATACACCAGCTTAGCAGATTAGGATGAACATTGACTAATTTGCTATGGTCAAAACACCTTCTAGACCCAAATTTGTGCCTACCAACTGCAATAGAACATTGCTCTGCTTCAAAGTGACATATTAAGAAACCAGGTACAAATTGCATCGGATAAGATGTTCAAATTGACAAATATAGCTATCACCATCATTCCTGAAAATGAATTGAAATATAACAAAAAAGATCCGTATTGAATAGGATACAGAATATTCGGTCTCAGACATTGAACACAAAGAAAGATTGAGGAGAGAAATCATTCCAACCTTATCAAATTCACTACCAGCTTGACAAGCCCCATTATCAAGATAATGAAGTACTCAAACATTCAAAGAAGGCACAATAAAGCCCTGAATATATTCCTCACTACACTGAATCGAACATTAAAAACCTAGAATCCTGGAATGATGTGACTAACCATCTATATGGCTAAAAAATGCATAATACACAGCTATGCATAATTAATTTCCAAATATGGTTTATGGATACCATAGGAACTTGTTAAGAAAACATTGACCAGTGCCAGAGTGATGTTTCCAAATAGGATATGCAAGTAAATTATAGAAGGAGACTTTTCCAGTAGCGCACCTAATGCAGAACTCTTGTTCAATCACAAGACTATCTTTATGTTTGTATAGGAAAAAAAAGGGATGAGGCTCAGGTACCAATTGGCTCCTGCTATCAACACGTTGTAAAGGAAGAACTTCATGTTGATCAAGGTTGCAATGGAAGCCAGTTATAATGCTAACATTTTTATGCATAAGAGTCGGTTGCACAATTCTTGCCTTTGACTACCTTCTACTATTCAATCTGCAAGAATTAAGGCGCAAGACATATTTATAGCAACAACATGTCATATACCTACAAGCTCACACTGAAAGAATACATGCATCCATGGCGTGCAGTGTACAAGGGGTAGCAAAATGTAGATATTACCACAGTGTACCAGTTCATCAGTTTGTTGTTCTGAAATTTGTTAATGCCAAAAACATTCAAACACTTGTTCATCTTCACAATGCAAGCAGATTAGAGACCCAGAATTTAGCTGCAATACCAAAAAAACAATTAAATACATACTCCAGTTGTTGAGATGAGCCATATTAATGTCTAGTCTTAATTACAATACGTTCCTTGAGCTATTGACACAAACACCTAGAATGCAGTATCAAAGAAGTGACGAAGAGATATCAGGCGTAGACATTAAAGGAGACATGCAGGCAATAATCAGAATGGAGAACCAGACCTTGGTGAGTTTCTTAGGAGAGGGAGCACCTGAGGCAACAAAGGAGATAGGCAGATGTGGATAGTGATGGAGGTGAAATTTGCATTTCTATTCGCGCCTGCTGATTGGCAACCACCTGCAATACACAATGTCATAGTTCAGGAATTGGATATTCTTCATCGATTGCAAAGCACAAACGAAATAATACCAAATTACCGAGGGGAAATGAAGATCTTTTCGAGTTGCCGTGCACATCCCCTCCTCTTCCGGTTTCCGCCGCACCTCCCGGAGAATTCTCGGGCGCCACCTCTATATCCCAACACATCTCCCTGCTCCCCATCCCGATTTCAGAAACCTCCCGTTGAGAAGGATTCTCGAGGTAGCAGAGGCGAGCGATAGGCATATCCAATCTCTCCAAATCTGGCCAAACCCCAAAGCTATCATCACCTCCAGGAGGTAAGCCCAACCAACGGAGTCGAAGGCCTTGGAGATGTCCAGCTTTAAGAACAGGGACGGGGTCTTAGATGCGTGAAGCTCTTTGATGAGGTTCTGGACGTGCAAGAAGTTGTCATGGATGCTTCTCTTCTTCACGAATGCGTTCTGGCACTTAGAGAAGATGTTCGGCAGGACCGGCGCGAGTCTGTTTGCAAGAAGCTTGGAGAAAATCTTGGAAAGACTGTGGATGAGGCTGATCGGTCTATAGTCCGAGACGGAGGCGGCATCCGGCTTCTTGGGGCTGCTGGCCATCCAGAAGATGAAGTTGAGGCAAAGATCGAGGCTCACTTGGATCCGGCTGGGAGACGCGAATTCGAAGCTCTTCCACTCCAGAGCTAACGGCCGTCGCCGCAAGGTCCACATCCAGACTCTCAACACCGCTTCGGGAGCCGCTATCACCAAGGAGGACAAGGAAGAGGTGCTTCTTGCTCACTTCAAAAGCATCCTGGGCACTAAGGCGGCTAGGCAGGTTAGCCTCGATTGGGAGGGTCTGCAGTATCCGTCCCACGACCTCTCGGACCTTGATGAACCATTCAGTGTTGAGGAGATCAAAGATGCCGTTTTCTCTCTGCCCTCTGTCAAAGCGCCGGGCCCGGATGGTTTCATCGGCGCTTTCTTCAAATAGGGTGTGTCTATGTCTCAGTTGACTGACATTTTCTTAAGTCTCAGTCAACTCAGAAAAGTGCAACTGCAGTTCAAAGAAAAGTGCAACTCAGTCCAGTTGCACATTTCTGGCAGAAAAGTGCAATTGCACTTTTTAATAAACAGAAAAGTGCAACTCAATTACTTTTTTATAAGTGACTTAGACTTAAGAAAATCTCAGTTGAGACATAGCAAAACCGTTTAAAATAAGCTTACTGCAGGGTACCAATTTGATGCAGAGTTGCAGACCACCCAGCTAGAAAGCATAATCGTCAATTCTGAAATAGATATACTACATCGATTATCTTGAATAGGCTGATGGATCAGGCAGATATATTGGTGGGCAGAACAGATATATTGGATCGTCAATTCTAAAATATATTGTTACTTGCCTGTGGAGCTGGAGCAGGATTTATGGGAGAAGAAACTGAATAGGGAGCGCTGCATAAGCAGCGGCGCCACAGTCCATCGTTCCTGCTGGCTACGTGATTTCCTGGCCGGAAATCGCCCCGCGAACGATCAGCGAGTAACCGAACATGTTGCACGGGTTGGGGATCGGAACATATGTACCAAGCTTTCCTGAGAGAAGGACGGGGCTGTCGGAGAGTCGGACGAAGAGGACCGTCTTGGAGGGAGGCGGCGGTGCTGTGGGAAGCTCATCCTCGGCGAGAGGTGGGATTTCGCGGCGTAGGAATCATGCCTAGCGGAGCCCGCTGCGTCGCGGAAGTCCGTGGAGACGGTCGTGGCGTGGCAGGCGTCGGGCGGGGAGGTGCGCGAGCGCGGCGGCGGTAGGGGTGAAGCGAGGGGCAGCGGCGGTTGGGGCACGTTCTGTGAAGGAGATGGGGGAGCGCGGGGCTGGGCGTGATTATCGGTTACTGAGGGACGCACGATGGCGGAGCGGACTGGCGGACAAATTAAGACGCACCGTTGATATATTGATTAGCGGTCAAGATCATTTGGATCACCACCCTCTCTCCCTTTTAATAGTAGTGGAGATGTGTTTCTGCAGATAGTGGCAGAATTGGATCACCTTGAGCAAGGGAGCCAGCCACTCAGGCTGATGACTGCGCTGAGCGTGATCGGGTAGGAGATACCGCTGGTGAATTTGCGGTGAGCATAGCAGGCTGCTCTACCCCATACTGAAACAGCCAATCCCAAGCTTCAACGCATCCACAGAATTATGAACATGAATAGTCTTAGATGCAGCAGGAGAACCGCCATTTAATGGCAGTATGGAATGGTTGATCACTTGATCCTGAGGTTAATACCATCGGATGGATCCGGATGGATCCGGTGACAGTAGGATTGCTATGTGAAGTATCCAGCCCCTAGAAGCGACAGTGCTACAAAAATGGTGTTTCGCCCTTTTTCGCAATTAATAACACACGACATATGTAGAGCACTGGAACTTTTTGTGGCCAACAAATGATCGAGGTTTCCCAATCATAAACATTTATGTTAATTGGAAACAAGAACATATTATTGGGTGAATGATATGATGAATATTTCTAATATAAGTATTGCAACATGATCATGCGACAAAGTTTATCGTTGCGATAATTGCATGTAGCTCCTCCATATTATGGCATCTTTGCTCCTCTTGCCTTCATTTATTCATAATATTTCATAACACCCACACATATATCAAAGATAAGGAAAAGTGATAAAATTTCACCTAGACTACTAGCTGTGCAAAACGCATATGGAAATAAATGAAAATCAGTAAAAAAAATTAGATAAAAGGCATGGAATGCCCGACTTTAAATTAATAAAGCTCTCAGATTTTGGAGACACGAATATCATTACATGATGCGGCAAACAACTTCGCCAAATAAAAGACAAACTAGATAGGTCCGACATCCCTAAGGGGCTGGACAGAGCATCAGCAGCACATCATCCTTGAACCCCCTTGGCGCGACGGGGTCGTGAAGTTGTTTGAGCTCGTCGGTCGCGTGCTTTATCCATGGGCAGTCTAGGAGTCTTGCCAGTGACATCCAAAGCTGTAGAAACAACATCGTTTTAAAGATAATTTTAAAGATAATATTAGCTGGGTGTTTCATAAATTTGGATTCAATGATCATCTTATTTCTAAGGAGCCAATGCGACCAAGATTGCGCGATAAAAAGGAGCCGAACACACCGTCTAAATCTACCCCAAAGACTAGAGACGATAGCATTGAATTGTGCAAAGTTAGCGGAACACCAACTACATCCCAACAGGTATCGGGTTACGCTCCAGGCAAAAACAGCAGTTGAGCACGTAAAAAAGATATGGGCAGCATCTTCCGGCCTACCACAAAACTTGCAACAGCCATTCCCTGGACCCTGCCTGGTGGCAATGTTCAAACTCGACGGGAGCCAATCTAGCACCAATTGCCAAGAGAAAATTATGTTTTTGAGAGGGACGCGCACAACCCATATATCCTTGAAGTGGGCAATGGAGGCTCCTTGGGCCAGCTTCAAATACATCGAGTTGACCGAGAAACACCCACATTGTTCCAAACTCCAAACCACCTTATCTTGACCCTGCGTTAGGATGGTTTCCTCAATGATAGTGCTCAGTTGTTGCCAGGCTCTCACACCCTCTTGATCTAGCGATCTACGGAAGTCCAACTGGTTCTCGCCAACACTGAGCTCATTTGCATAGAGGAGATGTTGAACAGAGAATTTGTCCTTGAGGGGCAATGTCCCCTGTCCACTTGTCCATCCAGAATTGCGTACGGTTCCCATCTCGGATGATGTGCCTGGCCCTAATTTTGAACAGATGCTTGATTTCATTAAGGCTACGCCAGAACTGGGAGCCCCCACGCCCCGATCCTGCGAAGATGTTATTAGCCGAGTCGTACTTGGCCCCAAGGTAGTCAGAATCCCGATCCTACTACCGGAATCCTACGAGTTGACGATCTTACATTACTGTATCGATCCAAATCCCACTATGAATCCCAATCGCGTAGAACCCATGTTGAGTCCCGATCCAAATCATAGAATCCTTTAGAATACTATAGAATCTCGATCCCTTTTATGGATTTTTCCGATTCTACTAACTCATTATTTTTTCCATCCGCAAAACCATACAATAATACTACTTAAACATTTCAAGCAAAATTAGATACAGGATGCCACAGTGCTTTGTATCTTAACGTAGGTTCTTATAATGAAGTGGAACGGCTTTGGCCTGCATAAGGATTGGGTGATGGCAAGCCCATACAGAGTTCTATTGGGCAGCGAATTAATTAATCTTGGGGCCACAAACAAGATACGTATCCTATTAGGATACGATTCTCATCTCTTTCTTCTCAATTACTGCTCACCTAAGTAAACTATCTGATGTGGCAATTTTAGATACGGTCCACCATGTAGCATTGGAGCTGCCCTAAAGGCAGTCAATCAAGCTGTTTCTAAAGAAAATCTGGCTCCGAATCAATCTGGTCTTCTTTTTGGAGGATCATGAGCCTAATGAGTCAACGGATTCATTAGTTAGCACGTCACTTGGACTAGTGGTGGGACTTTCCGTAGGTGACAGCAGTAATAATGGGCAGGTAGAATCTCTGCTTATTCCTTTACTGTCCAAAGGAAAAGGTGTTGCACCTTCATCTCCTTCAGAGCAAGTACAATAAGGTACAGTCAGCTGGCTATAAGAGATAAAATATAATAAGTTTGCTTAGTTGGAGGAGAGAGATTAGAAGAAAGAAGGGAAGTGGGCTCTTATCTAATAGCTAGCTCTAGCACGTGCTCCTAGGCACTATGTGAGACTAAAAAGTGGGCCATATAATATAAAAGTACTACAACTTTATAGCTTACTATTGTACATGCTAGCTATAAGTTGACTATAGATGATGTGGTAAATTGTTATAGCTGGCTGCCGCCTATACTATTGTTCTTGCTCTCATCGTCCCCTCCAACAAACCCTTGTCAGCACTGTAGCTCCTCGTCGTCTCCGCTACCACCACCGGCCACCTCATTGCATACAATGCCAAATTTCCCGGTTGATCCGACCTTCTTTGTCCCTAGGCAGTACCAAATCCTTGAGCTTTAGAACCGACCACAGCTCTATCGCTACCATGAGAGCGGCGCTATCAAATTGAAGCACGAAGACCTAGCCATCGCCGACATTACTCCTGCAATCCCAGGTGACCAGCCGTTAGCCCTCACTAGACTCTTTCTCCGCGACCTCAATGAGGACCAGCTAGGCTTTTCGCTGGAGATTACACAGAGATGTTCCCTCGGCACTGCTTATGTGCGCCTTAATTCGACATCCGATAGAGACTGGCTGGTCAGCAAATAACCCTCACCCTTTTTAGGGCCGGCAAGTCTCTTTCGTGGAGCATAATAAGGGGATAAATCATTGTTTCTTTACTTACAATAGAGAATGTTGGATTATGATATTGTCCTTTCCTGCGGATCTGTGGGATGATGAGCATATAAGGGGAGTAGTTAAAGAGTTTGGAGCAATGATATCTTGGGACAAGGAAGCTAGCTCCTATGCGACTCTGGTTGCAAAAGTCCGAGTTGTTAGCTTAGAAAGCATCCCACACAGTTATGTGATTAGTCATGGTAATGACATGCATGCATAATCATGGTATGTCTCAGTGTACATTTTGAGCCAAAAATTGCTTGGAGGAGGCCCTGCTGATGAAGATGGACCACTTGCTAATGGGTCCACTCCTCATCCACTTCCAGCTGCCCATTTCCAGCCAACATCACCTAATCTTGTTCCTCCACCTTTTGCTGGAGACTGGCCTCTTTGGCAGCCAGCTGCTGATGTACCAGCTGGTGGAGAATCCTTCAATTAGATTAGACAGAATCTTAAGCACATTCTAGGCCATCACGGATTTGATTTGAATAATGTTCCTATGGTTAACATCCCTGATCTGAATGGTGCCCCCAATCAGCTTAATCATGAGGAATTTCTTGAACTCCTGGATTTGCTTTAGCCTATTTGGACAATGGACCAGCCAACTTTGATGTTGATTTAGTCAACCCTGTCATTTAGAATGGTCCAAATGATGCTATGGAAATTGATCCCCCTAGTTATGATCACAGTGAGCTTACTCTGACAATCAGTTCTGCTGGCACTAATTCTTCAGGTGGTTATGTTAATGGAGCGACCCTTCATCATGGCATACAGCAGAACTTGCATATTGGCATGTTCCTAATTGAAGATCAAATTTTCCTTCTGAAGATTATTCTAATTTTCTTACTTCATAGTTGCTGCCGGAGAAGGAGTCTTTCACTTTTTCCAGAGAAGGTACATCTGCATGGGCCTCTTTTTTCAAGCCAGCTGACTCACTAGTGAATTTGGTCACAATATCAGCCCAATGGGTTGATTTCTTCACAGCCAAGCTACTCTCTCCCCAGGATTTTGATTGGGCCAAAAATTTGCTGCAAACCAAGGTCTGGCAGATACTTAGTGAATTGGAAGATTCACCACATGTGACCACTAGCGACTTTCTGTTGCCAACTAAGTGCCCAACTATTGCTCCTCCTGTCTGTAGCCTCCAGTTAGCTTGCTCTCATATCACCCAAGTTTTTCCTTCCTCAAGCACCAAGGAAGGGTTCACCTATTAGTCCACCACATTCTTCCTCTGCTATCCATGTCAAGAGTGGGGGGGGGCAAGTGTACCCCTTTGGTGGTACTGAAGTTAGGAGGAGCACAACAGGCTTAAAATGTGACCAAGGGATAATAATCCATGACTTGTTTTGACGGAAATTGTCTTACTTGTGCATCTGCTGCCCCTCATAACAAAAAAACAGTGGTTTAGAATCTATGCAAAAAAAATCAGTCTTACTGTGATAGATCGAGAGGTAATTCTCTCCTAGAGTGCAGACTAGATCAAGCACTCATCAGATGGAGGAGCTTGCCAACAGCCAGTTAGCTACTAGGCAGTCTAGAGCTGCTTCTACAAAGGAGGTACTGATAGATAGAACTTCCATTTATTTGTTGGATAGACTGCCACAAGGAGGTCAAATGTGTCCAATGTGGAAGATACAACCAGCTCTAAGAAGAAGAAATAAGAAACTCTCCACGCCCACGGTCACTGTCGCCTACCTCTCTGATACGTCTCCAACGTATCGATAATTTCTTGTGTTCCATGCCACATTATTGATGTTATCTACATGTTTTATGCACACTTTATATCATATTCGTGCATTTTCTGGAACTAACCTATTAACAAGATGCCGAAGTGCCACTTGTCGTTTTCTCGCTGTTTTTGGTTTCGTAAATCCTAGTAAAGAAATATTCTCGGAATTGGACGAAATAAAAGCCCGGAGGCCTATTTTCTCACGAAGCTTCCGTAAGACCGAAGACGAGACGAAGAGGGGCCACGGGGTGGCCAAACCCTAGGGCGGCGCGGCCCCCCTTGGCCGCGCGGCCCCGTGGTGTGGGCCCCCCGTGCCGCCTCTTGACTTGCCCTTCCGCCTACAAATAGCCTCCGTGACGAAACCCCCGCACCGAGAGCCACGATACGGAAAACATTACCGAGACGCCGTCGCCGCCGATCCCATCTCGGGGATCCCGGAGATCGCCTCCGGCACCCCGCCGGAGAGGGGATTCATCTCCCGGAGGACTCTACACCGCCATGGTCGCCTCCGGTGTGATGTGTGAGTAGTCTACCCCTGGACTATGGGTCCATAGCAGTAGCTAGATGGTTGTCTTCTCCCCATTGTGCTATCATTGTCGGATCTTGTGAGCTGCCTATCATGATCAAGATCATCTATATGTAATTCTATATGTTGCGTTTGTTGGGATCCGATGAATAGAGAATACTTGTTATGTTGATTATCAAAGTTATGCTTATGTGTTGTTTATGATCTTGCATGCTCTCCGTTATTAGTAGATGCTCTGGCCAAGTAGATGCTTTTAACTCCAAGAGGGAGTACTTATGCTCGATAGTGGGTTCATGCCCGCATTGACACCGGGACAAGTGACGTAAAGTTCTAGGGTTGTGTTGTGCTGTTTCCACTTGGGATAAAACATTGATGCTATGTCTAAGGATGTAGTTGTTGATTACATTACGCACCATACTTAATGCAATTGTCTCGTTGTTTGCAACTTAATACCGGAGGGGGTTCGGATGATAACCCGAAGGTGGACTTTTTAGGCATAGATGCAGTTGGATGGCGGTCTATGTACTTTGTCGTAATGCCCAATTAAATCTCACTATACTCATCATGATATGTATGTGCATTGTCATGCTCTCTTTATTTGTCAATTGCCCAACCGTAATTTGTTCACCCAACATGCTGTTCGTCTTATGGGAGAGACACCTCTAGTGAACTCGTGGACCCCGGTCCAATTCTCTTTACTCGAAATACAATCTACCGCAATACTTGTTTCTACCGTTTTCTCTCGCAAACAATCATCTTCCACACAATACGGTTAATCCTTTGTTACAGCAAGCCGGTGAGATTGACAACCTCACTCGTTTCGTTGGGGCAAAGTACTTTGGTTGTGTTGTGCAGGTTCCACGTTGGCGCCGGAATCTCCGGTGTTGCGCCGCACTACATCCCGCCGCCATCAACCTTCAACGTGCTTCTTGGCTCCTCCCGGTTCGATAAACCTTGGTTTCTTTCTCGAGGGAAAACTTGCTGCTGTGCTCATCATACCTTCCTCTTGGGGTTGCCCAACGAACGTGTGAAATACACGCCATCAAGCATATTTTCCGGCGCCGTTGCCGGGGAGATCAAGACACGCCGCAAGGGGAGTCTCCACTTCTCAATCTCTTTACTTTGTTTTTGTCTTGCTTTATTTTATTTACTACTTTGTTTGCTGCACTAAATCAAAATACAAAAAAATTAGTTGCTAGTTTTACTTTATTTGCTATCTTGTTTGCTATATCGAAAACACAAAAAATTAGTTTACTTGCATTTACTTTATCTAGTTCACTTTATTTACTATCGCTAAAATGAGTAATCCTGAAGTTGAAGTTCGTTCATTTAAGCAACAAGGGGGAGAATGTTTAAAAGATGCTTGGTATAGAATTAGTGATGCCCATAATAGGTGCACTAAGAAACACTCCACCACTATCCTACTCAGAATTTTTATGTTGGTATCTCTAGCTGGAATAGATATGTTCTTGATTGTCTCGCGGGAGGTAACTTCCTAGGTGCTCCCGCTTTAGAAGCTAGTTGCATTATTGAGAGTTTATTTGGAACACCACCTGTTAATGAAACTAAAAGTGAAACCTCCCTTGAGGATGTTATGAAAAAATTGGAAACCATAGAGAAAAATTGTAGCGTTGAAACTAAATTGGAAATATTACTCGGATAATACCGATAAACTTGATAAAATCCTAGGAGGAATTAATGAAAGAATTGCTACTCTAGAAACTTGTGCTATCCATGATAATCAAACCCATAGAATTGGTAAACTTGAAGAAGCTATGAGAAAATTGGGTTCAACTTTTTCTTCTCTTAAATTTAATGAGAAAGCTTATGTGGGTAAGGAGCAAAAATTCATGTATGTCTCTAAGGTGCCTAAACCAAAGAATTACTATAGGCCTAAAATTGATAAAACTCCCAACACCGCTGGTAATGATGTTGATGCTTCATCTCTTGATGTTACTTGATACACACTTTCTGCGCCTAGCCGAAAGGCGTTAAAGAAAAGCGCTTATGGGAGACAACCCATGTTTTTACCTACAGTACTTTGTTTTTATTTTGTGTCTTGGAAGTTGTTTACTACTGTAGCAACCTCTCCTTATCTTAGTTTTGAGTTTTGTTGTGCCAAGTTAAGCCGTTGATAGAAAAGTAAGTACTAGATTTGGATTACTGCGCAGTTCCAGATTTCTTTGTTGTCACGAATCTGAGCCCACTGCCCTGCAGGAAGCTCAGAAAATTATGCCAATTTACGTGCATGATCCTCAGATATGTACGCAACTTTCATTCAATTTGAGCATTTTCATTTGAGCAAGTCTGGTGCCATTTTAAAATTCGTCAATACGAACTGTTCTGTTTTGACAGATTCTGCCTTTTATTTCGCATTGCCTCTTTCGCTATGTTGGATGAATTTCTTTGATCCACTAATGTCCAGTAGCATTATGCAATGTACAGAAGTGTTAAGAATGATTGTGTCACCTCTGAATATGTCAATTTATATTGTGCACTAACCCTCTAATGAGTTGTTTCGAGTTTGGTGTGGAGGAAGTTTTCAAGGATCAAGAGAGGAGTATGATGCAACATGATCAAGGAGAGTGAAAGCTCTAAGCTTGGGGATGCACCCGGTGGTTCACCCCTACATATATCAAGAAGACTCAAGCTGTCTAAGCTTGGGGATGCCCAAGGCATCCCCTTCTTCATCAACAAATTATCAGTGTTCCTCCCCCGAAACTACATTTTTATTCGGCCACATCTTATGTGCTTTTTCTTGGAGCGTCGGTTTGTTTTTGTTTTTGTTTTGTTTGAATAAAATGGATCCTAGCATTCACTTTATGGGAGAGATACACACTCCGCTGTAGCATATGGACAAATATGTCCTTGGTTTCTACTCATAGTATTCATGGCGAAGTTTCTCCTTCGTTAAATTGTTATATGGTTGGAATTGGAAAATGATACATGTAGTAATTGCTATAATGTCTTGGGTAATGTGATACTTGGCAATTGTTGTGCTCATGTTTAAGCTCTTGCATCATATGCTTTGCACCCATTAATGAAGAAATACATAGAGCATGCTAAAATTTGGTTTGCATATTTGGTTTCTCTAAGGTCTAGATAATTTCTAGTATTGAGTTTGAACAACAAGGAAGACGGTGTAGAGTCTTATAATGTTTACAATATGTCTTTTATGTGAGTTTTGCTGCACCGGTTCATCCTTGTGTTTGTTTCAAATAAGCCTTGCTAGCCTAAACCTTGTATCGAGAGGGAATACTTCTCATGCATCCAAAATACTTGAGCCAACCACTATGCCATTTGTGTCCACCATACCTACCTACTACATGGTATTTTCCAGCCATTCCAAAGTAAATTGCTTGAGTGCTACCTTTAAAATTCCATCATTCACCTTTGCAATATATAGCTCATGGGACAAATAGCTTAAAAACTATTGTGGTATTGAATATGTAATTATGCACTTTATCTCTTATTAAGTTGCTTGTTGTGCGATAACCATGTTTATCGGGGAACGCCATCAACTCATTGTTGAATTTCATGTGAGTTGCTATGCATGTTCGTCTTGTCCGAAGTAAGGGCGATCTACACCGAGTTGAATGGTTTGAGCATGCATATTGTGAGAGAAGAACATTGGGCCGCTAACTAAAGCCATGTTCCATGGTGGAAGTTTCAGTTTTGGACAAACATCCTCAAATCTCTAATGAGAAAAGAATTAATTGTTGTTGAATGCTTAAAGCATTAAAAGAGGAGTCCATTATCTCGTTGTCTATGTTGTCCCGGTATGGATGTCTAAGTTGAGAATAATCAAAAGCGAGAAATCCAAATGCGAGCTTTCTCCTTAGACCTTTGTACAGTGCGGCATAGAGGTACCCCTTTGTGATACTTGGTTAAAGCATATGTATTGCGGTGATAATCCAGGTAGTCCAAGCTAATTAGGACAAGGTGCGAGCACTATTAGTACACTATGCATGAGGCTTGCAACTTATAAGATATAATTTACATGATGCATATGCTTTATTACTACCGTTGACAAAATTGTTTCATGTTTTCAAAATCAAAGCTCTAGCACAAATATAGCAATCGATGCTTTTCCTCTATGAGGACCATTCTTTTACTTTCAATGTTGAGTCAGCTCACCTATTTCTCTCCACCTCAAGAAGCAAACACTTGTGTGAACTGTGCATTGATTCCTACATATTCGCTTATTGCACTTATTATATTACTCTATGTTGACAATATCCATGAGATATACATGTTACAAGTTGAAAGCAACCGCTGAAACTTAATCTTCTTTTGTGTTGCTTCAATACCTTTACTTTGAATTATTGCTTTATGAGTTAACTCTTATGCAAGACTTATTGATGCTTGTCTTGAAGTGCTATTCATGAAAAGTCTTTGCTTTATGATTCACTTGTTTACTCATGTCATACACATTGTTTTGATCGCTGCATTCTCTACATATGCTTTACAAATAGTATGATCAAGTTTATGATGGCATGTCACTCCGTAAATTATCTTTGTTATCGTTTTACCCGCTCGGGACGAGCAGTAACTAAGCTTGGGGATGCTGATACGTCTCCAACGTATCGATAATTTCTTGTGTTCCATGCCACGTTATTGATGTTATCTACATGTTTTATGCACACTTTATATCATATTCGTGCATTTCCTGGAACTAACCTATTAACAAGATGCCGAAGTGCCGCTGTCGTTTTCTCGCTGTTTTTGGTTTCAGAAATCCTAGTAAAGAAATATTCTCGGAATTGGACGAAATAAAAGCCCGGAGGCCTATTTTCTCACGAAGCTTCCGGAAGACCGAAGACGAGACGAAGAGGGGCCACGGGGTGGCCAAACCCTAGGGCGGCGCGGCCCCCCTTGGCCGCGCGGCCCCGTGGTGTGGGCCCCCCGTGCCGCCTCTTGACTTGCCCTTCCGCCTACAAATAGCCTCCGTGACGAAACCCCCGCACCGAGAGCCACGATACGGAAAACATTACCGAGACGCCGTCGCCGCCGATCCCATCTCG
The DNA here is from genome assembly GCF_022539505.1 of Lolium rigidum. Lineage (NCBI taxonomy): Eukaryota > Viridiplantae > Streptophyta > Magnoliopsida > Poales > Poaceae > Lolium > Lolium rigidum. The sequence goes on along the minus strand of NC_061510.1, from coordinate 303,316,594 downwards.
GGGGATCCCGGAGATCGCCTCCGGCACCCTCGCCGGAGAGGGGATTCATCTCCCGGAGGACTCTACACCGCCATGGTCGCCTCCGGTGTGATGTGTGAGTAGTCTACCCCTGGACTATGGGTCCATAGCAGTAGCTAGATGGTTGTCTTCTCCCCATTGTGCTATCATTGTCGGATCTTGTGAGCTGCCTATCATGATCAAGATCATCTATATGTAATTCTATATGTTGCGTTTGTTGGGATCCGATGAATAGAGAATACTTGTTATGTTGATTATCAAAGTTATGCTTATGTGTTGTTTATGATCTTGCATGCTCTCCGTTATTAGTAGATGCTCCGGCCAAGTAGATGCTTTTAACTCCAAGAGGGAGTACTTATGCTCGATAGTGGGTTCATGCCCGCATTGACACCGGGACAGGTGACGAAAGTTCTAAGGTTGTGTTGTGCTCGTTGCCACTAGGGATAAAACATTGATGCTATGTCTAAGGATGTAGTTGTTGATTACATTACGCACCATACTTAATGCAATTGTCTCGTTGTTTGCAACTTAATACCGGAGGGGGTTCGGATGATAACCTCGAAGGTGGACTTTTTAGGCATAGATGCAGTTGGATGGCGGTCTATGTACTTTGTCGTAATGCCCAATTAAATCTCACTATACTCATCATGATATGTATGTGCATTGTTATGCTCTCTTTATTTGTCAATTGCCCAACCGTAATTTGTTCACCCAACATGCCGTTCGTCTTATGGGAGAGACACCTCTAGTGAACTGTGGACCCCGGTCCAATTCTCTTTACCGAAATACAATCTACTGCAATACTTGTTTCTACCGTTTTCTCTCGCAAACAATCATCTTCCACACAATACGGTTAATCCTTTGTTACAGCAAGCCGGTGAGATTGACAACCTCACTCGTTTCGTTGGGGCAAAGTACTTTGGTTGTGTTGTGCAGGTTCCACGTTGGCGCCGGAATCTCTGGTGTTGCGCCGCACTACATCCCGCCGCCATCAACCTTCAACGTGCTTCTTGGCTCCTCCTGGTTCGATAAATCTTGGTTTCTTTCTGAGGGAAAACTTGCTGCTGTGCTCATCATACCTTCCTCTTGGGGTTGCCCAACGAACGTGTGAAATACACGCCATCACTCTCCACGCCCGGTCCTGCTCTTCCTCGTTGCGGTGATGTGGTGGATTCGCTAGCGGTAGTGCAACTACCGACGTTCAATGTGACGGATGGGGGTGAGAGTGGAGAGAGTGACACTGATAGGAATGAGTGGGGGCGGTTAGGGGATTTATGGCGTGTGTCCCTGAAAGAACGCGGCGTCACCCTCTCCTTCCCCACTCATGCAACCCAGTAGTGAGAACGGGCCATACTCTAGCTCCCGTGCCAGACGCAAGAATGTTTTCAGAACTGGCCTCATTTTTTGATCTTCTAGGAGTAGGCCAAATGTCGTGCGACCTACCCAAATGTCATGTGTGTGCGCGGAGCGCCGGGGGAGCCTATACACCACCTTTTGTGCTGCCGACACGACACGCCGCACGCAGCAGGGCCTCGTGGGCCGTGGCCGAGCTCCCCACACCCCACACCTCACCCGCACCCTAAACCTAAGTTTTATTACTGACCTTCGACATTGACGCCGCGGCTAGTAGTGTCATCCCCGTCTCCGCTGAGGTCTTGGACTCACCTCCGCCGGGCGCCGCAGCCAGCCGCATCATCCTTGGCATCGGTGAGGTTGGTCACCGCCGCGTCCCCATTTTCTCCTGGTGGCAGCCATCTTCTTCCTCTTTTCCAGCAAGCGTCAACACTAATGGGCCTGGCCCACGCACCGCACGCATGCAGCGAGGCTTTGGCACATCAACTGTATCAGAACCAACGGTAGCAGATAGGATTTGCCCGGAGCATAGCTGCTGTTGGACGACTGGTTGGGCCTTGCGTGGGCCATCTCGCTTATACTGGGCCGCATTCCCCTGCTCGCTCGGCCTTTGCTGGACCACGGGCTCTTCTACGCTCGGGTCGCTGCCTTCATATAGACCCGACCACGCTCCTTGCGCTCCGCGTCGCGGACGGGAAGAGAAGACGGAGGACTCGCGGCTGACTGGCCACCGCCACTGCTGCTGCTGCCGGCACCGGCGAGCGACGTCGGCGGCTGATCCTTCCTCGGTTAGTCCCCGTCGCCCCTCTCCTGCTCTTCGCCCCCGCTTCCTCCCGCCCTCCTCTAGGGTTTCGCGGCAAGGCGCGCGGCTAACATTTCCCCCGCTTCCTCGGACGCGCGCAGGCTGACGCGGACGCCCTTGTCCTTCCTCCGCTCCGGCGAACTCCGACGAGGTCTACGAAGCCGCCTCCGCCTTCTACTACGTCTCCTCCGTAAGTTCGAGTAAGTAAGCACGCATCCCCTTCCGTCCGCTTCTCGGCCTCCTCCACGCGCGTACGCCAGCGAGAACCATCTGCGGGCTGCGACGGATCGATGTTCGCGAGTTTGGGTCGGTTTCCCCCGAGTTTATGGTCCGGTTACCTGATCGATCTACGAAGGAGCATGAATTGCTCACCCATCGCTTCGTAGGCTGAAAAATTTCTACTAGTTCAGGCATGGATGGATTTGTTCGTGTGGGACTCCCTTTATTCGTTCGTCGATCTCCTACCTAGTTTGTGTGCCTGCAAATTTTCTAGTTCATCCTTGAGCATGCGTTGCTGCATTCATGTTCACCTATTTAATCTGTTAGTTTTGTCTTCCGAGCAAAATCCGTATCCTACTGCTGTGCTTTCAAATGCCTGGGCCGCCCTCTCCCCAATCGTTGAGTAATGAGTATACCGTCAAGTTGCCGTAGGCTACTGCAGGCATTGTTGGTGCGTTCGTGGTTAGCATATGATGCATTTCATCTTCACCTAGTTTTTAATCTGTTGCTGCAGTAGTAGACTACTAGTTTGGTCTTCCGATCAAGCAAAATCCTATTCCAACTGCTGCTGTTCTTGTCAAATGCCCTGCCCACAATCCAGTATTCCAGTACTAGTTGTTTTCCGTTCCTTTGATGCTATTTACAAATGCATCAATCGCTTTGATCTACGAACGAGAGAGCCGAACGAGCCGTGTGATGAGGTGTGTATTGCACATCAATCGCTTCGTAGGCTGAGAAATTTCTACTAGTGCAGCCATGGATGGATTTGTTCCTGTGGGACTCCCTTTGTTCGTCAGTCGATCTCCTACCTAGGTTGTGTGCCTGCAAATTTTCTAGTTCATCCTTGCTTAGCATGCGTTGCTGCATTCATGTTCACCTATTTAATCTGTTAGTTTTGTCTTCCGAGTAAAATCCGTATCCTACTGCTGTGCTTGTCAAATGCCTGGACCGCCCTCTCCCCAATGGCTGAGTATACCCGTCAAGTTGCAGTAGGCTACTGCATGCGTTGCTTGTGCGTTCATGTTTAGCCGATGATGCATTCATCTTCACCTAGTTTTTAATCTGTTGCTGCTGTAGTAGACTACTAGTTTGGTCTTCCGATCGAGCAAAATCCTATTCCTACTGCTGATGTGCTTGTCAAATGCCCTCTCCCCGATCCAGTACTTGTTGTTTTCTGTTCCTTTGATGCTATTTGCAACTGTGGATGGATGGATGGATGGATGGATGGATGTAAATTCTAAGCAGGGGCGGGCCCAGGATTTCGAGAGTGTGTATTCAAAATTTTAAAGGGTACATTTTTTAAGTCTATGGTCTAGTTTTTGGCATGCATATAGTTCCAAGTCTATAATATAGAGAAGATATAAAATTGTAGACTCATATAACATGTTGTGACTTAAATTCTACAACATATATAAGTACCAATTTTTCAACATATCGCAAGAAGCAACATCTGAAATAATATAGAGAACGTAAAACAGAAAAAGATAGAAATTCTTACAAATTACAGTGTAACTTTTCGACGCTTCATGTTTTGAAAAACATTCAACCCCAAAAGCAACCTATGCAATCTGGAAAAATAAAACAACACAATATTCAGGTCTCATGAATTCTGGACAAATTCCTTTTGAATTTTTTCTAAATTTCGACAGCACCTCAAGTCCTCTAGAGTAGGGAAACTGTGGAAGGGAGGAGGAACAGCGATCGGCAATCACCCAACCACGGACGTGGAGGCGAAAGCCAGGGTCTAGGAGAATCAAAGAAGCACATGGGTCGGAATGAGTGCCGGCTCCGGCCTGCAGCGTCGAAACTCTGCCGCCCTCCGTCCCCCGTCTAATTGGTCTAGGGCTTGGATGGTTAGCTCCATGGTTCGTGGTTCAGTATGGGGAATTAGGGATGCACGATCTGGAATTTGTGAGTGGAGGGAATGAGGGATGACTGGATCGAACAGACAATACCGACTAGCGCTAGGCGTGCGAGCGGCCGAGCGATGAAGCTAAACGGGCCAATTAGCTAGTTGGGCCAGACAGAGGAGGGTGGATGGACGGATGGAGGAGAGACGTGGGCTTGTGTGGCCTGAATACTCTGCATCCTCTCTTATTTCCGTATTTTTGCACATATACACGTATTATAGCTAGTTTTTGCTCAAAATCTTTGGGTATTCAACTGAATACCCTTGAATTGAAGTGGGCCCGCCCCTGATTCTAAGTATGATGTCTGCAAACTTGATACATTTGATTGAACCTGTCTCATCTGCATCTTGTGCATTGCAGCCGATCCCTCATCATCACTTGTAATCTTGTATTGCAGCCATCCCCAGTCATTAACATTTACCGGAGCAGGCTGATTCCAACAGCATGGCGAGTGCCCAAGGTACCAGCAGGCAAACGAAGGACCTGAAGGCTGCTGCTTCTTCCTTGAAGTTTAAGCTCAAAAAAGTAACATATGCTGCTTCTTCTTCTTCCTTGAAGCAAACCACACTCATGAACACTTATCATACTAGCTGTTCTAACTCCCTTACTTGCTCCCAACTGTTTGTGTGTTGCAGGGATTTCAGACCTCAGTTATTCCACCTCCGAGTCACAAAGGGTGCGGATGCAAGATATCAAGATGCAGGATGAAGGTCTGTCCTTGCATGAAGGTGTGTCTTCTGCATTCATGGTCTTTCTTATGTACTAGTACATTATTCTTGTTGCGTGTTTAAAGCTAGACATGCTTCTTCTCTTATCCTCCTGACCGAGGCTAGCTGGTTCTTGTTCTTAAGAACAATTACAGGTGTACCTCCAAGTGCACCTGCCGAGGATGTGAGAATAGACCTGCGGCGAAAGGGAGTGAGTGCACTGACCACATTCTCCTCTTTCTGTTTTCCTTGTATGATCACACACACTCGTTTGACCTGTGTTGATCTTTTTGTATCAGAAGAGGCTAAGGACCCAGACACGGGCTCTGTCATGAACGAACTACCAGAACAGGCTAAGGAGCCGGCGCAGAAGGAAGAGCAATCCAAAGAATCTCGGGAGAACAGGGGCCCCGGCAGGATAAAACGACTACGAAACAAGGTTAGTTCTTAATTACATTCCTCAGGAGAAGATGCTGTGGATCCAGTATGTGTTTTAAGCCATGACCTGTTCAGGAGTAAGTAACACTGGTGGTCTGCTCCTCTTGTGCAGAAATGATGACAGTCGTCAGTTCAGTCACCTTTTGTGTAGTGATGATCATAGTCTTCAGTTCAGAGGATGTCACCTTCAGTGCAGTGATGATGTCAGTCTTCAGTTCAAAGCATGCCGCCTTACCACCCTGAACACGACGCCCATTCTCTGTTCATATATGCCACTTCCTGTCTTTCGAATATGCGCTTGTAAAAATAAATTGGTTCTCGTCTCCTTGTAACGATAGTTCGGACCTTGGCGCCGCCACGGCAATGACAGTTAGCTTCAGGTGGACCTAAACTTTGATCAAACTGATTTAGCTTCAGCGGCTTCAGTTGACCAAGTTCTTGATAAAAACTGATATAGTATATAGTTCAGAACATATAAGCATTCGTTATAGAATCTTGCAAAGGTTTTCTTCTTGCATTTTAGCAAGATTCTGATCATATTTGAATTCCAATTTTTTCTGCAATGATGAGAGCACATATAGTATAGTATGGATATGGATATGATTGTACAGACAACGTGTTTGGGTAGCATTATTACAGCATTACGAAATATTTGATGCATGCACTCGCTCCTTATCAGTTACACAGCACCAATACTACATCAGGGCATGTAGTGTTATAAGCTACCAAACCATGCTACTGGGAAAGCCATTGCTCGCGCACAGAGGTGCTGTTCCATTTAGCGAGATGGGTCGACGCCGAGCCTCAAGCTGAGCCACTTGCAGACTGTTCTCCATCTCTTCAGGGATAGTGTAGTGCCCCAACCTGCATCATAGGAGATGAACCCTTGTTCAATGTTCATATAATCTGGGAGAAAGGGAGTAAAGGGGACCTAGTTTGGATACAAGATGCGCACCCGTTGTAGGACTTGAAAGTCAGGTACGAAAACCCTGATGACCACAGAAACTTCAGCACTCTTGTACGACACTTACTTCATCCGCTGCAAGAGTATGTCACACACAATTTAGTAACAAAGCAAATGTAATTCATCTCTTGAGTTTACTCTATTTGAATCAGCAGATTTCTTTTGTTACCTCTGCATGGCCGAGCAGGATGGGCAAAGAGCGAAAGAGACAACTCTTCTGCTGTCATGCTTGAGCTCTCCATCTTACCCCTTGGGTCCTGAATTTATCAAAGTGCCGAGATCATTAGGCTTTGTTACAAGTTTAGAGGTACTCCAGTAATAAAATTGCCTGGTGTACGTTTTTGCTAGTTTTTTTTTTCGAAATGGGGGTCGACCCCGGCTTCTGCATCATGATGATGCACACAGCCTTTTATTAAAAGAGTTTAAAGTATAATTGTTTACAAATCACTTATCATCGAGGACTGATACAAGAACCAACCATCGAAAGAAACGCATACGAAGACTACAAATTAACATAGTCTTCTAGTAAGTCGCCAACCAGCCTGGCACAAGATATCCTGAGCGACCATCAGGAACCGTGCGCATCCAGTAGCCATGGCATCCCGCTGCCCCTCCGGAGAGAGTAGGGCCCAGAGCTGGACCCAATGGGAAACCATATGAATAACCTGCAAAAAATGAAATGAAGGTTTTTTGTTAAAAATTATATCATTCCTTTTGAGGTTTTGTTTTGCTACATTGTGCGATCCGCACATACACGATCATAGCCACGCCGTGTGGTGGGTGTGCCCTCGCGACGTCTTGGCGTCTTTAGACCAACATAAAGCAGAAACCCCAATCCGGATAAATGCCTTAGATTGTCTATCTACTCCATTCAACCAGTTACCAAACATATTAGTAATACTGGTGGGAGGGGGAAGAGCATAGGTAAAATTCACAGTGCGCCATAAGAGTTTAGCTAAAGGGCATTCAATAAAAAGATGTTGAATGGTCTCCTGTTCCCCACAGAAGACACACTTTATACACCCATTCCAATGACGTTTAGCTAGATTATCTTTTGTTAGCAACACCTTATTACTCAAGAACCACATGAAAATCTTAATTTTTAACGGAACTTTAACCTTCCATAAATATTTTCGTAGGAAAGGGTTATGGTCACACATAATATCCTCATACATCGACTTCACTGTAAACAAACCATTAGCTGTCAAATTCCAAACAAAACGATCCTCATCATCATTCAAATGTACCATCATTAGTTTTCGACAAAGCTGTAACCAGGCCGACCACTTGTTACCACTTAACAGTCTTCTAAACATAATATTCACAGGCGATTGACCAAGAACATGTGCGACAGTGACATTTTTGTGGTGGGCAATATTATATAGTGAAGGGTATTGTTGGGCCAACGAAGTCTTGCCTAACCAGATGTCTTCCAAAAAACGAGTACTGCTACCATTACCCACTTTGAAAAAACCCCTGGAAAAAAACTCCAGTTTGACCTCCATTAGTCCTTTCCAGAAAGGCGAATCAGTAGGTCTCGCTTGAACCTCTGATAATGTCTTATGTCTCAGGTATTTATTATGTAGCAATTCCTACCACACTCCTGTAGGATAACGTTGCATAGAAAACAAAAATTTTCCTATCGCGAACACGCAATCCAAGCCAAGATGCAATCTAGAAGACGGTAGCAACGAGGGGATGATCAAGACTAACCCTTGAAGAGATTCCAAAGCCTATAAGAGTAGGCTCTTATTGCTGCGGTAGACGATCACTTGCCGCTTGCAAACGCGCGTAGAAGATCTTGATCACGATCGCTTCCGGCGCCACGAACGGGCAGCACCTCCGTACTCGGTCACACGTTCGGTTGTTGATGAAGACGACGTCCACCTCCCGTTCCGGCGGGCAGCGGAAGTAGTAGCTCCTCTTGAATCCGACAGCACGACGGCGTGGTGTCGGTGGTGGTGGAAAAATCCGGCGGAGCTTCGCTTAAGCGTGCGGGATGTGGTGGAGGAGAGAGACCGCTAGGGTTTGGGGAGAGAGGGGGGTTGGGCGCCGGCCCTCTAAGGGGTGCGGCCAAGGCTGTGGCTTTAAGTGGCCAGCCCCCTCTCCTATGCCCCTCATTATATAGGTGGAAGCCCCAAGAGTTCTAGTCCAAGTCTTCGAATAAGACCCCAACACTAAAACCTCCCAAAAGTGGGAAACCTACTCAAGGGGGGAGTCCTACTCAAGGTGGGACTCCCACCTTTCCTTGAGGTGGGGCTGGCCGGCCACCCTAGAGGAGTCCACCTTGGACTCCTCCCCTTTAGGGTTGGCTGGTCATGCAAGTGGAGTCTCTTTGGGACTCCACTTTCCAAAGTGCCATTCTTCCGGACTTTTCTAGAACCTTCTAGAACCTGCCATAAATGCACCGGATCATTTCCAAACTTGGAATATGACTTCCTATATATGAATCTTATTCTCCGGACCATTCGGAACTCCTCGTGATGTCCGGGATCTCATCCGGGACTCCGAACAAATATTCGAACTCCATTCCATATTCAAGTTCTACCATTTCAACATCCAACTTTAAGTGTGTCACCCTACGGTTCGTGAACTATGCGGACATGGTTGAGTACTCACTCCGACCAATAACCAATAGCGGGATCCGGAGATCCATAATGGCTCCCACATATTCAACGATGACTTTAGTGATCGAATGAACCATTCACATACAATACCAATTCCCTTTGTCACGCGATATTTTACTTGTCCGAGGTTTGATCTTCGGTATCACTCTATACCTTGTTCAACCTCGTCTCTCGACAAGTACTCTTTACTCGTACCGTGGTATGTGGTCTCTTATGAACTCATTCATATGCTTGCAAGACATTAGACGACATTCCACCGAGAGGGCCCGGAGTATATCTATCCGTCATCGGGATGGACAAATCCCACTCGTTGATCCATATGCCTCAACTCATACTTTCCGGATACTTAATCCCACCTTTATAGCCACCCATTTACGCGGTGGTGTTTGGTGTAATCAAAGTACCTTTCCGGTATAAGTGATTTACATGATCTCATGGTCATAAGGACTAGGTAACTATGTATCGAAAGCTTATAGCAAATAACTTAATGACGAGATCTTATGCTACGCTTAAATGGGTGTGTCCATTACATCATTCATACAATGACATAACCTTGTTATTAATAACATCCAATGTTCATGATTATGAAACTAATCATCCATTAATCAACAAGCTAGTTAAGAGGCATACTAGGGACTTCTTTGTTTGTCTACATATCACACATGTACTAATGTTTCGGTTAATACAATTACAGCATGATATATAAACATTTATCATAAACATAAAGATATAAATAATAACCACTTTATTATTGCCTCTAGGGCATATCTCCTTCAGTCTCCCACTTGCACTAGAGTCAATAATCTAGTTTACATTTGTAAAGATATAACACCTTGGCCTTATGGTGCTTTATCATGTTTTGCTCACAGGAGAGGTTTTAGTCAACGGATCTGACATGCTCAGAACCGTATGTATTTTGTAATTCATTTTCGTCTCAACGCATTACTCATTTCCAAATGAGTCGGTATTAATTATGTTTGGTCTTCTGGTGGAACCTTAATTCCGCGGTCTGAAATATGTCACTAATATTGTCACACACAATATAGCTTCAAAGTTTTGACTCTGTCGGAACTACACCAAGTTCTCAAAGAACCTCTTGACTTAACATCCTTTGTCATTGTCAAAACAATGACATACCTTCTTTTGTAGAATCCGTCACAATATTTAGAACTCTTCTAAATCTAGCATAAACAACTTCTAGCTCATTGTGCTACCTTTTAAACAACACTTAGTCTAATTTGAGATTGAAATTATATTTTATATGTGACAAAACCAATATCGGTGTAACACCTTACAGCGATTTGTTTGTCATTTCCTCATACAAAACTATATATATATATCCTTAGTTCTTCTAAAGTACTCAAGGATATTCTTACTGTCGTCCAATGATCATCATATGAATCATTCTGGTATATGCTCATAACACTTTATAGCACATGATATCTGATTGTGTACATATTATTCGTGATCTATAATCACTCATGTGTTTTTACTCATTGAGTGTCAGACACACTCAAGTCTTGTTAAACCTTTACATGACAAGAACATTTTCTTAATATTTCTATATTGAACTACTTCAATATCCATCATATGTACTTTGACTTAAACTTATTTATGTGTTTCAATCTATCTTCATAGATCTTGACACTAAATTTGTTTCAGATCCATATCCTTTCATTGAAGTTAATTCTCAATGAAACCTTTTTAATCAAGTATATAATTACATCATTTATAACCAACTATATGTCACCTACATAAAGTATTATAAATGTGTCTTAGCGCTCCCACTTAATTTCTTGCAAATGCAAGCCTCTTCATCGTCTCTGATGAAATCAAAAACTCTTTGACTATTTCATCTGGTGAAGATTCCAACTCTGTGATACTTACTTCATCCAATTGAAGCTTGTATACCTATCTAGTATTCCACGGATCAGCAAAACTCTTGGTTGTATCTTGTATACATACTTCTTTTAAGTAGTGTATTTTGCCATCCTACTAGCATATCTCATAAAAGAAATATGTAGTGATTACTAGAATAATCCACATAGACTATAAGCATTGCTACGGAAGATCTAATCTTATCGTATTCAACTATTTGAACTTTGTCGTAAACAATTTTTCGATAAGTCAAGCTTTCTTCAAGGATATTTCATCCAAGTCTATCAATTTCATAGATCCATTTAATTTCATAAAGTATTCATCTATCTTGGATTTCATGGCGCATGGCCATTTTAACGGAGTCGTGGCCCATCATAACTTCTTTGTTTTGTAGTTGGTTTATCATTGTTTAAAATCAATCCTTTGTCCACAAATCATTTATTTGATCACAAAGTAAACCATACCTACAAGGTTCAATATGTACTTCGATCTCCATGGCTAAAACACTTTGTAGTCATAGGAGCCATGATCGTCGTGGCCGCTTCCGAAACCAATTCCGATGTCTGCGCTACTCCGATCATTATGCTCAGGTTCATAAACCTTATCAAATTATATTGTCCTCCCACTCAAATACTTCACTCGAAACAATTTCTCGGAAATAAGAAACATGGACAAACACTTTTGTCTTTGTCTCGTGGGAAGAATTCCCAATTAAATCTCTCGGGATAACCAACAAAGACATTCATCCGATTTTGGTTGACTATTAGGGTTTATACCCATGCCATAACTTGTATGGTGTCATTTCAACGGATCATGATGATGCTCTATTCAGTGTAAAAGCGGTAGTCACTAAAGCATAATCCACAAAAATATAATGGCATTAATATTTTATCTCATCATTGATCCAACAAGGTTTGGATACATATCTCGGATACTATATCATCATTATGATACTCCAAGAAATGTGAGTTGTAGAACAATTTCATAACTCTCTTAGATGTTCGCTAAAACTCGTAATTCAAATATTTCCACCATGATCCAATCATAGATATTTGATTTTTCTATTACGATGATTTCCACTTCATGCTGAAATTTATTTGAATCCTATTCAAATGTTTCAAACTTTTCCTTATTGAATATATCCTCATATATATACTCAATTCATTGTTTGAAAGTTTTCATGAAGTAGAAGAATCTTCCGCACACAACTATGCCCAGTGAAACACATATATCATTATGTATGTTTTCACTAAGTTAGTTGCCCGTTCAACTCTTCAGCCTATGAACGGTATTACAGTCATTAACTTTTAGAAAAGATTTTGCAAGCGCCAAATGATTCAAAAATCAAATGACTCCAAAAATCCATTTACATGGAGTTCCTTCATGCGTTTCTTTCTAACATGACCTAAATGGCGGTTCCACAAATAAGTGGAATTCAAATCATTTGCCTTATGGCATTTTAGCGTCATTGTTATGTATGTGTGTTTCACCATTAAGATTTATAATAACTTATCCATCGTACATGGAGTAATGTCATAATTTGAACAACTCATTGTTTTCATTTGACCAGAGCAAAATAACAATTATTAAGTTCTTTATTATAAATTCTAAGGGCTAGATAGAATGCCAACGACGAACATAATAACACTTTATTTTGTTCCAGACGTGCATTCCTATCATATTCCTTGTCAATCACTTAGGCTATTGTATTCTTGTATTGCGTTGTTTTGTATGACACTTCATACCAACCAATATAGTACTTAATACCCAAGAATTTCATAGTGTGACTTAACTAGGAATACAACCATAACATGTATATCATTTATATACACTTGAGCTAGACTTTCTAGTCTTTTCTTTTTCTTTTTGCCAAAATATCTTTTGCAGTTTCTCTTTTAGCTTTCCTCATTATTCAGAAAACACTTCAACATCATTAACTTCTAAGTTTGTTGGTCAAATACCAATAACCTTGAGGTTCTTACTTTGAAGTTGATCATCATATGATAAGTGTTCCGGATTTCACTATTTAGTAACCTTGTAATATTATGAACAATTTCACTCATAATTTTATCCATTGTATCATGATGACTTTCTGAGACCATGTCTGTACATGCTAGGCTCATAAAGTTTTAACCTTGGTATTCGCATGTGCAAATCTGGCTTGCACCCGTTGTATGCACACGTAGAATCTATCACACCCGATCATCACGTGATGCTTCGATACGACGAGTCTTAGCAACGGTGCATACTAAGGATGATAACTTCATGGATATGCGAATATCGTTAGTGCCCCAATAGTTGGAGGATTGTGACGCCTGGCGTCTTCAACCTTCATACATTCCCATAAAACTTATGAGTTTATGTAGTCTCACCATATAATATTCTATCATCTTGCAATAAGGTCTTAGATATCTCATATATCTCATACCTTGATTATTTCGAAAACTAAATTTTCAGCTCCTTACTTTTCAAACAAATTTGAACTTCAAGTTTGACGGAGACAAGATAACTTTAGGTACTAATTGAAACCATAGCTCTTTGAATCAAAAATGTGAGGTTTACTAAAAGTTTGCAATAGGACTTTAAACATTTCTTGATTCATTAACAATACGGTATCAATCCGTAAAGTTTCTTATCAGATTTTAACAGTATTTCTATCTCAATAACAAGACTAGCGCATAGTAGAAAACGGATGCCAATACTACAAAAAAAATAATAATTCAAAATACTACTCAGACTATGTTTATGAAAATTAGTTCATGTTCTAATCTTATTACTAATGAACTCCCACTTAATACAACATCCCTCATAGTTGTTAAGTGATACACGATCCAAATCCACTACATCAAAACCGATCATCACGTGAGATGATGTAGCTTCAATGGTGAACATCAACATGTTGATCATATCATCCATATGACTCGTGTTCAACCTTTCGGTTTCCGTTGTCCCGAGGCCATGTCTCGTACATGCTAGGCTCGTCAAGCAAACCCAAGTATTCCGCGTGTGCAACATGGCTTACACCCGTTGTATATGAACGTTGAATCTATCACATCCGATCATCACGAGATGCTTCGAAACGACGAACTTTGGCAACGGTGCATACGAGGGGAGAACACTTTATTATCTTGATATTAATGTGAGGGATCATCTTATAATGCTACCGTCGCGATCTAAGCAAAATAAGATGCATAAAAGGATTAACATCACATGCAGTTCATATGTGATATGATATGGCCCTTTTGTCTTTGTGCCTTCGATCTTCATCTCCAAAGCACGGACATGATCTCCATCATCAACGGGCATGATCTCCATCATCATCGGCGTAGCGTCAAGGTCCATGGCGCCGTTTTCATGGTTGTTCACCTCATGTAGCAACTATTACAACTACTTTGAAATACTACTCAACATGAAATATAAAGACAACCATAAGGCTCCTGCCGGTTGCCACAATACAATAATGATCATCTCATACATATTCATTATCACATTATGGCCATATCACATCACCAAACCCTGCAAAAACAAGTTAGACGTCTCTAATTTGGTTTGCATATTTTACGTGGTTTAGGGTTTTCGAGAGAGATCTAATCTACCTACGAACATGAACCACAACGGTGATACTAGTGTTGTCAATAGAAGAGTAAGTTGAATCTTCACTATAGTAGGAGAGACAGACACCCGCAAAGCCTCTTATGCAATACAAGTTGCATGTCGAACGAGGAACAAGTCTCATGAACGCGGTCATGTAAAGTTAGTCCGGGCCGCTTCATCCTACTATGCCACAAAGATGCAAAGTACTCAAACTAAAGATAACAAGAGCATCAACGCCCACAAAACCATTGTGTTCTACTCGTGCAACCATCTATGCATAGACACGGCTCTGATACCACTGGTAGGATAACGTTGCATAGAAAACAAAAATTTTCCTATCGCGAACACGCAATCCAAGCCAAGATGCAATCTAGAAGACGGTAGCAACGAGGGGATGATCAAGACTAACCCTTGAAGAGATTCCAAAGCCTATAAGAGTAGGCTCTTATTGCTGCGGTAGACGATCACTTGCCGCTTGCAAAAGCGCGTAGAAGATCTTGATCACGATCGCTTCCGGCGCCACGAACGGGCAGCACCTCCGTACTCGGTCACACGTTCGGTTGTTGATGAAGACGACGTCCACCTCCCCGTTCCAGCGGGCAGCGGAAGTAGTAGCTCCTCTTGAATCCGACAGCACGACGGCGTGGTGTCGGTGGTGGTGGAAAAATCCGGCGGAGCTTCGCTTAAGCGTGCGGGATGTGGTGGAGGAGAGAGACCGCTAGGGTTTGGGGAGAGAGGGGGTTGGGCGCCGGCCCTCTAAGGGGTGCGGCCAAGGCTGTGGCTTTAAGTGGCCAGCCCCTCTCCTATGCCCCTCATTATATAGGTGGAAGCCCCAAGAGTTCTAGTCCAAGTCTTCGAATAAGACCCCAACACTAAAACCTCCCAAAAGTGGGAAACCTACTCAAGGGGGGAGTCCTACTCAAGGTGGGACTCCCACCTTTCCTTGAGGTGGGGCTGGCCGGCCACCCTAGAGGAGTCCACCTTGGACTCCTCCCCTTTAGGGTTGGCTGGTCATGCAAGTGGAGTCTCTTTGGGACTCCACTTTCCAAAGTGCCATTCTTCCGGACTTTTCTAGAACCTTCTAGAACCTGCCATAAATGCACCGGATCATTTCCAAACTTGGAATATGACTTCCTATATATGAATCTTATTCTCCGGACCATTCCGGAACTCCTCGTGATGTCCGGGATCTCATCCGGGACTCCGAACAAATATTCGAACTCCATTCCATATTCAAGTTCTACCATTTCAACATCCAACTTTAAGTGTGTCACCCTACGGTTCGTGAACTATGCGGACATGGTTGAGTACTCACTCCGACCAATAACCAATAGCGGGATCCGGAGATCCATAATGGCTCCCACATATTCAACGATGACTTTAGTGATCGAATGAACCATTCACATACAATACCAATTCCCTTTGTCACGCGATATTTTACTTGTCCGAGGTTTGATCTTCGGTATCACTCTATACCTTGTTCAACCTCGTCTCCGACAAGTACTCTTTACTCGTACCGTGGTATGTGGTCTCTTATGAACTCATTCATATGCTTGCAAGACATTAGACGACATTCCACCGAGAGGGCCCGAGTATATCTATCCGTCATCGGGATGGACAAATCCCACTGTTGATCCATATGCCTCAACTCATACTTTCCGGATACTTAATCCCACCTTTATAGCCACCCATTTACGCAGTGGTGTTTGGTGTAATCAAAGTACCTTTCCGGTATAAGTGATTTACATGATCTCATGGTCATAAGGACTAGGTAACTATGTATCGAAAGCTTATAGCAAATAACTTAATGACGAGATCTTATGCTACGCTTAAATGGGTGTGTCCATTACATCATTCATACAATGACATAACCTTGTTATTAATAACATCCAATGTTCATGATTATGAAACTAATCATCCATTAATCAACAAGCTAGTTAAGAGGCATACTAGGGACTTCTTTGTTTGTCTACATATCACACATGTACTAATGTTTCGGTTAATACAATTACAGCATGATATATAAACATTTATCATAAACATAAAGATATAAATAATAACCACTTTATTATTGCCTCTAGGGCATATCTCCTTCAACTCCATCCTCATTAAGAAGTTTAAACAACCATTTACTCAATAAACATCTGTTTTTGATTTCTAGCACTTCAATACCTAAGCCCCCCCTGATCTTTAGGTCGACAAACAATGTTCCATTTTGTAAGCCGGTATTTTCTTTTGTTTTCGTCAGACTGCCAAAAGAATCTAGATCTATAGTAGTCCAAACGTTTCCTTACCCCAACAGGTATATGAAGGAAAGACAACATAAACATCGGTAAGCTAGTTAATACTGAATTGATAAGCACTAACCTATCACCATAGGATAGTAACTTCCCTTTCCAGCATCCTAATTTACTCTCAAACCTTGTTTCTACCGGATACCGATCGGAATTCTTTAGTTTCTTGTAATGGATTGGAATACCTAAGTATCTAAAGGGGAGTTGTCCAGCATCACATCCAAAGATATGTTTGTACTGATCCTCCTCTTCCTTTGCCTTTCCAAAACAAAAAATCTCACTCTCATGAAAATTAATCTTGAGTCCCGATAACACTTCAAAGAGACACAAAATTAGTTTCATATTAACAGCTTTGTTTAGGTCATGTTCTAAGAAAAGGATAGTATCATCGGCATATTGTAGTATGGAGAGACCTCCCTCAACCAAATATGGAATGAGTCCTCCAACTTGACCATCTTCTTTGGCTCGCTCAATTAAGATGGCAAGCATATCCACTACAATATTAAAAAGCATTGGAGACAGCGGGTCCCCTTGCCTTAAGCCTTTTTTGTTTGGAAATAATGACCAATGTCATCATTGACCTTCACACCAACACTACCCCTTGGACAAAATGTTGAACTAATCTACCCCACTCTTGAGCAAAACCTTTCATTTTTAATGTTTGTTGTAAGAAAGGCCATTTTACCTTGTCATATGCTTTTTCGAAATCTATCTTAAATAAGACACCATCCAACTTCTTCGTATGTAACTCATGAATTGTTTCATGTAATATGACTACCCCTTCCAAAATGTTTCTACCTGGCATGAAGGCAGGTTGGGTTGGCTTTATTACTCTTGGGGCAATCCCCGATATACGATTAGTACCAACCTTAGTGAATATTTTGAAACAAACATTTAGTAAACAAATAGGTCTATATTGTTGTATCTGAACCGCGTTTTCTTTCTTGGGTAGTAATGTGATAACCCCAAAATTCAGTTTATATAGGGGCAAATCCCCATTCGAAAACTGAGAGAATAGGGCCATCAGATCATGCTTTATTACTTCCCAAAAATGCTGATAGAACTGTTATCACCGGAATTTGACCGGGTCAGAGGTGGGCCGCGATTAAAGATGGGCTTGAAGAATATATATGGAAGATATACATGAATCGGCCTTGTATACAAAGTTTGGGCTAGTTTGCCCGTGTATCTGTAATATAGTAGGATACGTGTCGGTTAGATAGAGTTTGGCTCGTGCACGGTTGGGATTATTCCCACGTTAGAAAGTCTACGGACTATAAATATGTATCTAGGGTTTATGAAATAAACAACAATCACGTTCACCACAAACCAATCTAGGCGCATCGCCAACTCCCTTGTCTCGAGGGTTTCTTCCGGGTAAGCATCATGCTGCCTATATCGCATCTTGCGATCTAGGCAGTACACGTTTATTCGTTGTTCATGCGTTGCTCGTGCTGAAGCCTTGTTGATGGCGAGCAACGTAGTTATCATAGATGTGTTAGGGTTAGCATTGTTTCATCGTATCATATGCTTTCGTCCGTGCAACCCTTAGACGTCTAGCCGCCCTTACACCTATCTTAGGTGTAAGGGCGGCACCCGCTTGATCATTATTTAGTAGATCCGATCCGTTATGATTGCTCCTTGTTCTTCAAGGATTAGTTTAATATCTGCATAGTTAGGCCTTACAAACGGGTTGAAGGATCCGAGTGGCGCGTAGGGTGTAGTTTGCTAGCCCTAGACAGGATGTTCCGGGGATCAACTTCATGTTGGTTTTTAGGCCTTGTCTAGGGTCGGTTTACGATCACCGTGCGTGGCCGCCGAGCTCAATCACGCGTAGGATGTTCCGATTATGTGGTGAAAACCCTAAATCGTAGTAGGTCGTTTTAGCTTTATTTTGATCAAGCGGGACCACCATGTGATCGTACACCTCGTACGAATCATGGGTGGATCGGCTCCATGAGCTGATTCACGGGACAACCTCGAGAGCCGATCGAGGCTCGTATTTAATGTTTACGTGTATGCCATGCAGGAAACTAAGCGAGGCAAATCCAACACCTTCCCGACCGAGGTATAGGTCGGGTGGCACGCCCTTGCACCAGCATCGGACGTGCGTGCCGAGTCTTTGCGGGCCGTCGCTCGAGGGACCAGGGCCAGCCGCAGTCCCGGGAGCCTCCCGGCTCTACTGTGTTGCCCGTCGCTGCTCGCCGGTGGGTTTCTGACCGCAGCACATTCTGGCACGCCCGGTGGGACCGTCTTCGACATCAACGGCATCGCCATCTACATCTGAGATGGCAGAAGGCACTCCAGTCACGTACGAGGATCTGACCGAGGAGCTCAAGAAGAAGTATGACGAGGTCAAAGCGATCCTCGAAGCCGACCTCATCGGCTCTTTCCAGAGAACCCGCTCACACGGCATCAGGTGGAAAGGGTTCTCACCTGAAGGCGCGCTCGATGGAGTGGACCTGTCCGCCCCGTCGGAAGAACGCACCGGGTCTCGCGTCGGGAGATTAACTTCATGGTAGCTCATTCGCTGCACCGCCATTCCGAGAGCCCGGTGAACACTTTGGAGCGTGTCGCTCTTCGGGTGATCCGAGGAAATCATGAGGCATCGGTACTCTCCGTCGGGACCAGCTCTAGGGACTCACCAAGGAGAGATGCCACTCCAGTCCCGACCACCGCTGCCATTTGCGTTGGCGGCACCAGAAGTGCCGAGTTCACCGGCATACGTCGTCTACAAGATCGGTGGTGACCCTAGTGATTACCAGTTCTTGCATGAGGCGCCTAAGGAGATCCCTCACGGATACACGTGCACATACGTGCCAGACTCGCAGCAACTCGGGCACTCACAAACCGGACTGCAACAACGGGGACTTACGGAACAGCGGGAGGAACTTCGGGAACAGATCTTGAGAAGCGGACGTGGCTAGCTAAGTATGCCACTCCGACAAACCTCCGGAGCTCAACTCCTGCGGTTGGCTCGGAGCTTGAAAAGCAAGCGTGGCTGGCTAAGTATGCCACTCCGGCGAATCTTCGAGTTCGACTCCTGCGGCCCAGCACCGCGGATCAGATCGGTACAATCTTGAGAGACCAGTTCGGCATGGTGCCGAAAAGGAGGGCAATCGGCTATTCCAAGCCGTACCCCAACGAGTACGAGTTGATCCCACTACCACCCAAATATCGGCTCCCTGAATTCTCCAAATTTAGTGGATCAGATGGCTCCAGCTCAATCGAGCATGTGAGCCGATATTTGGCACAGCTGGGCACGATCTCAGCATCAGATGAGCTGCGTGTGAGGTTCTTCGCGCAGTCCCTCACAGGATCGGCTTTCGGGTGGTACACATCGCTGCCACCAGACTCAATCCGGACTTGCAAGCAGTTGGAGGAGCAGTTCCACATGCAATATCACTCAGAGGCTTCCGAGACTGGCATTGCCGATCTAGCACAAGTACAACAGAAGCGCGGAGAAACAGTGTCAGAATACATCCAGCGCTTCAGAACCGTTAGGAACCGATGCTATTCGGCTCGTGTAACTGAAAAGAAGCAGTCGAGTTGGCGGTGGTGGGTCTCGCATCACCGATCAAGGATGTGGCCTCCCAAGCAGACTACCCTTCACTGGCGCACATGGTGCAGAGCTGTCATTGTATGAACAGCGCCACCCAGATGTATACCAGGATAAATTCAAGCGTGCGGTGGTCCTGGTTGAGGCAGATGAAGATGAAGGCTCTGCGGGAGATCAAGAGGTAGCAGTGGCTGAATGGACTCGGGGGCAAGCCCCGTGTCCCGCAAGTGGGTTAAGCCACAAGGTCCTCCAAGAGGGTTTGACTTCGACGTCACCAAGGCTGAGAAAATTTTCGACCTCTTACTTAAGGAGAAGCAGCTAAAGGTACCCGAAGGCCACAAGATCCCCACGGCTCAGGAGCTGAACGGAAAGCCATACTGCAAGTGGCATAACACGTTCACCCATGCCACCAACGACTGCAGGGTGTGGCGTCAGCAGATCCAAATGGCGATAGAACAAGGGCGTCTAATTTTCAGCCAGTACGCCATGAAAGTCGACACACACCCCTTCCCCGCCGTTAACATGGTGGAATGCACTTACCACGGGAGGTGCCAGCCAGGTTTCTCGTTCGACATCAACATGGTAGGACCTGTGCACCACCCTGGCAAGGATAGAGACGAGGGCAACTGCTCTCATGACAACGACAAAGAGGAAGCCGTTTCACGCGATCGGCTCCGGCACGATGGCAAGCGCTACATCACGGAGGGAGAAGTGAGGAATGTGAGATATCAGCGACCTCTCTCTGATCACCTCCTCAACAAATATGTGAGCCAATACGACCAACGCCGACGATACAACAACGATGACGAAAGAGATCGTCTGGCTAGGGACGCCAGGAGACATCGTCGGCATGATCGCGACGAGGAGAGATATGAGCGCCACACCAAGGAAAAGTCGAGAGAGCAAGACGACGTGGATAGGCACTCGGGACTGTCCCTTCTTCAGACACTCGCTGGGATTCGGGAATGAGCCGATTGCCCGCAATCGGCAACGCCCGAGAATGTAGACAGAAGAAGAAGGATGCAGCTAACGTGTCCGTGTTCAAACGTCTAGGGCCTCTCCCGCCTCGGAACAAGCACGCTGAGTCCTCTCGGGTGGAAGATCTCGAGGAATTGGAAGACGATGATGAAGAAGAAGAAGAAGATAAGTACCACCGGCCAAGGTGGTGCCCTGATGGACTCAGCCGTTCCCAAAAGCGTAGGGTTCAGTGACTACGTGGTTTGGAGGAAGCCGAAAGGTTATACCTGCACACGTTAAGGAAGGCGCGGCCTGATCCGGCCGCGAAAATTCAGCGAACCACGGACGAAGAAGGTCGGCCACAAAGGAAAGAGTGGCGCCCCGGACAAAAGAAAGCCGATGATGAGACATCGGCTGGCACAAACATGGTGTTCATCCTTCCGACGGAGTTTAGTGCTCCGAGATTAGACGAAGCACCTGTGGCACAACTTGATTGCGGCCCACGGCCGGTTATCTTTGAGAAGCCACGAGAAAGAAGCTACGGACACACGAAGGCCCTGTACTTGCGAGGTTATATCAATGGGCAGCCTGTCAACAAGATGCTTGGTGGACACCGGAGCGGCGATCAACATTATGCCATACTCCATGCTTCGTCGGCTGGGACGCTCTAGCTCGGACCTGATCAAGACCAACGTGACACTGAGCGATTTCAACGGCCAAGCATCTGACGCACAAGGTGTTACGAACGTGGATCTGACCGTAGGAAGGAAAACCATCCCTACGACATTCTTTATTGTCGATAGCAAGAGCACCTATGCTTGTCCTGCTAGGGAGAGATTGGATCCACGCCAAGCTGTTGCATTCCATCCACGATGCACCAATGCTTAATACGGTGGGATGGAGATGAAGTAGAGGTCGTCCATGCAGATGACTCAGCCGAGGTTTCAACGGCTGGCATGAACGTTTGGGAGACGACGGGCCAAGAGCCACTCTCAGGCATCACTTTGGACGACTGCGAGCGCATCGACGTGACGAAGGACGGAGTAAGGCTGGTCTTATCCACCGGCCTGACGGTGTAACAAGAGCAAAATCTATGGACAAACGTGGCGAGGCCGATCCTTGTGATCGGCCCCAAAGATCTATGGACGAACATTGCAAAACCTTCATTGAGCGATTCAATCAACATGGAGGCCGATTCCAGCAATCGGCCAAAATTATCCTCACCATACGTTCTGCCTGTGTTAAACGTCGATCTAATGGGAAACGGGTTTACGTCGGCTGATGAGCTGGAAGAAGTCAACATTGGTCCTAACAGAGCCGACGTTCAAATACAGTGCCTTGGCTAACTACAGAGCCGATATCCGCAGTTACCTGGCAGATTCGGCTCGGGGGCACCTAATCAGATGAACATGTGCGATACATGTGCAATGAAATATTGGGGGCCGATAGAAAAATCGGCCAGTAAAAAAAAATTCTCACGATGTACAGCCGATGCACAGACATCGACTTTAGAGCTAAGAAACAAAGCCGATGCACAGCCATCGACTCTAGTACAAATTACATGTTCAAGACGCGGATTTCGACCAAGTCGGTCTTCAGTTCAGCTTCGAGACCTTCTGCTTCCTTGAGGGAGTGAACAATGAACTGATTTCTGTTGCCCGAACCTTCTCTTCGAGGCCAGTTCAGCAGTGCTGTCAGAGGTGTCAGTTGTGGCGTACAAGGCGGCCTTTTGCTCATTAAGCCGTTGGTGTTTCGTCTGCAATATCGGCTTTCAATGGAAGAAAAGGTGATCGGCTCTGGTGTATCTACTGTCGGCTTGGCCAAGTTGGCCACCGTCTCAACTACACTCATAGGAATTGCTGGGACCAGAGTGGCTGACCTTCTCTTGGAAGCCGACGGTGGCAAGTCTGGCTGGCTCTGCAATGGTGGCTGTCTCAAAATTGCCTGAGTTCGAGGCCCTTCGACTGAACTGTGTGTCCTCGCTGCTGTTCTCGCCTTGACTGAGGCTCGGGGGGGCAGCTGATCTGGTAGACACTCTGTTTTTGGAAGCCGATTGGGGTGTCGTCGGCTGGCTTTGCATCATGACCTTCTTCAAAGGCGGTGAGTTGTTGCAGAAGAAGACCACCAGAGCTGCTGGAAGGAATCTGAAAGGGAAGCCGTCATCATCTACAGGGTCAAGGCCGTTTCCGTTGCTGCAAAAAGATAGAGCAAGGCACTATGTTCGGACAGCAATGAGCGGTTAAGGATCATCTTCAGGCCGGAGACCATAGCATGAGCATTGGATGATGCTGCCATTGGGTCCATTGCAGTTGCGAACCTGTGCGATTGACATCCGAGGTTACCATTTGGATGGACAATAGAGTTGGCCTTGCTCGCATTTTATGGCAAGGGCCGATGCGCTGCCATCGGCTCTTAATGTGTTGACTTACTTTAACAATCGGAAAAAAGGAAAAGGGACAGAATCAGCTGAGAAATGTCTTCTTCATTAATAAGAGGGGTTTTTTTACAATGAAGAGCCGATTTCTCAAGAAAGGAAGAACAAAAGAAGAGCCGATTGCTCGGGAACTGCTAATCCTACATTACTAATCTTCGCTGGCCTCGTCGTCGGCGCTGCTTCCGGAGAGTTCCTCGTCGCTGCTGCCCCAGCCCTCGGCCGGAGCCTCTTCTTCCTCGTCATCATCATCGTCCTCGCTGTCCGCCCAAGCACGGAAGCGCTTCGCCGGCGGATACCCAGCGGAGGAGGAGGAATCATCCTCCTCCTCTTCCTCCTCTTCCTCCGCTTCTTCTTCTTCCTCCTCCTCGTCGGGGGAGGTGGAGTTCGCCCAGGAGTGGAGGTCATCTTCGCTCTCGCTCTTCAGCTCCCCTTCGATGAGGAACTGGAGGTCGTCCTCCCCATCGGTCAGAGGTAAGTCACCATCTGACCCGACGAGTGCCTCGGGTGGGCCATCTGGCACGTGGTCAAAGTTCCACTCCTGCTCGCTCGAGGAGGAAGATTGGAAAGAGAGGCCTGATGAGATGGAGGAAGAGGAAGACATTGCTACAGGGAAAGAGGCTTTTTTAGGTGCCGATGGCCAGAACAGAGCAAGGGATGAAGTGGCGAACTGTTCGGCACAGTTAAATAAAGGTGGTATAGTGGAGATTTAATGCCATTACGGTGTCCGAGGAAGTGATGTTAAAGCTATCAAATCTTGCAAAGAAGTTGTGAGGGCAAGGCATCATGATGAAGGATACTGCGACATTTCTGCTCTGCCACGACATGACCCGACGAAGAAAAAGCATAGTGATTTTGGAATTGTCATTTCCAAAACCAGGGGGCATGTGTTATCACCGGAATTTGACCGGGTCAGAGGTGGGCCGCGATTAAAGATGGGCTTGAAGAATATATATGGAAGATATACATGAATCGGCCGTGTATACAAAGTTTGGGCTAGTTTGCCCGTGTATCTGTAATATAGTAGGATACGTGTCGGTTAGATAGAGTTTGGCTCGTGAACGGTTGGGATTATTCCCACGTCAGAAAGTCTACGGACTATAAATATGTATCTAGGGTTTATGAAATAAACAACAATCACGTTCACCACAAACCAATCTAGGCGCATCGCCAACTCCCTTGTCTCGAGGGTTTCTTCCGGGTAAGCATCATGCTGCCTAGATCGCATCTTGCGATCTAGGCGATACGTTTATTCGTCTGTTCATGCGTTGCTCGTGCTGAAGCCTTGTTGATGGCGAGCAACGTAGTTATCATAGATGTGTTAGGGTTAGCATTGTTTCATCGTATCATATTCTTTTGTCCGTGCAACCCTTAGACGTCTAGCCGCCCTTACACCTATCTTAGGTGTAAGGGCGGCACCCCGCTTGACCATTATTTAGTAGATCCGATCCGTTATGATTGCTCCTTGTTCTTCAAGGATTAGTTTAATATCCGCATAGTTAGGCCTTACAAACGGGTTGAAGGATCCAGGTGGCGCGTAGGGTGTAGTTTGCTAGCCCTAGACAGGATGTTCCGGGGATCAACTTCATGTTGGTTTTTAGGCCTTGTCTAGGGTCGGTTTACGATCACCGTGCGTGGCCGCCAGGCTCAATCACGCGTAGGATGTTCCGATTATGTGGTGAAAACCCTAAATCGTAGTAGGTCGTTTTAGCTTTATTTTGATCAAGCAGGACCACCATGTGATCGTACACCTCGTACGAATCATGGGTGGATCGGCTCCATGAGCCGATTCACAGGACAACCTGAGAGCCGATCGAGGCTCGTATTTAATGTTTACGTGTATGCCATGCAGGAAACTAAGCGAGGCAAATCCAACACCTTCCTGACCAGGTATAGGTCAGGTGGCACGCCCTGCACCAGCATCGGACGTGCGTGCCGAGTCTTTGCGGGCCGTCGCTCGAGGGACCAGGGCCAGCCGCAGTCCTGGGAGCCTCCCGGCTCTACTGTGTTGCCCGTTGCTGCTCGCCGGTGGGTTTCTGACCGCAACAAGAACTCAGCTGGAAAGCCATCTGGCCCCGGAGCTTTGTTCCTTTCCATCTGAAAAATAGCTTGACGGACCTCCTCTTCAGTAAAAGGGCCGTCAAAATTTCATTCTCAATGGCCGAGATCTGTGTAATATCATGTGTCTCCGCTTCGTTTAAAGAAATATTTGTTAGAGTGGGTGCTCCAAACAATTTCTTATAGAACTCCATGATATAGACCTTTAGATTATCTTCCCCAACAATCGTCCCCTCTTGTTGTTCAAGTTGGAAAATTTTCTTCTTTCGGTGCTTACCATTTGCTATTAGGTGGAAATATCTAGTATTATTACCCCCTTCCTGTATATGTTTAACCTTCGCTCTCTGTGCCCATTTTGATTCCTCATCTCTTCTTAATTTGTTCAGACTCTCATTCGCCTTTTTTAGTTCCTCCCTTTCGTTCGTATTCAAAACACATGTTTCGGCTTTCACATCCAGATTATCAATGATATTTAATAATCGTTCTTTTTCTTTTCTATACTTTCCACTTTGGTTCTTTGCCCATCCTCTAAGAAAACGTCGTATATGTCTTAACTTATTCAGCCAGATATCCATTGGAGTAGTTCCACCTATAGCTGAATTCCACTCCTTTACTATCATATCGAAAAAAAACCCTATTGACGCAACCAATGTAACTCAAAAGAGAATTTTGCTTGATTACACAGGTGTGCTTTCACACCTGAATCAATTAGTATTGGAGTATGATCAGAATCAGCTCTAGATAAGGCTCTAACAGTTACCAAAGGGAATTTTTGTTCCCA
Source organism: Lolium rigidum (assembly GCF_022539505.1). Classification (NCBI taxonomy): domain Eukaryota; kingdom Viridiplantae; phylum Streptophyta; class Magnoliopsida; order Poales; family Poaceae; genus Lolium; species Lolium rigidum. The sequence goes on along the minus strand of NC_061510.1, from coordinate 303,290,004 downwards.
TGAGATTGATGCTAGAACTCTATCTAACTTCTCATAAGTAGGTTGGATTCTTCTACTCGCCCATGTAAATTGCCTTCCAGTAAGAGCAATTTCTCGCAAGTTCAAGTGTTCAATAATTGCATTAAAAACAAAGGGCCAACGCGCTTTGAAATTATCATTATTTTTCTCCTCACGTTTACGAATAATATTGAAATCACCACCTACCAACATAGGTAATGTTTCAGACTCACAAGTTCTCACTAATTCAGCCAAAAATTCTGCCGTGTGCTCGTCTTGGGCAGCCCCATATAACGGCACCAGGATCCATTCAAAGCCATCATTCTTACATTTAATATGGAGTTTGACACAGAAATCTCCAGTACTTACTTTTAACACTTGAAGCGTATCGGAGTTTATTCCCACTAGAATACCCCCTGAGCGACCGTGTGGTGGTAAACAAAACCAAGAGAAGTTATAACCCGCCGCCAATTGGTTCAAAAAGGGTATCGAGAAATTAGATCTTCCAGTTTCCAACAAAGCTATGAAGTCTAATTTATGTTCCCTAATCGCCTCTTTGACAAACAAGTGTTTAGCAGTATCTCCAAAACCTCCTGGATTCCGGTTAATACCCTTCAGATTCTGCATTATGACCATTGTTTCTTGATTCTTTTCCTAGTACTCTTACGAGTATTGTTAGTATCATAAATTTTGCGTTGCCTAGTTTTCTTCACTTTCACCACCGGTTTGAGATGGTCGAGATGATCATCCAAATCGAGAGTGGTGTCATCCTCATCAACCAAATCTTCACAAAGTGTGGATACTTTTGACATTACAAGAGTCTCCAAACCTTCCTTCATATTTTCAATTTCATTATTCTTTTTCTCTAGAAACGTTAGAATACATTCCTCTTCCACCATTTTAAGCCCTTTAACCGATTTACCTATCTCTCCTGTTGTATTACCTAGTGATATACCTAAGTGATCCGCTCTCCTAGTAATCTCAGAATCTGGAATATTAATAATAGAATGCCTGGGTATAGTGGACTGATCTGAAGTGGAAGATTCATCACGCAAACTCGCCATCTTCATTGCCTTTTTCCATCTGAGGCATGTCGGCATTAGACTGGCCACCCAGCCTTGCACTCGATCTCACAACAGAGTTGGGCTTCGGAATACCCCCAAAAGCAATTACCTCCTCTATGGAAGGACAATGAGAAACCGAATCATTCTCCACTAAAGATAAAGCACATGTATTCATATTATTTTTATGTAAACACTCAAAATGTAAAGGTAACTCACCATAATTCTTCAAGAAAGAGGCATCCCTCATTCTATTCTGAAGGTCCACTCCCAACTCCTCCCCTTCTTCACAACCATAGAGCTTCCCATATCATAACCCACACTTTTGTCTTTTGGTTCCAATGAACATTCAGAAATAAGCAAATCAGTAGACATAAAATGCCCCGAGTCAAAAGAAGAAGAAACAAAATTCGGACAAGAAGAAGACACACAGGAGGCCATATCATTACCCATCTTAGCCGATCCACCCAGATTCTCTGCAGCTTCATTCATCATTGCCACATGATTGGCGTGGGCCCCACGAACAGCAGGTGGAACAGAGTGAAGATTCGGCAGGATTTTCTGTGGTGAGAGTGACGAGGCCAGCTCATTGGATTCCAAGAGCATGGCCATAGATGATCCAGCCTGGGTCACAGCGCCACTGTGACCACTGCCACCAGCAGTCCCGCCTGGCATTGTCCCCTGCTCACGATTGGCTGATCGTGTCCCTGTCCACGACCTGACAGCAGCACCGGCCTGTTTCTGGACAGGTGGCGACGCGGCATTGGAGGCCTCCACAGCCTGACGCGTCCCAGGTCTGCCACTTGGCTGGGCAGCAGTGCTGCGCCTGCTGTCGGCCGACAGCCCCCCAGCGCGGGCCTCTGACGTCCTGTACCTCGGCAATCCCGAGGAGAATAGGACAGCAGCAGAATCTGCATTAGAATCAGTGCATTTTTTGTTTTTTAGTGACAGATTTGGATCATGCAATATAGAATGAGCAGCTAAATTTTTTTTGTACCGAATTTGAAACAGAACAAATATTACCTATCGGAGATAATGGCACCTTAAGTGTCCCAACCTCAATTTCATCCACTTGCTCATTATGCTCTTGCATCCCCTCTACACCATTTTTTGTAGCATTGCCATGTTGACCATCTTTGTTACCGTTTGCCTCATCTTCTCCACCTCTAGCATCCATGTCCATATCATTGTGTCCATCTAAATCTCCCAAGCCATTGTTTGGATCACCTCCCCCATCCTTGTAATTAGTTGCCTCAACCATATTTACCTCCTGAGTAACATGTCCTGGCTCCACCTCAAAACGAAGTTTGTAAAAACCCTTTCGAATGAACACATCACTATCCGCGGGAATAAGGTTGCGGTCCAAACATCCAATCTTGATCCGAAGCAATTTATTCTTACGAGTAAAGGGCATGTCTACATCCAAAGTTTTGCCAAAAAGGGAACCAATTCCCCAAAGAGACAAATAATCAGATCTCATGTCTGATGGCACTCCATCAACACGAACCCACACCTCAGGCAACATATATAACGGTTCCTCAACTGAAGACCAGAAATCAAAGAACAACACAGTATCCTTCTGAGGGCAAACATAGGAGCCAAAATTCTTGAGCCTATGTACTTCATTTTTACTTGGTAACTTCACTCTGTATATATTATCCTTGTAGTGAAAAACCTCCCAATGAAATTTTTCATATGGTACAATTCTCTTCATGTGATCAATAATCTCTGGTACTATTTACAAGTTCCTTGGCAGCCGGGAGATACATTGGCATCACTCTTTACTGCCAAGAAAACCTTCAAAGGTCCCTGTTTTGTTGAAGTTGTGATCCTTGCATGTTGGAACATTTGGAAGCAAAGAAACTCCTACATTTTTAAGCATATCAGGCCAACTTTCAGAGGTTGGAAGGCAGGGTTTTTTCATGATGTCACCATGCTTATGCATAGGGTGAAGGCTGCTGATGTAGATCCTTTGTCAATATGGCTTAAGTCTCTTCCTTAGATACCCTTGTATATAGTTTGTTTTCTTTTTCCTCTTTCTTGTAAATATTGTAACTCTTTTGCTTCTTTGTTGGTTTTAATAAAGTGAGGCTGTGGGGGGCTCCCCCACAGCAGAAAGTTTCAAAAAAAAACTTCCCCCTCAACAGAGACTTTGGCAAGTTTTGGATTTTCCACCTTGGATTTAAAGGCTCCACAAGGCATTTCAAAAAACATCAGGGCCTCATTGGCATATCCATGAAGAATGGCTGTGGGCTTTGGGGCTTGCAAAAGATGACATGCAGAAGAAACATGATGCACCGACTCACATATATCACAATATGGTGTAGTACAATCATCAATATAGTGACCCGGCTTTTTGCAACGGAAACAAACCTCCTTATCCTCCTTCTTCTTCTTTGCCGGTCCTGCTCCTTCCATATCTTTTGCATTCCCTTGACCCACCTAGGGCTCCACGACCTTATCACCGGCAGTAGGAATCACCACAGGTGCAGGCAAAGATGGTGCTTCGGCCGCTCCATTTGAAGCTGAAGCATTGCTCACCTCAGGACCCTTTTGAACCGCCGTCACCGCGGCCACGATGGTCTGTACTGTTTGGTGGAGTAACTCTGCATCAATAGGGCTTCGAGTCGACACCCCATCGCCATTCCCTCGAAACCTTGGCTGGACAGCACCTCCTCTTCCCCCATTGTTCTGACTAGCCCAACCCTGTTGATTATTCCCAAAGCCAGCCCTATTATTGCTGTAAAAGTTGTTGTTGTAGTTCCTATGTCCTCCCCAATTGTCATCTCTATAATTCGAGTAATTTCCTCCTCCGGTTGTCCCACTGGACTCTCCCTGAACGAAATTGCGACCAAAGGCGGAGTTACCTTGATAGCCACGGCCGCCGTTGAAACCTTGTCCACCACGGCCAGCCCCTGGCCCCGTACGGCCGCGCATGGCGTTACCAGCTCTTCCACCGCGAGGTTGATGGCCACCGCGGCCATGGTTGAAACCACCCCTGCCAGGGTTGAAACCACCTTGACCGCCTTCGCCGTTCATCAGAGCTTCGGAAGTCGGCTGCTGGACAACCTGCTCCCCTCTCTCAATCTTACGCCAGGTAAACCCTAGCAGCCGTCGAAACGCGTGTCCAGCGACAACGCCTCCAACCTTAACGTGAATCGGACGATCGATCTCAACAGATCGATTAGAAACCCTAGCGACGGGCCGCCGAAGAATCTGCCGATCCGGGCCACGTGGAACTGCGACAGGAGAAGGCCTCAATTTCATTGGGCCCATACCAAGTATTTTTGAATGCCCCGGACATCTCGGAACTAAAACCGGATCGGTCGATTTCTTGTCGAACTCCGGCAACCAACGTCGCCGGCGGACGACAGTCCAACCCCCCTGTCCATCATCATGGAAGACAGACGGAGGTATCACTGGTAGAGTCACAGATTTTTTTGATACTGACCTTGCCAAAGGCATCGGATCCGTAGAAAACGTCATACCTTCCATCTCCATGAATTCCATTGACGCCTTCCGCTGCATCTGTCGTCGATGTAGTCGCTTGATCGATCTCCTTGCCATGTCCTGAATTGACTCACTGAGATCTCTGTCGCCAACCTCCTACGGCGTGCGGCATAGATAGAGCAATGAGCCAGCATCAGGAGTAGGCGAAGCAGCATCCATGGCGACCTCATCTTCATCCTCGTCGTCGGATGGCGACAGCACCCAGAAGCGGCCCCCTAGGGGATGCTCCGGAGTGGTGTCGTCGCAAAGCCTGCGCTGGGCAATCGCCGGAGTGGGCGTGGCGAGTTCGTCGCCCGCGTCGCCAGAGCACAACTTAACGTTCATAGGGAAAAGTGACCATGAATTACCGCTACTCACGTTTTTGCTAGTTGTGTTTGTGCAGATAGTGGCAGAGTTGGACCACCTTGAGCAAGGGAGCCAGCCACTCAGGCTGATGACTGCGGAGTGTGATCTGGCAGGGCATACCGCTGCTGAATTTGCCGTGAGCATAGCAGGCTGCCGAGTGCAGGGAAGCAGCTCTACCCATGCTGAAACCATGAACAGGGTTAATAATCAATTAGATGCGGCACCTGAACTGTCATGGACCCAATACAAGATGTGGCCAATGCAACTTCGGGCAAGCAACGGAGAAGGCTGAGGTGAGCTGGGAGAAGACCAGCTAAAGTCTGCAGTCGAAAGTGGACGCGGTGATCAAGCAACTGGCAACAAACAAGTGGCGCCTATGACGAATTCAAGGCCCCACGGTGAACAAAAGACGAGCAAGCTAAATAGAGAGAAGGGCTTCTCCCTCGTCGCTCCCGTGGGTGACGGGAGGGAACCCTAGCCGCCACCTGCCCAGCACCCCTCCTCTGCTCCTCCCTCCCCTCGCCGTCGCCGGAGGGCGTCCCTGGGCAAAGCCAGGGCGCTGGCGGCGGCGGGGACTCCTCTCCCCCTCGCGCGGAGGACATGGCGCGGACCGACGGGGCCGGTGAGGGCGGCGCGCTTGACGAGGGGCGCGGCGGCGCGGCTGCCTCGGCAGCGGCGTGGCGGCTTCGTGGCGTGGTGGCGTCCCCGTGCTGGAGGCAGCGGCTGCTCTCGGGCGGCCACCAAGTCCGGTGGCGGCCGGCCCGGCCAAGCTGTTTCCTCGGGTGGCCAGCGATAGGGACATCGCTGGGGATGGCAGCGACGACGCCGGGATGACGGCGACGGCGCTGGCCGCAGGTGGTGCTGGGCGGCCGGAGTTGGCGCCATGGTGGTGCGGGCTTGCTCGATCGGATCTGGGACCTTCTGGCCCGATCTAGGTTTGATGGGCCCTGGCCGTTCTGCCTTCCTGCGCCTGGGTGTGGCCGGGCACCTCCTTCTTGTCCGCCCTCCTCGGCTCCGAGCGCATGTTGGTGCTGCTCCGGCCGGGTTGAGCGGAACCCTACGCCATCTTGGCATGGCGGCTCGTGGTGTTCGTGCGGCGCTGGCGACAAGGTGGAGGGTGCTGGGTGGCCGGTGATGGCGTGTATTTCACACGTTCGTTGGGCAACCCCAAGAGGAAGGTATGATGCGCACAGCAGCAAGTTTTCCCTCAGAAAGAAACCAAGGTTTATCGAACCAGGAGGAGCCAAGAAGCACGTTGAAGGTTGATGGCGGCGGGATGTAGTGCGGCGCAACACCAGGGATTCCGGCGCCAACGTGGAACCTGCACAACACAACCAAAGTACTTTGCCCCAACGAAACAGTGAGGTTGTCAATCTCACCGGCTTGCTGTAACAAAGGATTAACCGTATTGTGTGGAAGATGATTGTTTGCAGAGAAAACGAGTAAAACAAGTATTGCAGCAGATTTGTATTTCAGTATTAAAGAATGGACCGGGGTCCACAGTTCACTAGAGGTGTCTCTCCCATAAGATAAAAGCATGTTGGGTGAACAAATTACAGTCGGGCAATTGACAAATAGAGAGGGCATAACAATGCACATACATGACATGATAAGTATAGTGAGATTTAATTGGGCATTACGACAAAGTACATAGACCGCCATCCAACTGCATCTATGCCTAAAAAGTCCACCTTCAGGTTATCATCCGAACCCCCTCCAGTATTAAGTTGCAGTGCAACAGACAATTGCATTAAGTATGGTGCGTAATGTAATCAATAACTACATCCTCGAACATAGCATCAATGTTTTATCCCTAGTGGCAACAGCACAACACAACCTTAGAACTTTCTGTCACTGTCCCAGGTGTCAATGCAGGCATGAACCCACTATCGAGCATAAGTACTCCCTGTTGGAGTTAAAAGTAAAAACTTGGCCAGAGCCTCTACTAGAAACGGAGAGCATGCAAGATCATAAACAACACATGTATAATAACTTGATAATTAACATGACATAGTATTCTCTATCCATCGGATCCCGACAAACACAACATATAGAATTACAGATAGATGATCTTGATCATGTTAGGCAGCTCACAAGATCCGACAATGAAGCACAATGAGGAGAAGACAACCATCTAGCTACTGCTATGGACCCATAGTCCAGGGGTAGACTACTCACTCATCACTCCGGAGGCGACCATGGCGGTGTAGAGTCCTCCGGGAGATGAATCCCCTCTCCGGCAGGGTGCCGGAGGCGATCTCCTGGATCCCCCGAGATGGGATCGGCGGCGACGGCGTCTCTATAAGGTTTTCCGTATCGTGGCTCTCGGTACTGGGGGTTTCGTCACGGAGGCTATTTGTAGGCGGAAGGGTAGGTCAAGAGGCGGGACGGGGGCCCCACACCACAGGGCCGCGCGGCCAAGGGGGGCCGGGCCGCCCTATAGTGTGGCCCCTCCGTGGCCCCTCTTCGTCTCTCCTTCGGACTTCCGGAAGCTTCGTGAGAAAATAGGCCCCCGGGCTTTGATTTCGTCCAATTCCGAGAATATTTTGTTACTAGGATTTCTGAAACCAAAAACAGCGAGAAAACAAGCAATCGGCACTTCGGCATCTTGTTAATAGGTTAGTTCCGGAAAATGCACAAATATGACATAAAGTGTGCATAAAACATGTAGGTATCATCAATAATATGGCATAGAACATAAGAAATTATCGATACGTCGGAGACGTATCAAGCATCCCCAAGCTTAGTTCGCTCGTCCCGAGCAAGTAAAACGATAACAAAGATAATTTCTGAAGTGATATGCCATCATAACCTTGATCATACTATTTGTAAACATATGTAGTGGATGCAGCGATCAAAACAATGGTGATGACATGAGTAAACAGGTGAATCATATAGCAAAGACTTTTCATGAATAGTACTTCAAGACAAGTATTAATAAGTCTTGCATAAGAGTTAACTCATAAAGCAATAAATCAAAGTAAAGGTATTGAAGCAACACAAAGGAAGATTAAGTTTCAGCGGTTGCTTTCAACTTGTAACATGTATATCTCATGGATAATAGTCAACATAGAGTAATATAACAAGTACAATATGCAAATATGTAGGAATCAATGCACGGTTCACACAAGTGTTTGCTTCTTGAGGTGGAGAGAGATAGGTGAACTGACTCAACATAAAAGTAAAGAGAATGGTCCTTCAAAGAGGAAAGCATCGATTGCTATATTTGTGCTAGAGCTTTTATTTTGAAAACATGAAACAATTTTGTCAACGGTAGTAATAAAGCATATGAGTTATGTACATTATATCTTACAAGTTGCAAGTCTCATGCATAGTATACTAATAGTGCCCGCACCTTGTCCTAATTAACTTGGACTACCGTATCTTTGCAATGCACATGTTTTGACCAAGTGTCACAATGGGGTACCTCCATGCCGCCTGTACAAAGGTCTAAGGAGAAAGCTCGCATTTTGGATTTCTCGCTTTTGATTATTCTCAACTTAGACATCCATACCGGGACAACATGGACAACAGATAATGGACTCCTCTTTTATGCATAAGCATGTGGCAACAATTATTATTCTCATATGAGATTGAGGATATGTGTCCAAACTGAAACTTCCACCATGAATCATGGCTTTAGTTAGCGGCCCAAAGTTCTTCTCTAACAACATGCATGCTCCAACCATGAAGGTGGTAGATCTCTCTTGCTTCGGACAAGACGGACATGCATAGCAACTCACATGATATCCAACAAGAAATAGTTGATGGCGTCCCCGAAACATGGTTACCGCTCAACAAGCAACTTAATAAGAGATAAAGTGCATAAGTACATATTCAATACTACAATAGTTTTTAAGCTATTTGTCCCATGAGCTATATATTGCAAAGGTGAATGATGGAATTTTTTAAAGGTAGCACTCAAGCAATTTACTTTGGAATGGCGGGTAAATACCATGTAGTAGGTAGGTATGGTGGACACAAATGGCATAGTGGTTGGCTCAAGGATTTTGGATGCATGAGAAGTATTCCCTCTCGATACAAGGTTTAGGCTAGCAAGGTTATTTGAAACAAACACAAGGATGAACGGTACAGCAAAACTCACATAAAAGACATATGGTAAACATTATAAGACTCCATACCGTCTTCCTTGTTGTTCAAAACTCAATACTAGATGTTATCTAGACTCTAGAGAAACCAAATATGCAAACCAAATTAGCAAGCTCTAAGTATTTCTTCATTAATGGGTGCAAGGTATATGATGCAAGAGCTTAAACATGAGCACAACAATTGCCAAGTATCAAATTATCCAAGACATTTTAGAGTTACTACATGTAGCATTTTCCAATTCCAACCATATAACAATTTAACGAAGGAGAAACTTCGCCATGAATACTATGAGTAGAACCTAAGGACATATTTGTCCATATGCAACAGCGGAGCGTGTCTCTCTCCCATAAAGTGAATGCTAGGATCCATTTTATTCAAACAAAACAAAAACAAAAACAAACCGACGCTCCAAGCAAAGTACATAAGATGTGGCCGAATAAAAATATAGTTTCGGGGGAGGAACCTCGATAATGTTGTCGATGAAGAAGGGGATGCCTTGGGCATCCCCAAGCTTAGACGCTTGAGTCTTCTTAATATATGCAGGGGTGAACCACCGGGGCATCCCCAAGCTTAGAGCTTTCACTCTCCTTGATCATATTGCATCATACTCCTCTCTTGATCCTTGAAAACTTCCTCCACACCAAACTCGAAACAACTCATTAGAGGGTTAGTGCATAATAAAAATTCACATGTTCAGAGGTGACACAATCATTCTTAACACTTCTGGACATTGCATAAAGCTACTGGACATTAATGGATCAAAGAAATTCATCCAACATAGCAAAAGAGGCAATGCGAAATAAAAGACAGAATCTGTCAAAACAGAACAGTCCGTAAAGATGGATTTTATTAGGCCACCAGACTTGCTCAAACGAAAATGCTCAAATTGAATGAAAGTTGCGTACATATCTGAGGATCACTCACGTAAATTGGCATAATTTTCTGAGTTACCCACAGAGAATTAGACCCAGATTCGTGACAGCAAAGAAATCTGTTTCTGCGCAGTAATCCAAATCTAGTACTTGCTTTTCTATCAAAGACTTTACTTGGCACAACAAAACATAAAACTAAGATAAGGAGAGGTTGCTACAGTAGTAAACAACTTCCAAGACACAAATATAAAACAAAGTACTGTAGGTAAAAACATGGGTTGTCTCCCATAAGCGCTTTTCTTTAACGCCTTTCGGCTAGGCGCGAAAGTGTAACTCAAGTAACATCGAGAGATGAAGCATCAACATCATAATTTGTTCTAATAATAGAATCATAAGGTAACTTCATTCTCTTTCTAGGGAAGTGTTCCATACCTTTCTTGAGAGGAAATTGATATTTAATATTACCTTCCTTCATATCAATAGTAGCACCAACGGTTCGAAGAAAAGGTCTTCCCAATATAATGGGGCAAGATGCATTGCATTCAATATCCAAGACAACAAAATCAACGGGGACAAGGTTATTGTTAACCATAATATGAACATTATCAACTTTCCCCAAAGGTTTCTTTTTAGCATTATCAGCGAGATTAACATCCAAATAACAATTCTTCAATGGTGGCAAGTCAAGCATATCATAGACTTTTTTAGGCATAATAGAAATACTTGCACCAAGATCACATAAAGCATTACAATCAAAATCTTTGACTCTCATTTTAATGATGGGCTCCCAACCATCCTCTAGCTTTCTAAGAATAGAAGTTTCAAGTTTTAGTTTCTCTTCTCTAGCTTTTATGAGAGCATTTGTAATATGTTTTGTGAAAGCCAAATTTATAGCGCTAGCATTGGGACTCTTAGCAAGTTTTTGCAAGAACTTTATAACTTCAGAGATGTGGCAATCATCAAAATCTAAATCATTACAATCTAAAGCAATGGGATTATCATCCCCAAGGTTGGAAAAAATTTCAGCAGTTTTATCACAAGCAGTTTCAGCAGTTTTAGCAGTTTCAGGCAATTTTGCGCGCTTTGCACTAGGAGTAGAAGCATTGCCAACACCAATTATTTTATCATGGATAGTAGGAGGTGCAGCAACATATGAATCATTAGCTTTGCTAGTGGTGGTAATAGTCCAAACTTTAGCTACATTTTCCTTTTTAGCTAGTTTTTCATTTTCTTCTCTATCCCACCTAGCACGCAGTTCAGCCATTAATCTTATATTCTCATTAATTCTAACTTGGATGGCATTTGCTGTAGTAACAATTTTATTTTCAATATCCCTATTAGGCATAACTTTCGATTTCAAAAGATCAACATCGGAGGCAAGACTATCAACTCTAGAAACAAGAATATCAATTTTATTGAGCTTTTCCTCAACAGCATTTGTTAAAGGCAGTTTGTGTACTAATAAATTCTTTAAGCATGGCTTCAAGTCCAGGGGGTGTATTCCTATTATTGTTGTAAGAATTCCCATAAGAATTAGCATAACCGTTACCATTATTATAAGGATATGGCCTATAGTTATTACTAGAATTGTTCCGATAAGCATTGTTGTTGAAATTATTATTTTTAATGAAGTTTACATCAACATGTTCTTCTTGTGCAACCAATGAAGCTAATGGAACATTATTAGGATCAACATTAGTCCTATCATTCGCAAGCATAGACATAATAGCATCAACCTTATCATTCAAGGAAGAGGATTCTTCAACAGAATTTACCTTCTTACCTTGTGGAGCTCTTTCCGTGTGCCATTCAGAGTAATTAACCATCATATTATCAAGAAGCTTTGTTGCTTCACCAAGAGTGATGGACATAAAGGTACCTCCAGCAGCTGAATCCAATAAATTCCGCGAAGAAAAATTTAGTCCTGCATAGAAGGTTTGGATGATCATCCAAGTAGTCGATCCATGGGTTGGGCAATTTTTAACCAGAGATTTCATTCTTTCCCAAGCTTGAGCAACATGTTCATTATCTAATTGTTTAAAATTCATTATGCTACTCCTCAAAGATATAATTTTAGCAGGGGGATAATATCTACCAATAAAAGCATCCTTGCATTTAGTCCAGGAATCAATACTATTCTTAGGCAGAGATAGCAACCAATCTTTAGCTCTTCCTCTTAATGAGAAAGGGAACAATTTTAATTTTATAATGTCACCATCTACATCTTTATATTTTTGCATTTCACATAGTTCAACAAAATTATTGAGATGGGCAGCAGCATCATCGTAACTAATACTGCAGAAAATTGCTCTCGCATAACAAGATTAAGTAAAGCAGGTTTAATTTCAAAGAATTCTCGCTGTAGTAGCAGGTGGAGCAATAGGTGTGCATAAGAAATCATTATTATTTGTGCTAGTGAAGTCACACAACTTAGTATTTTCAGGGGTAGCCATTTTAGCAATAGTAAATAAAGCAAACTAGATAAAGTAAATGCAAGTAAACTAAATTTTTTGTGTTTTTGATATAGCAAACAAGATAGTAAATAAAGTAAAGCTAGCAACTAATTTTTTTGTGTTTTGATATAATGCAGCAAACAAAGTAGTAAATAAAATAAAGCAAGACAAAAACAAAGTAAAGAGATTGAGAAGTGGAGACTCCCCTTGCAGCGTGTCTTGATCTCCCCGCAACGGCGCCTGAAAAGAGCTTGATGGCGTGTATTTCACACGTTCGTTGGGCAACCCCAAGAGGAAGGTATGATGCGCACAGCAGCAAGTTTTCCCTCGAAAGAAACCAAGGTTTATCGAACCAGGAGGATCCAAGAAGCACGTTGAAGGTTGATGGCGGCGGGATGTAGTGCGGCGCAACACCAGGGATTCCGGCGCCAACGTGGAACCTGCACAACACAACCAAAGTACTTTGCCCCAACATAACAGTGAGGTTGTCAATCTCACCGGCTTGCTGTAACAAAGGATTAACCGTATTGTGTGGAAGATGATTGTTTGCAGAGAAAACAATGAAACAAGTATTGCAAGCAGATTTGTATTTCAAGTATTAAAGAATGGACCGGGGTCCACCGTTCACTAGAGGTGTCTCTCCCATAAGATAAAAGCATGTTGGGTGAACAAATTACAGTCGGGCAATTGACAAATAGAGAGGGCATAACAATGCACATACATGACATGATAAGTATAGTGAGATTTAATTGGGCATTACGACAAAGTACATAGACCGCCATCCAACCGCATCTATGCCTAAAAAGTCCACCTTCAGGTTATCATCCGAACCCCTCCAAGTATTAAGTTGCAGTGCAACAGCACAATTGCATTAAGTATGGTGCGTAATGTAATCAATAACTACATCCTCGAACATAGCATCAATGTTTTATCCCTAGTGGCAACAGCACAACACAACCTTAGAACTTTCTCGTCATCGTCCCAGGTGTCAATGCGGCATGAACCCACTATCGAGCATAAGTACTCCCTCTTGGAGTTAAAAGTAAAAACTTGGCCGAGCCTCTACTAGAAACGGAGAGCATGCAAGATCATAAACAACACATGTATAATAACTTGATAATTAACATGACATAGTATTCTCTATCCATCGGATCCCGACAAACACAACATATAGAATTACAGATAGATGATCTTGATCATGTTAGGCAGCTCACAAGATCCGACAATGAAGCACAATGAGGAGAAGACAACCATCTAGCTACTGCTATGGACCCATAGTCCAGGGGTAGACTACTCACTCATCACTCCGGAGGCGACCATGGCGGTGTAGAGTCCTCCGGGAGATGAATCCCCTCTCCGACAGGGTGCCGGAGGCGATCTCCTGGATCCCCCGAGATGGGATCGGCGGCGACGGCGTCTCGCAAGGTTTTCCGTATCGTGGCTCTCGGCATCGGGGGTTTCGTCACGGAGGCTAGTTGTAGGCGGAAGGGCAGGTCAAGAGGCGGGACGGGGGCCCCACACCAGGGGGCCGCGCGGCCAAGGGGGGGCCGGGCCGCGCTATGGTGTGGCCCCTCCGTGGCCCCTCTTCGGCTCTCCTTCGGACTTCCGGAAGCTTCGTGAGAAAATAGGCCCCCGGGCTTTGATTTCGTCCAATTCCGAGAATATTTCGTTACTAGGATTTCTGAAACCAAAAACAGCAGAAAACAACAGAATCGGCACTTCGGCATCTTGTTAATAGGTTAGTTCCAGAAAATGCACAAATATGACATAAAGTGTGCATAAAACATGTAGGTATCATCAATAATATGGCATAGAACATAAGAAATTATCGATACGTCGGAGACGTATCAGCCGGTGATGCTCTCTGAGGTGGATGTGTGCAGACTCGTAGCGACCCACCCCATGGTGGCACCTGCGCCGCTTGCGGCTAGGTGGTGCCCCTCTTAGGCGGCTTGTCCCTTTGTGGGAATGGCTGCCCCCGACTGCCGGCGGGTTGCACTGCCAAGGCTAGCGCTTTGAGAGAAAAGGGTTAGCGCAGGAGGTCTTGGCGAAGAATGGGCAGTGCCTGCAGTGGTGAGGTACCATGCTCTGGGCGAAAGCCCTGCCTTTCGGGGCCGGTGACGGCGACGCCTGAGGGCGCCGTTTCCTCTGTGGCATCATCGAGGAGTTTCGGCACCTCCCTTGCCTAGGGTCTCATGTTCCGGGTGAAAACCTCAGATTTGGCTAGCCAAATCGGGCGATGATGGCGTCTTTGACGTCGTACCCTCCTTGGAGGCGTCGTCTTGGGAACTTGAGTTCGGGCCGTACTTCTTCCTCGGGGATCTCAGCGCTGACCACATGGGAGGTGTCTTGCGATGCAGGTAGCACGCCGGCCTCTCGAGTGGTATCGCGGTGGCTTGCGTGACGAGGATCTTCCTCGAACAGCGCGAGCATGCCTCTGGCAGTGGTGGGCTGGCCTCTGTGTTTGTTGGCGGGCTGCTGAAGACTGCATGCTTGCACGTCTGTCGAGGTGGCCGGGAGCTAGCCGCTGCGCCGACGGCGTTCCTTGGATTTGAGTCGAGGCCGGAGCAGCAATGCTCCTAGCTGAGCCGTGGTGGGCTCGCGGGATTCAGGTGGGCTGCGGTTGGCAGGCTCTTGGTAATTTCGACGATGCACAAGTACTGCGACTTTCATCGGGAAGGGTTCTGTCTTGCGGAGGATCTCACTCTGCAGCGTCTTGGAGGAGCACTCGACGGATTTCGGCCTTTTTGTCGTAGTCTAGTTTTGAGTGTTGGTTGTGCACTGTAGGTGTTCGGCCTTTTCTTAGGCTTGTAATGTAACTCCTTTTCTATCAACGAATCGAAACACAAAGCTTTTTGCGTTTTCGCGAAAAAGCAAACTAAATAGCACAAGCGACGCATGATTGTGGTAGTGAATGCCAATAACACTACCCACGTGCTTCTTAAATGCTTTGGGTCTCTTCCAATTTCTAAAACCATCTTTAACAAAGGCATCTCTTCTAATGCCTCAATTGGCTCTCTGTTTGAACAGGTAATACACAAAATGTTGTATCATTTTCGATACTATATTCTAGCCAATTGTAGTGATAAAATCAAACAAAGCTGAAGTGTCGATTTTTACCCTTCTCTTTTATTGTTGGGAAAGCATGCTCGTATGGTTGGCATGAACCTTTTAGGATATATCCTCTCCGAACATCATCTCAAATATTAACATCATAACTTGAAATAGGAATCCTTCCCCTGGATCATGTGGAAGAAAGTTAGCATCATATGACCTTGTATTTGTTTGTTGGGGTGAAGGTGGATGTGTTGTTGTATCTTTAGTTTCAACTCGCTCTCCGTTTCGGATTGGACTGGAGGTGCGGAATCAATGCACGCCAACAAAAGCCCACCATCTTCGATTTCTTCATCATCTACGACCAACGGTGTTGAAGAAGTTCAATATTATTTGATTCTTGTTTCTCGAAAAGTAACGTAATTTGGCTATTTCTCTTTATTTCTACACAATTGAAACATTTAAACATATAAGTGACTTCATTTCTACAAGTGTAAAACTACTAATTTTAGCATAGAGAATAGGTGAATAGGGGTTTTATGTCTTAAACACTTAACAGTAACACATGGAAATAGAAACACAGAAACAGAGAATAGAAACACCTCAAGGACTATTGGAGCACTGTCGCCGTGTAGCGGTCGACAGGAAGAGCGGGGGAGAGTGGCGGACGAGCCCAAGAGCGGCGGCAGAGGGAGTCCGGTCAGTGACTGGCGGACATCGGTCACCGGACAGAAAGAGAGCGTCGAGGGTGAGTGGCGGGGAATCACGTGACTCATGTGTCGTGAGCTCGTCCTCGTCTCTGAGACTCTAACTTCTTGATGCACTATGTGAGATTAGGCTAGTTGTGCTTTTTTCTAGGGGGTATCAAAAAATCGATCAGAAATTCTGGGTGCCCCTGTGTCTGCCCATGTCGATGGTGTGCTTTATCACACTTCGACGCGGTGAAGCTTCTCCCGTGCGTGTGGACACCGTGAAGGTGTTGCACCTGCGACACTTTGGATCGTGGAGCCATTCGTGGGATAATACATCTCCTCACGACTAGACAAGTCTAGGTGTGGGGGATCGGCTTGGTCTTCATCAACCTCGTCATTGACAACTTCTGCTAGTTCGATCTACGAGGCGTATCATCCATTACCTCCCTTCTTGCATATGATCTTAGTTTGATTCTTAATTTATGCTATATGCATGCCCCAGCACTATTGATGTGTACTACAAAGGAGGTGTAAATTCTCATTACAAAATACTTTATATTCTAAACTACACAAAAATGACAAGATCTGACAAATTATATATATAATTTATCTGATTTTGTCATTTTATGTAGCCTACAATATAAAGTACATTGTTGGCTACCTCTAATATTCTTTCTCAATTTTTTTTGACACTTTTAAATATAAAATTTAAATGTTTAAAAATTAAAAGCTAAATGTAGCTCCGCCTGCATTTATCCACTCTCCATAAGGTATGTATATCCATACACATTGCAAATATCCTAAGTTCCATACACAAAAGTTGGCACTAGTAGAATAACTGGGATCGCCCATAAAGTGATTAGGCCTACACAATCAACTTTCATGTCGGGACGACATATACTTGAATGAGTCGTTCTGGATGTGACCATTCATGAAATTCATAGGAACAAAATGGATGGTATCCTTTTCAAAATTGACTTTCAGAAGGCATATGATAAAGTCAAATGGCCATTCCTTCAGCAAGCTATGCGCATGAAAAGCCTTTCATCTGAATGGTGTGAATTAGTAGCTAGTTTTGTCCAAGGGGAGTCAGTTGGAGTAAAGGTCAACGACGATATTATTCATTACTTTCAAACTAGGAAGGGTTTGAGGCAAGGGGATCCTTTGTCCCCTATCCTTTTTAATATTGTAGCCGATATGTTGACATCCTAATTGTGAGGGAAAAGAGGATGGTCAGGTGGGTGGCCTCGTCCCACATTTAGTAGAGGGATGTGTTTCCATCCTACAATATACGGATGATACTATTCTTTTCGTGGAACATGATCTACAGAAGGCTATTAACATGAAATTGATTTTATGCATCTTTGAACAACTAATCTGGCCTTAAGATCAATTTTCACAAGAGTGAAATTTATTGTTTTGAAAAGGCTAAGGATCATGAGGAATAGTATAAGCAATTTTTTTGTTGCAAAGCTGGTTCTCTTCCTTTTCGATACTTGGGTATCCCAATCCACTACAAAAGACTTCTAACAAGGAATGTAATCCAGTTGAGAACCGCTTTGAACGAAAGTTGGGTTGCTGCAAAACAAGTTACTCTCAGACTCGTGCTTATTAATTCCATCCTTACTAGTTTACAGATGTTTATGCTATCTTTTCTAGAAATACCTAAAGGGCTAAGGAAAATATTGGACTTCTATAGGTCAAGATCTTTTTAGCAAAATGATGAACTTAAGCGCAAATATCGGCTAACAAGATGGAACATTATTTGCTGACCTAAAGATCAAGGGGGCTCGGTGTGGAAGTGTTAGAAATCAAAAATAGATGCTTACTCAACAAATTGTTGTTTAAGCTCTTAAACGAGGAAGGGGTATGGCAGGAATTGCTACGAAATAAGTACCTCCATTCTAAAGCATTATCACAAGTGATTGCAAAACCCACCGACTCTCCTTTTTAGAAAGGGCTCATGGTAGTTAAAGATCATTTTTCTCCCGTGGTTCTTTTAAGGTAAGCAATGGTTAAAAAACTCATTTCTAGGAAGACACATGGTTAGGCGAGCAACCATTAGCTCAATAATATCCTTCTTTATATAACATCGTCCGGCAAACAAACGTTTTGGTGGCAGATGTGTTAACGGGTTATCCTCTGAATATCGAATTCAGAAGAAATTTATCCGATAATAAATGGGAATTTTGGTTGCATCTACTCCAGCGCCTAATCCTGGTTAATTTGACAGAAGACCAAGATGTTTTTGGTTGGAAATTAACTACCTCTGGTTTGTTTTCTATCAAATCTATGTATGCGGATATGATAAATGGACATACTGTTTTCTTGCGCAAATATATTTGGAAAATAAAGGTACCACTAAAGATTAAGATCTTTATGTGGTTTCTTTATAAAAAAAAGTGATTCTCTCTAAAGATAACCTCGCTAAAAGAAATTGGAACGGTTGTAAGAAATGTGCATTTTGTGATGCTGTCTATCAACAATCTATTCTTTGATTGTTCCTTTGCTAGGCTTATTTGGAGAACTATTCAATATACTTTTAACATTCCCACACCATCTAATGTTACAAATATGTTTGGAAATTAGCTAAATAGGGTTGACAAAAAATCTAAAGAACACCGAACGGGTATTTGTGCTTTGATGTGGGCTATATGGAATTGTCGTAATGATATTGTTTTTAACAAAAGCACGAATACTCATTTTCTTCGGGTTATCCATATGGTTACACACTGGATTCACGAATGGTCTTATCTTCTGCCGGAGCCACGACGTGCTCATATGGATTCTGGATGCAGCCTACTGGAGATGGTTGCTCGGGCTATCTACAACCAGGGTGGCTGGCAGCTTTCTAAGAGAATACAACATGCATAAGAGCCATATCTATATTTTATTATGTTTGGTTGATTTTATGTACACGTTTTGAGACCCATGAGTTCTAAAACTTTTGAATGTTGAATACTCAAACTTTACAATAAAAGACCGTGTGCATCAATTGATGCAGAGGCTGGGGCACTCCCCATTTTGAAAAAAAAGAGTGAATTCCACTTACCCTATGTAGTTTTGTATTGGTGACACTAATTACCGCGTTGAGTGAAAAATTGGGTAGATTACCCATATTAAAGGCTCTGTACCCTTATTTTTTGGTGTGTATCCATTGGGCATGGTTTTAGGTGATGATCGGGGTCCAAAAATATCAAAACGTTAGTGATGAAGGGAACATATGGATTAAATAAGTTTGGGCATAAATCATCCATGATGCCCTTCTATATTTACATATTTTATCGCCACATTGACGTATCATACCTATTCTATCTACCAATAACAAGTAAAATGATAAATTGGGTCTAAACCGTGTTTAAAGTCTTCTAAATGGAATATTTTGGTAGAAATTCCATTAAATGAGGTAATATGTATCACAAATGCACAACTACAGAGTAAAAAGTGGAATTCACTCCAAAAAAAACAAATCCTAAGTTCCTACCAGAGACAAGGCGTGATCCAAATTGGAGCCACCAAATCCAGCCAGGAAGATAGGTTTGGCCACGCTTCACGAAGGTTCTGGAGGCTCCTCTTTTCGAAGTTCCAGATACCTAGGTCTCTTCGTATTATTGGGCCGTACATGGAGCAGTCATCACTGAGGTAGGCACGGTTCGATTCGAATGCGGGGAACTCCATAGTTGGAATGCAGACGGCAGTGTTGTACCCAAGGAACAACGCGTGCTCTCCCATGCTTCTCAACTCCACCAGCTTCTGCCTATCAACGTCAACCTTGAAAATTAGGAGCTTGCACGTGGTGACCGTGTCTTCTTCCATGTCTAGGTCCAGCTTACCGGGCTTCTCGTCATCATCTTTGCCGGTGAACTCAATGCACTCTTCGTATACCTCAGAACGTCTTGGTAGGTCCAGCGATGCTTGAGTCCTTCCTCGGTCCACATCCTCCACACTTGCCAGAGCTCGCCGGATGGGGTTATGGTGAGGTACTTGGTAGGGTTGCCCCATGTTGTGACGCCGCACATGATCCTTGTCATGACCGGTGAAGGCTCACTGAGATCTATGACATAGACAGAGCCATCAAAATGCAGACCGTAAAACATGCTATCCTTGTCGTTGTAACGGACATCGTCCATGTATAGCTCATCGGAGAGCAATGTCCACCGCTCGTCGCCGGGCTTGGCAAAGGAGAGCTTCTGGTCTGGCATGTGTACTAACAAGACGGTGCATGTCGCCGCTGCATTGTGGCCCGTGGAGATGGCCACCCGGCAATACGCGCAATCCCGCGCCCACTCGATGAAATCTTCAGAGGCAGAAGCAGAGACGGTACCATCGTCGTTCACGAAGTTCACCTTGCAGGTGTCTATGCCTGGAAGCGTCTGACCGACGGGAGCGTGGCCTGGACGCCGGTGACGGGGTTGAGGAGGTACGGGTCGGCGGCCTCGTCGGTAGCGAACACCCAGCCGTTTGAGGAGAAGAAGAGTCCCCTGCCGCGGTGCCGGAAGGGGACGCGGAACGTGGTGTCGGTGGAGGGGCAGTACATGGCGGCGTGGTTGGGCCCGTAATCGTCGGAGGCGTACAACAGGCACGGGCCCTGCTTCGGCGAGGGGCGGCGGAGGCGGCGGAAGGTGGAGGACGCGTCGTGCCAGGAGGCGCAGACGGCGCCGGATCGGAAAAGGCCAGGGATATCCAGCGCCGCCATGATGATCAGCAGGAGGTCCTCCGGCAGGCTCGACCAATCGGCGCCCTCGACGGCATCCAACCTGGTATGTTGCGCTTGGTTCTTGGTCGTCCTGATGGCATCGTCTGATGACGAACATAGCGTTCCCATGATCGCGAGTAGTGTATTCGCCGGCTGCCTACCTTTTTTGTTTTCTAGGGCCTGTGCGAGATACGTTCGCGGGGTACGGACTGTTCAAGTTCTGAGTTCCGTTCCTTTGTAGTAGTTGTGAGTTGAACCAACTCTGGGAAACCAACACCACAACAAAATAGGGCACTTAGTCACACTAAATCAGGAGGATTAAGCGATGGATTCCCTGCACTGAAATATCCTGGAGATTAGGATATGAGTATTACCTTCTGCAAAAATGATTTTATCCCGCTTTTTATATGAAGCCAAACGATCGAACTAATATAGTGTGATGAAGGAACCCTCTTAGAGCATGTCTAACAGAGCCCTTATTTTTCTGCCCTGTAAAACGCGAGTAGAGGGTCCTGTATTCACTTTCCACCGGTCGAAAACTCGTCCGAGCTAGCAGACCCCGTATCCCCATATGAGGTATGCTAGCTTGGACGAGTTTCCAACCCCTCAAAACAGGATTTTTGACAAATTGGATATTAGAACCAATACAACATTCACATTGAATAAAAGTTTTAAAACACACAATAATCATCATAATTATTACAATAATGTTTTTCGGAACTGCCAATAAATATTCTAATGGAAGAATCAAACAAATAACAAATGTTCCCGCAATCAAACAATCAAAATAACTGTTTCACACATACAAGAATAGGAAATGAATGTAAAAACTCATTGGCCATGCAATTGTCAGTGGTGATCAATCAGATCTTGGGTGAGCTGGTGATGAGTCTCGGCATCTTCAATACTACGATGTATTCATTGTTTATAACTTTGTAGTTACAAGTTGGAGCTTCACCCTTAACTAGTCTTGCAAACAAAGGGGATCTATTCAAGACGTTGATGTCGTTGAGTGTCCCCAGTAGTCCAAAAAAAGCATGCCAAATCCATAAATCTATGATCCAGCAGCTTGGCGTGGTCCTCCATTTGCTTCATGTCGAACAGGAGCAGCAGCATCTCCGTGTCGTCGTCGTTCAGCTGCTCGTCGAGGTCCGAATCATCGGAATCCGACGAGGACCAATCGGTCGACGAATCCACCAAATCCTCCATATGCACATCCTCCGAAGTCATCTATCACCGTGAAGCATAGATCAACCTCCAAGCACATCGATTGTACCGGTGAAAACGAAGAGGAACGCGATGGAGTACTCACCGTGGGTTTGACGGCGGAGGAGACCGCGGTGGGGGTGCGGTGGCACGCGCGGAGGGGCGCGGATGTCCGGCGGGGGTGCGGCGGGCGTGGACGCTGCGCGGCGCGGCTCGGCGGGCGGCAGAGGGGTCCGGATCTCAAGGTTTCCGGCGGTGGCGCGCGGGTGGCTATGGCGGCGACGCGGGGGAAAATGGGTGGGATTTCTGAAATATCCGCGCACCCTAGCTGAAATGGGATGGTGGGTTTGCCCTGTATTTCCTCTCATGCCCTACACAAGTAGGGGGGCAGAAGACACCTCCTAGCCTAAACTGAAAAAACCCGAAGCGGGGGCCTGTTTTACGGGGTCTGCTAGACGGCCGAGTAGAGCCCTACCCCGTATTTTGGCGGTTATTTTACGGGGTTGGCCCTTTTAGGGGGGCTGTTAGACATGCTCTTACAAAAGCAGACCAAAGCCGAAAAAAAAGGAAACCCAAACTTGCAACTGAGGGCACTGAAACGAAATCGAAGAAAACCTGAGCTCCATGATGACGTCCGTCGCGACATCGTTGCCGAGATAGAGGAAGTCAAGGGTTTACACCTGGATCCCTATTGCGGCGAAGGTGCCCATAACGACACCCCCTAAGAGGCTTACAATGCTCGTACGTGTCGCTACCGTCGGCACCGAAACATTGGTCTTTTGCCTAGAAAAACCTTCGCACCCTTCTTGGTATCTCGGGCACCCACTGACCTTGAGTTAGGCCATCAACACGCGATCTGGGAGCTGTCAAAGCTTTAGCTCCACTAGCACCAGAATCCCCCGCCATACGCTCCTCGCCGATGAGCGCAAAATGAAACGCGTTTTGTAGCACCTAAATGCATGAGTAGTGTTACGATTTTCGTATTTGACCACGTTAGGGCGCACCTATTGTATTCGTTTTAGGTACTCATGGAAATAAAGAGAAGGATTTGCAACCAATGCAAAAGAGGACCAAATATGGGAAGCCATAAAGACCTTCCAACAATGAATCAAACCGAGCCAAGGCAAAAATTAACGAAGAGCTTATTTCAGAGGTTTTAATGACTAGTTGTAACGGCCCCGGGTAGGACCCCTATAGATTTTGTCTGTTCTTTTTCTTTTGTGCATCATCATGGCATATGCATAATATCATTCATGTTTTATCTAACAAAATAACATTATTTTATAAAACCCTAGCTTCCCCCTCTCTCATATGGTTTTAATAAACCCCCTCTCTTATTCCCTATTTTATAATTAAGTAGTGCAACAATTAATTCCAAAATAAAAATGTTGTTTTGTTTTGATTACAAATAAAGTAATTTTTGAAAAACCTAATTTGAATATTTCTCTCATCTGTGCCTCAAATTCAAAGTAGTTTTTAAACAGGTTTGAAAAGGTAAAGAGAAGAAGATTTAAAAATAAAACCCATCTCCTCTCTTCCTGGGCTTCCCTCTCTTTCTGGCCTTCTCCCTGGCCCAACCCTTCCTCCTTTTTCCCTCAGCCAATCCACCCCGGAGGCCCACTCTCTCTTCCCCCTCTTCTTTCCTTGGCCCAGCCCAGCCCGCACCGAAACGGTACCCCTCTCCTTTTTCGTGTTGTCGTCTTCTCCAGGGAGGCACGAGAGGAGCGTGCTGCCCTGGTCCTCCACCCACCGCGCCGTGGTCCTCCTCCTCACCTGCTCCCTCCCTTTCCCCTTAAATCTCCCCTCTGGAAACCCTAGCCCTCCTCCTATCCCCTCCTCGCGCCGCCGCCATCGTCCCTCTCTTTTTCTCCATAACCACCGTGAGCCACCGCCTCCTCTTCACCGTCGCTCGTCGACCCCGGCCACCCCGCGCCGCGCCACTACCACCAGGAGTTGCGCATCATCGCCAGGGTCCTCCTCGCGCAAGGAATCGAGCCGTGGAGCCCCGCACGCGACGCCATCTTCTCCGACGTCTGCCACGGCCATCGACGTTTTTCCTCGATTCCGGCGACTACCGCCCCTCTCCGGCCACGGCGAGTTCACCTTCACCTTCCCGGTACCCACGCGCATCTCATAGTCATCATCTCCCCCTCCCTGGCTTCTTGTTTCCCCCTCTCACCGTTGTGGCCGACGCCGCTGCCCGCAGATGTCCACCGCCGGTGCCCCTCCGGTGGCACCCCGACGACGGCGTCGCCTCCACTCGCTTCGCGCCAACGAGGCGCACCCGTCGCCCTCTTCTTCGCATCCTGGAACGCTCTGCAACGCCGGCGAGCTTCGATGCCGACCCGCGGTGACCGCCTCTCTGCACGAGCCTCCTCCGTCGAACACCTTGCCCGCGTGCCTGGATGGTTCGCCACGCCAGCAGCCGACGTGGCGCGGGTCCCAATCGTCAGCCGCAGGGACTAACTCCCACCCCGGTGAGAATCGTTTCCGATCCAGATCTGGATCTACAGTTTTTCACCGAGGCCCCTGCACCTTTCTGCATATCAACCCGTGGTCCATATCTCTGTCAGTTTACATCATAACCCCCTGGATCTTTTGTTAAATAACCCGGGGTCCTCCCCCTTTTCTGAAAATCATTTCCAGGCCCTTTTCTATTTAAATAAATCTGTTTTCTATATTTTAAATACTAAAAATTGTTTATCTGATAACTTCTAATCTGTAACTCCAATTAAAAAGTGTTAAATATCATTTTTTATCAGAAAAATGTGCTGAACATGAATATGTCATCCATTCATCTGTTTGCAACTTGCTGCATGTCATGACGTGATAGTTCGTGTATCTTCACCACATATATGCGGAGTATTTCGGATATCCACCTAAGGTTTCCCCGCTCCGCTTAATATTGAAGTAGCGCAACCCTGCCATGTCTTGCCATGCTAATCAACACTTAATTTGACGGTAGAAAATGCAACTCCAACCTAATTTGCTTGTTCGGGGTTCCGACTCCGATTAAATTGGATAAGTGCATCGCATCATCCTTGCCATGTCATGCATGCATATCATATCTGGAGCATGCCGAATTCTTCTCCGTAGTTGTAAGATTTGCATCCGTTGTTTGTTGTAGCATTTGCTTCTTCCCGGATAGGATCACGAAGCGTTGATGTGAGATACGACGAGTTCTGCGACAAGTTCTTCTGCAGCTTTTCACAGGCGAGCCCTCTCTCTTCACCTATTTTACTCTCTCCCTCGCATTGCTATCCTTATGTTGCGATTCTTTATCGAGTCACGTGTCCTATTCCACTTGTTTACCATAATAATCCTATATGTATCATTCCTTACCCATAGCCGTTGCTTGATGTTTGAGCCTTGCGAGTCGTAAGGCGTGTTTAGGCTCTGTTGTTTATCTCGATCTGTTATCGGGATATGTTGGGTTGTTGGGAGGTTGTCACATGCTATATTAGTTTGTTGGAGATACACATGCTTTACTTAATTGTTAACAACTAAAATTGTAAGCAGAGGCATCTATGAGCCCCTTTGCGAAAGCATCGGAACTTTGACTTGCTAATGTCCCCTAGGACCCGAGTTCTTGTTATCTGTTCCGAGATTGAGCGCTCTACCCATGCGTGGGGATGATTATTGGGACCCCCTCACCCATTACCTTTTCTCAAGTCTGTTGAAAAGGGGGCCACAACCTTGGTTTTATTTGGCGCATGCATGTTTATATATTGTTGCCTTCGGGTGTTTACTTCATGTTGCCTTCTGGTGTTTATATTCTGTACTGTACCCCGCGGAACGTTTAGCGAAGCGTGTGGTTTGCACGCCTAGCCGTTAACGCAAACCCTGAGTCCGCTTCGGAGTACGGCCGGACTTCGTTACGGGTAGCTTAGTCGGGTGGCCCCGCTAGACTTTCTTGTTGAACTGGGAACGGTCTTGTTGTGAGACATCCACCTGTCGTAAGTGGGTCGAGCATGCGTATGGTTACTGATAGCGTGCAAGACACACGTCCGTTGGGAACCCCAAGAGGAAGGTGTGATGCGTACAGCAGCAAGTTTTCCCTCAGTAAGAAACCAAGGTTATCGAACCAGTAGGAGTCAAGGAACACGTGAAGGTTGTTGGTGGCGGAGTGTAGTGCGGCGCAACACCGGGGATTCCGGCGCCAACGTGGAACCTGCACAACACAATCAAAGTACTTTGCCCCAACGTAACAGTGAGGTTGTCAATCTCACCGGCTTGCTGTAAACAAAGGATTAGATGTATAGTGTGGAAGATGATATTTGTTTGCGAAGAACAGTAAAGAACAAGTATTGCAGTAGATTGTATTTCAGATGTAAAGAATGGACCGGGGTCCACAGTTCACTAGTGGTGTCTCTCCCATAAGATAAACGCATGTTGGGTGAACAAATTACAGTTGGGCAATTGACAAATAAAGAAGGAATAACAATGCACATACATATATCATGATGAGTACTATGAGATTTAATCAGGGCATTACGACAAAGTACATAGACCGCTATCCGGCATGCATCTATGCCTAAAAGTCCACCTTCGAGTTATCATCCGAACCCCTTCCGGTATTAAGTTGCAAACAACAGACAATTGCATTAAGTATGGTGTGTAATGTAATCAACACAAATATCCTTAGACAAAGCATCGATGTTTTATCCCTAGTGGCAACAACACATCCACAACCTTAGAACTTTCATCACTTGTCCCAGATTCAATGGAGGCATGAACCCACTATCGAGCATAAATACTCCCTCTTGGAGTTACAAGTATCAACTTGGCCAGAGCCTCTACTAGCAACGGAGAGCATGCAAGAACATAAACAACATATATGATAGATTGATAATCAACTTGACATATTATTCAATATTCATCGGATCCCAACAAACACAACATGTAGCATTACAAATAGATGATCTTGATCATGATAGGCAGCTCACAAGATCTAACATGATAGCACAATGAGGAGAAGACAACCATCTAGCTACTGCTATGGACCCATAGTCCAGGGGTGAACTACTCACACATCGATCCGGAGGCGATCATGGCGATGAAGAGCCCTCCGGGAGATGATTCCCCTCTCCGGCAGGGTGCCGGAGGCGATCTCCTGAATCCCCCGAGATGGGATTGGCGGTGGCGGCGTCTCTGGAAGGTTTTCCGTATCGTGGTTCTCGGTACTGGGGTATTCGCGACGAAGGCTTTAAGTAGGCGGAAGGGCAGGTTTAGGGGCGACACGAGGGCCCCTGTAATATCCCAGGTAATGGGGTTACAAAAATAGAGGAAATAGATGTGTGCATTGCATTCATGCATAGAAAATCCGGGGAATTTTCGCGCTTTAAAGTAAAACAGATCCACGATAGTCGAAGTTTCACTTGATCTTGGTGGAATTGTAGTAGCTCATCAAGTCAAGCGCTATAAACCTCAATGTGACTTTGTTTAAAACCTTGTTTTGGGTAGAGATGATTTGATCTAAAGGGTTAGATCAAATGGAACTAAAACCAACACAATAACATATTAATCAAGGATCAATTACTTGATCTTATTAAATATCATAATATGGTAATCCTTGCCATAACATATGAATATCTATTCAACTACAAAACAAGTAACTATAAAATGGAGAAACTATTCTAGACTTATCTTTTCCATGTCTTGCACTAATCCTTGATCCTACCATGAACCTCATGGTATTCATTTTACTTCATTCTTGGAAACATGACTAGGAGATCAACCCTAGGAATATGTATTCTTCTCTATTCCATATCATTATACATCAAACCTAGAGAGGTGAGAGTTCTATATTATGTATTAGAGAAGCCATAACTAACCTTGAGCTAAACCTTGGATATACATCCATGTGTTCATATCATCATCTTTAAGAGGAACATTGGGATGTTATTCAAGACATTCCTTGGAGAGAGAAACCAATTATGTGAAACATAGATAATGGTGATCATATCAATCTCTTTGGAGCCTAACCATAGGATAGTAATACAATCCTTTCCAAATGAGAGAGACCATCCATATCAATCCTAGCTTTAATTACTTAGGAATAAATTACCACCATTGAACTAAAGTATTAGGTTATAAACCATTTCACCATGGAGGGGTGAGATAATCTATTACCACATGGAATAATACCATATCCATGAATTGATAAAGTAAGAAGGAGATTAATTCAACCAAGATAGCCAAGTGGAGTTGTTACCTATTGAAATATTAGGAGTACACCCTAAACCCTAGAATAACTATTCCTATATGAGAAAACTCAAGCTATGGTGTTACACTCAAGATAGTTGAGGCAACACTTGGTTTAAGGGAGAGACCTATCCTTGTATCCAAATGGTTAAACCATCATTCCTTGAGAGAATTCTAAGTGAACATCTCAGACATTCTCCTGGGATATAATCTATTGAGACAACCATAGCCATGTTCATCCAAGATAGTATAAGAGAGGTACTATACCTAGTTGGTCAAGATGATGCTTGATCATGAAAGGGAGAAACCCATTTAATGAGAGATACCCTAGGAATCCAAACCTTGATCATTATAAATTGAGTGATGATCATAAAATCTAAGAATTTGAGGTAGATACCTTAAGAACAAGTTGATCATGTCTAATCCCTGATCAAATATTGGAGAGATATGAATACCAGATAAACCTTAGAGGGTTAAACAAGTATAGTCTAGCACATAAAATCATAGGGGAGACTAAAACCCTAAAACCATTTCCAATATATTAATTGGAGAAACAACTGAATAGAAACAAACCTTGTAGGGTTCAGTCCCTATATCAATCCAAACGATCTTGGATTGAATCATCCTATATGTGGTGAGGAAAAGCAACCCTAGCCAGAGTAATATGATGTTAAGTCATATATAGAACCTAGGCCTATATTTCCAACTAACTTGTGAATTATTTGATAATCCCAAGTCAAACCCTAAACCATATCTCAATCCTAGTTTGTGCATCACTTGGGTGATCACAAGTAAAACCTAATCCATATATGAGAATTCAAACCATGTGTGGTGAACCACCACTTACCTTTATAATTAAGACCAACCCATGATGAGAGTAGTATCTACTTTAGGTATTTCAAGGTGTTATTAAAATATGATACTAGTACCAACCTTGAAATAGGATTATAATAATACCTACAAGACTTTAACAAATAAGTATTCACATAAAATCATATGCAAGTAACCAGAATTCTCAATTATGAGATCAAGTCCTTAGAAATAATTTAGCACATGAAATCATGCCATTAAGTCACTTCTTAATAGAAGTCCATAAGTAAATATTACTTTGAAATTGTTTCTTGCAAAGTAATACCAAATAAAACTCTATATCACTAAGTAAGAAAATTATCATTGGAAAACAATTTGAATATTTACAAAGATAATATTCAAATTCATGTCCATATAGGTATTTGAATTCAAGTTCCAATAATAATAACTAAACCAATGATATAATACCCATATTAAAAGTTGCTAATACACCACAACAATCTTTGAAGTGCCTTGAATGTATTCCAGCAGTTATTCAAAAAAGCAAATCCTACAAAGGAGATTGAATTCAAAACTGAATCTAAATAAGAATTATAAAACAGAAAAAGAAAACAGATAAAAAAAAAGAAAGAGAGAAGAAAAACCTTACCTGCCTCACCTGGCCGGACAGCCCATGCTGCAGCCCACCAGCACAGCCCGAACGAGCCCAGCAGAAGCCCATCAACGCCACTCCAGCCTGACCCATGTAACGTGTCAACACCCGGATTTTTAAGTCCAGATGCCTATTATGCCATTCCTCGCAATCCCAGGAATATTGTTTTTGCGAGACATAATAGATTGATATCACAACACATCCTTCATTACAACACATAATCGTGTTACAAATAAAGGATCACATGATCCAGTCTTTATTACAACAATAGAAGTTCTATTGATCCATTACATAACACATAGCGGAAGCGAAATAGCGTAGTAGTAGTCCATCTATTCCACAGGCAACTGTTGACGTCAGGAGTGATCCTAGTTGTCGTAGACGTCCTGCTGTCCTTTCGGGTTCTGGTACTCCTCTTCATAGTCTGGTCATTTGAATAGCCAGGGTCACAGCCATGAGTACTTTAAAGTACTCGCAAACTAATACTAAGGTAAATACTATCAACTATAGTAAAGGGGTTCTAAGCTCTAGTTTCATTTGCAGAAAGCCAGTTTTATTTCATAAACACTTTAATAATCAAAAACTCCTCATTTGCCTAACTTAACTCAAGTACGTGGGAACATTAGTGTCATTCCCACAACTCAGTTGTGATTTAAAGTCAAAGTCACCTTTCAATTCAAATCACAAGTCACCCTTCATATTTTTAGAAAAGTTCTGATGACGGAACAGTATGGCCTTTCCAACTGTCCATGACCGCGGACGCGGCTATTCGAATAGGTTAAACTCTGCAGAGGTTGTACACTTGTGCCACAACAATTGCAATAGTTCGTCAGGGGTAACTGGCCCTGATTTATCGTACGCAGTACGCGAACTACCAATCCTAACCTTTCATTTACATACCCTAGTATAGGCACCTCTCCCCATGAGCTTGGCCTCCCGGTGAAGACAGACGGTCGGCACAGGAACTGCACGAGGGCTTGGGCCGGACATTCACCTCATTTCACGTCATTTCACATCATTCCTTTTGTTGTAGAGGCAGCCTCCGGCATAACCCCGATGACGCTTGTTTTGGAGGGAACCCATACTAAGACACATAAATTTCCAGCTAAGCCTTACCCAGATTCAGGTATTGTGGGGGTACTTGTAAAATTGGAATGGTATCGCATCCGAACCCAACCATCAGTTTTTGGTAAGTTTCACCAAGTCATTCACAAGTCATATACACCTTCAAAATCTTTCAATAGAATGACTCATCATTCCAAGGTTTTCAAAATCATTGGTTTTCACAAGTTCCCATCTATAGTAGTCAATTTTAATCTTTAGCACTAGCAACTAGTTATGAGGGGTGCTAAGTAACTTGGATTGCTCTAGGCTAAATTTGATACTCTTGCACTACTCCATAACTAAACTAAGTGAGCCATGAATCAAAAAGTACTTTGTTAAACAAAATTTAGTAAAGCTTGTAGAGTAAAAACTTGGGATAGGAGCATTAAGCATAAAATAAAAGTAATGGTGCCTTGCTCTTGTAGAGCTTTGCAAATGGGAACCTTGCAAGAGTGTTAGCTTGCAAACAAAATAGCTTGCATTAGTCTAGCTTTCCTTGATTGGTGATATGATCAAAGTTCTCTTGCTCTTCCTCTTGGTAGAAGACCTCTTCCTCTTGATAGTCTCCGGTACTAGCGTCTATAAACGAATAAGAGGATACAATCACCAAACGACACTTAAGTATTCTTAATTAGCCTTAATGGCTCACATAATTGATCTAGCATCACTACTTAACATTTATCCAAAAATTATTCTAGGGTTTCCTTATTTAATATTAGGAAAATAATTTCCCCTCATTAAAAATTGGAATTAGGGTTTCTCTTTGGTTTGGGAGAAATAATTTCCTCTCATTGAATTCTTCTTAAGATTTAATCTTCTCAAATAACCAGGGATGATCACATGTTGACCAAGGTCAACACTTCACATTTATTATTTGAGAAAAGTGATTTAATTGAGATTCATCATCTCATGTGATTTAAATAACCATTGCAAATTAAATACTATTTTGATTTAAATTCTACAAGTGAGCAAGTATGAACCTATGCAGAAGAGGTCATCATATTACTTCATCTCACTTGAGAAAATTATTTAAATGAGGTGCTACACCTCATTGATTTAAATTCCTAAAATTTGCTATAGTTTAAATGGACTAGTATTGACTACATAGCCAATATTTTGATCTAGTCCATGATCATACAAACAACCTGTCTATATTATTTCATAAACAATTAGAGGACATCAATTGTGATTTATTAGAGTTGGAATCAATTCAAAAACAATTATGGTTAAATTTTAAATAAAGTTTCAATTTGCAAAAGCCCCTGTCTTGTTATTTTTATCAGATTAATTCTACTTTGAAATTGGAGATGGGACCAGCGTCATTGGATAGATAATTTCCTTAGCTTTCCAACGGTATAAAGTTTGCTAGATTTGGATTGGTATATTTCAAACTATTCAAAATTTACTAAAGCATCTGCAGGACATTTGAATAATTATTAAATCCAAATTTGAAAGGTTGGGCTAGGCGGGAAAGTAAACGGGCCGCAGAGGGAGAGAGAGAAGCAGGCCAGCCCAACTAGCGCCACGGCCAGCTGATAGTGGGACCCATTGGTCAGTGAGTGTTAAACGCCGAAACGGTACCTGGCAACGTGCGCCGTCCGATTAGAAGTAGATCGTGCGGTGGGGAGGCGTCGTCTCCGTCGGGGAGAAGACCTTGCTGGAGCGGCGGCGGTAGGGGGTCGGCGGCGTGAGGAAGCTCCGACGAGGGGCGGCGCGGACGCTAGACGGGGTTGTCGACGACGAGGAGTTGAATGGCAGTCGCGGCAACTCCGGGGGTTGCCTAAATCGACGACGGCGTCGCGCCATGCGGCTCCGGCGATCGTGGACGCGATTGGAGCTTTCTCTGCGCAATGTGGATGAGCGAGGGATCGAGGAGGCTCAGAAGGAAGAGGGGAAGCGGATGGGGTGAGGAATTCGTCCAGGGAATGCTTCCTTTTATAGGGGGTCGAGGTGCTGCGGGTGCCCGTGGGAGGTCGTCGACGGCGTGGCGTCTCCGGTGCTCCAAGGGGCAATCTAGGGGGCGCATCGTGTAGGCGACGGCTAGGCGGAGCTAGCGCGCGTGATGGCACGTCAAATGATAGTCTGTGGCGTGCTAGCGATGGTGGCGTCCTCGCAGTACCGTGGAGGAAGGTTTTGATGATGGCGACGGTGATGGTTCCTCCGCAGGCGATTGAGCATGTCTACGGCGTAACTGGGGGTGCGGTGACGCTTGATGCAGAACTAGAGGGATAGGGGAGGACGAGAGCGTGCTGGCGAGTGGTTGTACTGCGGCGTCCAGTGTCGTGCCAGGGCGCGCTCACCGCGTGCCTGGCAGGTTTCTGGCGCGTCTGGGCACGCTTCGTGTGGCCAATGCCGTGCGTGGCTTCAGCCAGGGATGGTACCAGCAGGTTCAGTGAGGAGTGGGCTACCTAGTTGACATGGTACAAGGGGCCAGAGAGGAAGAATAACCATGTGTGGCATGGTGATGTTCTCATGGCCGGCATGGTGCAAGGGTGATCATTTCTTGGCTTTAATCGACCAAACCAGTACATGGCTTGATGCAGGGGAGGTACAGGAGCAGCAATGATCAAGGATCAAAGTGGTTTAGGCTAAGAACCAGGGGGTAAAAGCATGTCTGCAAAATCAGGAATGATGCCTGCCATGTGT
Organism: Lolium rigidum; assembly: GCF_022539505.1. NCBI lineage: Eukaryota > Viridiplantae > Streptophyta > Magnoliopsida > Poales > Poaceae > Lolium > Lolium rigidum. The sequence continues at coordinate 303,256,592 of NC_061510.1, read as the reverse complement.
TTGTGAAAATGGCCGCATGAAACTTTTGGTCGAATTTTGGATTTCTTTTTGGTGGAGCTCAATCATATAATTAAAGAGAAAGAATGGTGGGGGTGGTGGTCAATTTGGTGAAGATTTGTGAGATTTCAAAATGAGGGTTATGTTCTCTTTGATTTAAAGTCTCCACTTGGCACCTCTTTGCTGGTCAACCTGGTCAACATCAGTGCTGGTGGTCAAAATGAAAGTTGTTCACCATGCTTTGGTATTGGATGAGGTGGTCATAGTTTACCAAGTTTTGTTTAGGAATCAGAAGATAAATGGGTGCAAAGTGGTGAAGAAAATAAAAATGGGACATATGACCATTATCATATGTGAATTGAATTTGAGATTTTCTTTGATTTGATTCTTGTTTCTTTGATGCATTTGTGTTTGTTTATCATATATTAGTATTCTACAAGCAAGAGATCAAGCAATGGTGGCCTTGGTTGAAGATTTGCAAATTTGGCTAAGTGTATGTGAGTGAATTTTGGGGATTTTCTCCCTATTTGATTTCTCTCTTTGTGATTTCATTTTTCTTGACTCTAAAGTGATTCTTATTAGTTTAGAAACATTTCCAAACCATTGAAACCATTCCAAAAGGTTTGGTTCAAAGATTTGCAAAATTGGCCTTAATACATAAGAGGTGATGTGTCAAATTTTGCTAAACTTGTAAATTGTTCACCTTGCTTTACTTGGGCATGGGTTAGGGTCAATTTAGTGCTAGATTAGGTTTAGAAATAGATTCCCTCCATTTGATCAAGGTTTAAAGGCATAGGGCAAGAATTGGGTATTATGGCTATGTGTCACATATGCCTCTATGCATATGTGGCATTTGATTTTTAATTTGACTTTGCTTGACCCAATTGGTGTTGTTGAGTGTTGAAATGGTATATGGAAGTGATCCAACCATTCATCACAGGTCTTAGGGTCATGGTCCTCAAATTTATAAATTTGCATTTTTCTCTCCTATGCCTCTATGGCATTTTTAGTTTCTTTTTAGTTTCTTTGAAAACCACATGAATTAGGTTTGGTAAGCACTAGGTAAGGGTTATGAAGGTTTTCCAAAACTCTACACAAGGTAGAAAATCTTAGGGTAAAGTTTCACAAAAATAGCCATAGGCACATATGCCTTTTTCTTATTTAACTTCCTTTTATTTTATTTTAACTAGGATGGTGAAAAGAGGGGTGAGGTTTAGGGTTTAAGATTATTTCAAACTATTATAACAATCAATCATGGCAATAGCACAAGAATTAAGCAAGATCACTATGTATCACACTTAATTTAATAAAAGTTTTTGTTGGTTCCAAAATTTGGAACTAGGGAAATTCATTTGTTTTGTTTTGAAATTTTTGGGATGTTACAAACCCTTCCCCCTTAAACAAATCTCGTCCCGAGATTTTAAGAAAAGTTAGGTTCCTAAGAGAGATTGAGCATTTTGATTAACAGGAAGACATACTTGGCATGGTCTGGGGTGTTTCCTGAGCTTCAGTGGCATTCATGTGGTAGAGGCGGCCGTTGTTGTTGTTCTGGTTCCTTCTTCCTGCAAAGCGGCGCTGTTGCTGGGTAGGTGCAGCGGTGTTGGCGGCAATCTTTGCCAGCTTCTTGGGGCACTCATTGGAGTAGTGGCCCACAACTCCACATTCATAGCAGTTCACCGTTGACTTGTCCTTCGGGGTGACGGGGATGGCATTGCTTCCAGTCCTCGGGATAGTGTTGGTGTTGTTGTTGTTCCCATTGTTGTTGTTGCTGTTGGGGTTGTTGTTGTGGTGGCTGTTGTTGTTGTTACCTCCGGGCTTCGGGGGACCTCCGTTGTTGTTGGTGTAGTTGGGGCGATAACTCTGAGCAGGGGGCTTGTTGTGTCTTGGGGTGAATCCTCCAGAGGAGTTGTTGCGGTACTTCTGGGTATGGTGGGGTCCATTCTGGTTCATCATTCTGCGCTTGCGGTTCTCATTGGCCTGATGCAGCTTTCCTTCCATCTGTATGGCTGAGTCTACGAGGGCTTCGAGGTCAGTGAACGGAATGTTCACCAACACAGTTTGCATCTCGTCGTGCAGTCCGTTCCGAAATCTTTCCTTTCTCTTCTCATTGGTGTCGGTCTCATCCGGGGCGTACCTTGACAGAGTGAGAAACCTGTCGCGGTATTCCACCACGGACATCCTTCCTTGTTTGAGTTCGCGGAACTCGTCTCTCATTTTCTTGATCAGTCCTTGGGGCACATGGTACTTGCTGAACTTCAGCTTGAATTCTTCCCAAGTCATCATCTGTCCCGCATTCATTGCACGGGCACTTGTCCACCAGGCTCTGGCAGGTCCTGACAGGTAGTGGGTGGCGAACAGTACTTTTCTGCGGCTTCAACTCCCGCAACTTCGAGGTTGTTCTCCATTGTTTGGAGCCAGTCATCAGCGTCCAGTGGCTCTTCAGTCTTGTTGAACATTGGAGGGTTGGTGTTCTGAAAATTCTTCAGCTTCGATCCGGGGTGATCGTGGTTTCCATGGCCTTGATTGTTCTGAGCTATCTGTTGTAGTGCGGCAAGGTTTGCTTGGCGTTCAGCTCTTTCGGCTTCTCGGTCTGCCATCATCGTCTACAGCAGTTGCATCATGGCATCTTGGGTGGCGTTGCGGGTTGGTGGGGCCATCTGATCATTGAGGTAGATGATAAGATAAGAGGGAAATTTCTAGGGTTTGTTTTGTTAAAATTTAAAAATTTCATAAATTGAAAACTTGAGTAGTGTTGCGGGGGTAAAAACCAACAACACTTTTTCATTCATACCAAACATCACATATTACAAAGCTAACACACTGTTGGTTTGAAGAACCATTCATTCGCTCTACGATACAAGGGGATCTCGATACAACTCACACCTACTTAAGTGTCTGGGGTGATACTACTCTTCGGGGTGGAATTCTTCGTCTTCACGGGTAATGTGCTTGGCGATAGGCGAGGGCGTTGTCCAAATCCCCGCGGGTTTTGTACATCCCGAAGTCCCGGGGTGCTACATAGGGGTTCATCTCCGTGTTCGGGGGCATGGTCATCGGTCTTCCCATGGAGTCATGTCTTGGGTAGTAGATGAAGCGAGTGTTCTTGATCTTGTTCTCATTTTGTGCGCACAGACGGAAAATTGCTTCTTGCATAGCTCTGACTAGTCCTTCCTTCCAAGTGTTTCCCGTTACGTGAAAACCAGATGGTTTCCCATACCGGGGCTCCAAGCTTTCTCCGTAGATCAGTAGAAACTTCCCACCGAGGTGGTTCTCCGGAGTGGTTGTTGAGGGGTATTCCGAAGAACTCGGGATACGGGTGTTCTAGATAGTCCACTAGTTGCTTCAAATCCTTTTCGAACCTTAGGTTGCCTCCGGGACCAAGCTCATAAAACTCCCATTGGTACTCCATCTGTGAGAAATTAGGATAAGTAAGTTAAATAAGTAGTCAAGTGTGCAAAATTTTATGTAGGTTTGCAAAGAAAGTAGAGTATAGATTTCTCATTTTTGAAAAAGATCTCAGGGATAAGAGTAAGAACAAGTTTTCACAAATATTTACTTCATTGGTTTTTGAAACTAAGTTTTTCAGACGTCCATTCTAACTAGGGTCTCCTAAGGTCAATAAATGGCTCTGATACCAACTTGTCAACACCCGGATTTTTAAGTCCAGATGCCTATTATGCCATTCCTCGCAATCCCATGAATATTGTTTTTGCGAGACATAATAGATTGATATCACAACACATCCTTCATTACAACACATAATCGTCTTACAAATAAAGGATCACATGATCCAGTCTTTATTACAACAATAGAAGTTCTATTGATCCATTACATAACACATAGCGGAAGCGAAATAGCGTAGTAGTAGTCCATCTATTCCACAAGCAACTGTTGACGTCAGGAGTGATCCTAGTTGTCGTAGACGTCCTGCTGTCCTTCCGGGTTTTGGTACTCCTCTTCATAGTCTGGCCATTTGAATAGCCAGGGACACAGCCATGAGTACTTTAAAGTACTCGCAAACTAATACTAAGGTAAATACTATCAACTATAGTAAAGGGGTTCTAAGCTCTAGTTTCATTTGCAGAAAGCCAGTTTTATTTCATAAACACTTTAATAATCAAAAACTCCTCATTTGCCTAACTTAACTCAAGTGGGAACATTAGTGTCATTCCCACAACTCAGTTGTGATTCAAAGTCAAAGTCACCTTTCAATTCAAATCACAAGTCACCCTTCATATTTTTAGAAAAGTTCTGATGACGGAACAGTATGGCCTTTCCAACTGTCCATGACCGCGGACGCGGCTATTCGAATAGGTTAAACTCTGCAGAGGTTGTACACTTGTGCCACAACAATTGCAATAGTTCGTCGGAGTAATCGGCCCTGATTTATCGTACGCAATACGCGAACTACCAATCCTAACCTTTCATTTACATACCCTAGTATAGGCACCTCTCCCCATGAGCTTGGCCTCCCAGTGAAGACAGACAGTCAGCCTGGGAACTGCACAGGGCTTGGGCCGGACATTCACCTCATTTCACGTCATTTCATATCATTCCTTTTGTTGTAGAGGCAGCCTCCGGCATAACCCCGATGACGCTTGTTTCAGAGGGAACCCATACTAAGACACATAAATTTCCAGCTAAGCCTTACCCAGATTCAGGTATTATGGGGGTACTTGTAAAATTGGAATGGTATCGCATCCGAACCCAACCTTCAGTTTTTGGTAAGTTTCACCAAGTCATTCACAAGTCATATACACCTTCAAAATCTTTCAATAGAATGACTCATCATTCCAAGGTTTTCAAAATCATTGGTTTTCACAAGTTCCCATCTATAGTAGTCAATTTTAATCTTTAGCACTAGCAACTAGTTATGAGGGGTGCTAAGTAACTTGGATTGCTCTAGGCTAAGTTTGATACTCTTGCACTACTCCATAACTAAACTAAGTGAGCCATGAATCAAAAAGTACTTTGTTAAACAAAATTTAGTAAAGCTTGTAGAGTAAAAACTTGGGATAGGAGCATTAAGCATAAAATAAAAGTAATGGTGCCTTGCTCTTTGTAGAGCTTTGCACATGGGAACCTTGCAAGAGTGTTAGCTTGCAAACAAAATAGCTTGCATTAGTCTAGCTTGCCTTGATTGGTGATATGATCAAAGTTCTCTTGCTCTTCCTCTTGGTAGAAGACCTCTTCCTCTTGATAGTCTCCGGTACTAGCGTCTATAAACGAATACGAGGATACAATCACCAAACAACACTTAAGTATTCTTAATTAGCCTTAATGGCTCACATAATTGATCTAGCATCACTACTTAACATTTATCCAAAAATTATTCTAGGGTTTCCTTATTTAATATTAGGAAAATAATTTCCCCTCATTAAAAATTCGAATTAGGGTTTCTCTTTGGTTTGGGAGAAATAATTTCCTCTCATTGAATTCTTCTTAAGATTTAATCTTCTCAAATAACCAGGGATGATCACATGTTGACCATGGTCAACACTTCACATTTATTATTTGAGAAAAGTGATTTAATTGAGATTCATCATCTCATGTGATTTAAATAACCATTGCAAATTAAATACTATTTTGATTTAAATTCTACAAGTGAGCAAGTATGAACCTATGCAGAAGAGGTCATCATATTACTTCATCTCACTTGAGAAAATTATTTAAATGAGGTGCTACACCTCATTGATTTAAATTCCTAAAATTTGCTATAGTTTAAATGGACTAGTATTGACTACATAGCCAATATTTTGATCTAGTCCATGATCATACAAACAACCTGTCTATATTATTTCATAAACAATTAGAGGACATCAATTGTGATTTATTAGAGTTGGAATCAATTCAAAAACAATTATGGTTAAATTTTAAATAAAGTTTCAATTTGCAAAAGCCCCTGTCTTGTTATTTTTATCAGATTAATTCTACTTTGAAATTGGAGATGGGACCAGTGGCATTGGATAGATAATTTCCTTAGCTTTCCAACGGTATAAAGTTTGCTAGATTTGGATTGGTATATTTCAAACTATTCAAAATTTACTAAAGCATCTGCAGGACATTTGAATAATTATTAAATCCAAATTTGAAAGGTTGGGCTAGGCGGGAAAGTAAACGGGCCGCAGAGGGAGAGAGAGAGAGAAGCAGGCCAGCCCAACTAGCGCCACGGCCAGCTGACAGTGGGACCCATTGGACAGTGAGTGTTAAATGCCGAAACGGTACCTGGCAACGTGCGCCGTCCGATTAGAAGTAGATCGTGCGGTGGGGAGGCGTCGTCTCCGTCGGGGAGAAGACCTTGCTGGAGAGGCGGCGGTAGGGGGTCGGCGGCGTGAGGAAGCTCCGCCGAGGTGCGGCGCGGACGCTAGACGGGGTTGTCGACGACGAGGAGTTGAATGGCAGTCGCGGCAGCTCAGGGGGTTGCCTAAATCGACGACGGCGTCAGCTACTGGCTCCGGCGATCGTGGACGCGATTGGAGCTTTCTACTGCGCAATGTGGATGAGCGAGGGATCGAGGAGGCTCAGAAGGAAGAGGGGAAGCGGATGGGGCGAGGAATTCGTCCAGGGAATGCTTCCTTTTATAGGGGGTCGAGGTGCTGCGGGTGCCCGTGGGAGGTCGTCGACGGCGTGGCATCTCCAGTGCTCCAAGGGGCAATCTAGGGGGCGCATCGTGTAGGCGACGGCTAGGCAGAGCTAGCGCGCGTGATGGCACGTCAAATGATAGTCTGTGGCGTGCTAGCGATGGTGGCGTCCTCGTAGTACCGTGGAGGAAGGGGCCAGAGAGGAAGAATAACCATGAGTGGCATGGTGATGTTCTCATGGCCGGCATGGTGCAAGGGTGATCATTTCTTGGCTTTAATCGACCAAACCAGTACATGGCTTGATGCAGGGGAGGTACAGGAGCAGCAATGATCAAGGATCAAAGTGGTTTAGGCTAAGAACTAGGGGTAAAAGCATGTGTGCAAAATCAGGAATGATGCCTGCCATGTGTTTGTGAAAATGGCCGCATGAAACTTTTGGTCGAATTTTGGATTTCTTTTTGGTGGAGCTCAATCATATAATTAAAGAGAAAGAATGGTGGGGGTGGTGGTCAATTTGGTGAAGATTTGTGAGATTTCAAAATGAGGTTTATCTTCTCTTTGATTTAAAGTCTCCACTTGGCACCTCTTTGCTGGTCAACCTGGTCAACATCAGTGCTGGTGGTCAAAATGAAAGTTGTTCACCATCCTTTGGTCTTGGATGAGGTGGTCATAGTTTACCAAGTTTTGTTTAGGAATTAGAAGATAAATGGGTGCAAAGTGGTGAAGAAAATAAAAATGGGACATATGACCATTATCATATGTGAATTGAATTTGAGATTTTCTTTGATTTGATTCTTGTTTCTTTGATGCATTTGTGTTTGTTTACCATATATTTGTATTCTACAAGCAAGAGATCAAGCAATGGTGGCCTTGGTTGAAGATTTGCAAATTTGGCTAAGTGTATGTGAGTGAATTTTGGGGATTTTCTCCCTATTTGATTTCTCTCTTTGTGATTTGATTTTTCTTGACTCTAAAGTGATTCTTATTAGTTTAGAAACATTTTCAAACCATTGAAACCATTCCAAAAGGTTTGGTTCAAAGATTTGCAAAATTGGCCTTAATACATAAGAGGTGATGTGTCAAATTTTGCTAAACTTGTAAATTGTTCACCTTGCTTTACTTGGGCATGGGTTAGGGTCAATTTAGTGCTAGATTAGGTTTAGAAATGGATTCCCACCATTTGATCAAGGTTTAAAGGCATAGGGCAAGAATTGGGTATTATGGCTATGTGTCACATATGCCTCTATGCATATGTGGCATTTGATTTTTAATTTGACTTTGCTTGACCCAATTGGTGTTGTTGAGTGTTGAAATGGTATATGGAAATGATCCAACCATTCATCACAGGTCTTAGGGTCAAGGTCCTCAAATTTTTAAATTTGCATTTTTCTCTCCTATGCCTCTATGGCATTTTTAGTTTCTTTTTAGTTTCTTTGAAAACCACTTGAATTAGGTTTGGTAAGCACTAGGTAAGGGTTATGAAGGTTTTCCAAAACTCTACACAAGGTAGAAAATCTTAGGGTAAAGTTTCACAAAAATAGCCATAGGCACATATGCCTTTTTCTTATTTAACTTCCTTTTATTTTATTTTAACTAGGATGGTGAAAAGAGGGGTGAGGTTTAGGATGGTGCTCATGCTTAGCTGATCAAATAGGACCAACCCTAGTTCCTATCTTCTGAGACACCAAACTTAGTTATCCATGCTTAGCATCACACCAATGTGATGAACCTCAGGAGCAACTATGCCAAATCTTGAGCATTACCTAACCATATTCCACTAAACCCTACTAGTGTTGAATACTTATCAACCATCCTATTTATGAGCCAATTATTCCTTACTTAATAGAACCAACAGTAAAATCTAGACCACCTCAACCCTAATTGATATACTTCTTATTATTTAAGAAGTATGTTCTTCAAAAGTTATTCTTTTGAAGTAAATAAAGAATCATCATCAAACCTGCCTTATAGGACCTATAAACCCTAGCTAGCTAACACCAGCAAGATGAACCAACCTTGATAGCAGCCCTGAATAAATAATTACTTAGGATGCCTAGGATTAACTCAACCTTACAAGCCCTAGATGTCAATGAATCCAACATGGTTGTGATCCATCTAATACTTACTCCAGAAACTAGTTGAAACCATAGTACACCATAGAACCCCACAAACCTAATTATCATACTTGTTCTTTATTAAAGAACATGTTCTTCAAAAGTTATTCTTTTGAAGTATATGATAACCACTCATTAACCATGCCATATAGTGCTAAAACCAACCACTATTCATGACATGTTAAGATTATACCAAATGTTATTGTTGTGTGCTATTAGTATTATTGTATTGATATATTGCAGCACTCTGTTTATGATACCAAGCAACCAATCCTTAATAAGAACCTTGTTTGTGAATCACTCTAAAAGTGCAACACACCCTAAGCAAATCATTTCAACTAACTAATCCTAAATCATCGGGGTTAGGTCACGCTTAGAACGATTGCATCTCATACTTATGCATTATTGCATCCTTGCCAATCTTTTAAACATCGTCCTTACCGGACGATGATGCTATTTCAGAATTTGGAGTTATTGCGTATCGAAGACCTTGTCTGCATAATCTTGCAGTCAAGAAAGGCAAGTTCATCGCTTGCTCATGTAATTTGAGTATTTTTACCAAATTACTTGCAAAGTACTATGTTTATCACTATTGCATAAAAAAGCAAAACCACTATTTTCATAACTATGAATATGACTATGTGGTGGGCAATGGAACCATGGATTGTGTTGATATGGTGGAGGTTCCATTGCAAGGGTTTATATCCATCTAGGATTAAACAACAAATGTCGTCCAGTGATTCTTGTGCCGTAATACCCGTGTTAACCATAAGATCTGGAGTGGGACGGAATAGTCAATTGTATTTCCACCTCTTGTACATCAACGGATGCGCTTTACCGTAGACCCTTGATCCAAGAGAGGACAAGTGGTAGGGTGGGGGTCCCGTTGAAGTCCCCACGGTTATTGCAGTCTATGATGGGTTGCATCTCCCGGCGAAGGAGTTCATGGTAGAGACCTGAACTGTTGTCGTGGTCGGGGGCCGTCCTTAATTGGTATAAGAGCACCGGCGGGGACCCAGGGTCGGAGTTTGCAACAACGGGTGGGTGTATGAGGTAGCGGAGGAATATGATTGGCTATGACCTTATACCGGGCTTCACACCAAAGGAAGTGTGGACGAGAAGATGACTCGGTTGGCACCAAGGTTAAGATCTCTTATGGGTAAAGCAACACACCTCTGCAGAGTGTAATGAATCGTGGCCTATCACTCCCTGTTCCGGGATATGGAACTGCGAACGCGGCCGGAAAGAAACTCCATGAAGTTCTAGTAAACCGGTGAAGGCTGACGGACATAGTTCTTCTGAATAAAAGCAACCTTTTGAAGAAATGGTTATGAAAACCTGCATTGGTATTAGACTTTACTGGTCTAATGCTGTAGCTAGTGCATTAAACACCTCTTCCCTATAATGAACTTGTTGAGTACGCTCGTACTCATACCACTCTTAAATCCCCTGCTTAGATATGGAGGCATCAAAGGAGGATCTACAGTGCAACTCAAAGACCAAGGAATCAACAACTACTTCAAGGGACATGAACCTATCAGAAGAAACAATCACCACATCCAAGAAGGATAAAACCTAGCTTAGTAATAGAAAGGAACTAGTTTCCTAAACCTAGCTCCTATTTAGGTAGAATCTATTCATAGCCTCTATAGCTAGTTAAATACTCTACAAGTAGAGTGCGTGATAAGACTAGACTACGAGTCGTTCTTCTGGAGTTTATTTGCAGTTTTACCTCATTGTAAAGTAGGAGGATGTGATGATCTTATGTAACAAAGTCAATGTTGTAATTCTGTAGACATGCCTTGGACCCGCATATGTTTCTGTTGTACCACTCTGAGCGATATAATACTAGTGGAACGGTGTTTCATTGGTGTTATATCAGACTTGCATACTACACCATGCAGTGGTATGCCGGGTCACCACAGTTGGTATCAGAGCAAATGCTTTGACCCTAGGATTAAAACCCTTTAAAGGAGACCTATAGGATTGGTAGTGTCTATAGGAAGTTATCTTAGATAAAACCAAATAGTTCTTATGACTTGAGATGGATATTCACTTGGGAATAATCCTGACACACTTGAGTCGAACCTTCTTACTTATCTTTGATAAGTGAAGTTAGTTAGCTAATTCCAAACATGTAGAACACCATTAAGTCCTTAAAACAATAGATGAGTAGACCATAATTCGTATACAATACATGGTAGTCCAAAGAGAGGATACAACCATAAGGAAGATATCCTATTGGAAGATGTGTACCAACACTTGTTATAGTTAAGTAAGAGTTATCCAGACACTGTAATAGGAGTGATATCAAGTAATGAAGATATATGTATAAGAAAAATATCCTATTAGAAGGTGTAAACCAATACAAGTAATGGGTAAGTAAATTATCCAAACTTGTGCAACAACTGATAGTAAGTGAAAAATATAAGTTATATGAGGTAGTATAGATCATGATGAGTCAATCATGGGAAGTAAGGAAGAGAGATAGAAATAAAACATGTCTACTTACAGAGTAGAGGTAGTAATCATATAAGATTCACCTGAGAATCACTATGTGATGAAGTAGAACATCATAAATATTTAGGAGGAGAACAATAAGAAGCCAGTTGTTCAACAATAGTGCAAGAATTGTGTTTCAAAACCATGGGAAGTGTGCCAAGCACATCATGACCATAGTCTTATGATAGAAACACTTGGAAGTATAGGAGCTATATTTCATAGTTATGTGTTTAGAGTAGCCATGTTAGAACCAGACATATCATGTGAAGTAGTCCTCAACATAATGGAAGCTAAGTTAATACTTCCAAAAGAACTTTAGGTCAACCACAACTATTCTGGACCAATTTGTTCAACTTTATTCGATTGCAAATGAGCAGTTAGAGTAAATGTTGAGACAAATAGTATTACGCCAAGTATTCGTGCTAAGTATCACGACATGAACCTGTATTATGTGGTGTTATATACTACACATCTCAGCCTGATATTTAGAGATGTCTTACTCAACTATTATATTCAGGCTTATGATGGTGTGTATTATAAACACAAAGCTGAATCTTCTTGGATTTTATTGGATTTTCATTGATTGACTAGATCCATACATGAAGTTTGACTTTGGTATGCAAATGCATGTTGCAATATCAAGTTCTTACTTGATGCTATAGATCTAGAGGGTAATGGTAAACGTGTGAGGAAGTGACGAATTCCGAAGAATTTGAAGACAAGATGAAGGTTCATCAGAGAAAGGAAGCAAAGTTGTGGAAGTAACCACAATACTCTAAAGGAAGTACCAATCAAAACTCATGCTTAGCCTCAACAGAGGAGTACTTTTGTACATAAGAAGCATGAAGGTGAGAAATATGATGATTATGGTGAAGCTGAAGCAGTTCCATAGTCAATATAAAAGAGGGAATGCATGGGAAATCACTCAGGATACTATATTCATAGTGTCAGCTAGTGGTTTTCTTGCAAAAATAAATCCTCGAAAAAGGGAGATAACCTATGAAATCAAAGCAGAAATAAGAAGACCACAGTTAGTATCAGAAGACCACAGTTGGTATAGGATCAATACTGGAAGATAGAGTAGAAGATGTCTCGTCCAGTTGATCAGAACCTATAATAGAATCCATTTTTTAGATAACAAATAGCCACAATTGGTATCAAGTAGTCCATAATTGGATTATTTGTACCAAGAGGTGGTGAACAAATAAAACCTTATTAGCCAAATAACAATGACCTATAAACATTTAGTCGAAGGATTCACATTGGATGTCCACAATTGAGTGGATATACCACAAACATTCTTCGCGAGACCTTAGAAGAGTACAACCCATAAACTAGACCTAGACTAATATTCTAACCATAAGTCCAATGGTTGGAAGAAAAAGGAGTCGACGGCCATAAGAAAACTCAAAGGGGTAGAGTAAAGATTGAGATGGATGTACAATAACTCAATATTCTGAGCAAGATAAAAGAAGAAAGGCTGAACTGAGAGGAAGTTCGATCTTATTTTCATAAGATTATCGAACACTACTTTCAGAAGGATGTCAGACCAGAAGCCGATGTTTATACCTCGAGGAAGTAAGAAGTGGACTGTAACTTGAGAAAGTGAGTAATATTTACTCTGAAGTACGAAAGCTCAAGTCAGCTGATGTTAAAGAAGTTGGACGAAGAAAATACCGTAGACCAAATACAGCTCATGAAGGCCAAAGACCGAAGGAGATTGACCATACCAAAACTGAAGTCCATTTGAAAGATTCCTTTCATGGAACCTAAAGGAACCAAAATTGTTAGAGGTATCAACTAAAATCCATGATTGGGTAGACTAAAGGAGTCTAAACCATTCACAGTGAAAATAAACTATCAAGACCATTTCCATGGTAAGTACCTTACTAAGTACCATTATTGCAGTTTTGGTAGTAAGGGAAAACAAAGACCTATTTTACCAACTAGGAGTATGTCATCCAATTAGTCATCAATTTAGACTATCAGTACCAGAAGAAGTCCCAATTTTTGCATCCTCAATGAAGAAGGAAAACAAGTTTATAGAGTTAGAAAGAAATCATGGAATTGAAGTAAGAAGCCATGGTTCAGAAATAGACACTCATGGATTCCAGGAAGAATCTGGACAAGGGATATATACAATTATATCAAGAGAGATCATCACGGAGTTCGAGAAAAATTGTAGTCTGCACAAGTCAGATCCACACTCCGAAATGTGAGAGAGATCAAACTTCGAGGACGAAGTTTAGTTTAAGGGGTAGAGACTGTAATATCCCAGGTAATGGGGTTACAAAAATAGAGGAAATAGATGTGTGCATTGCATTCATGCATAGAAAATCCGGGGAATTTTTGCGCTTTAAAGTAAAACAGTCACAGTAACTGAAGTTTCACTTGATCTTGGTGGAATTGTAGTAGCTCATAAAGTCAAGCGCTATAAACCTCAATGTGACTTTGTTTAAAACCTTGTTTTGGGTAGAGATGATTTGATCTAAAGGGTTAGATCAAATGGAACTAAAACCAACACAATAACATATTAATCAAGGATCAATTACTTGATCTTATTAAATATCATAATATGGTAATCCTTGCCATAACATATGAATATCTATTCAACTACAAAGCAAGTAACAATAAAATGGAGAAACTATTCTAGACTTATCTTTTCCATGTCTTGCACTAATCCTTGATCCTACCATGAACCTCATGGTATTCATTTTACTTCATTCTTGGAAACATGACTAGGAGATCAACCCTAGGAATATGTATTCTTCTCTATTCCATATCATTATACATCAAACCTAGAGAGGTGAGAGTTCTATATTATGTATTAGAGAAGCCATAACTAACCTTGAGCTAAACCTTGGATATACATCCATGTGTTCATATCATCATCTTTAAGAGGAACATTGGGATGTTATTCAAGACATTCCTTGGAGAGAGAAACCAATTATGTGAAACATAGATAATGGTGATCATATCAATCTCTTTGGAGCCTAACCATAGGATAGTAATACAATCCTTTCCAAATGAGAGAGATCATCCATATCAATCCTAGCTTTAATTACTTAGGGATAAATTACCACCATTGAACTAAAGTATTCGGTTATAAACCATTTCACCATGGAGGGGTGAGATAATCTATTACCACATGGAATAATACCATATCCATGAATTGATAAAGTAAGAAGGAGATTAATTCAACCAAGATAGCCAAGTGGAGTTGTTACCTATTGAAATATTAGGAGTACACCCTAAACCCTAGAATAACTATTCCTATATGAGAAAACTCAAGCTATGGTGTTACACTCAAGATAGTTGAGGCAACACTTGGTTTAAGGGAGACACCTATCCTTATATCCAAATGGTTAAACCATCATTCCTTGAGAGAATTCTAAGTGAACATCTCAGACATTCTCCTGGGATATAATCTATTGAGACAACCATAGCCATGTTCATCCAAGATAGTATAAGAGAGGTACTATACCTAGTTGGTCAAGATGATGCTTGATCATGAAAGGGAGAAACCCATTTAATGAGAGATACCCTAGGAATCCAAACCTTGATCATTATAAATTGAGTGATGATCATAAACTCTAAGAATTTGAGGTAGAGACCTTAAGAACAAGTTGATCATGTCTAATCCCTGATCAAATCTTGGAGAGATATGAATACCAGATAAACCTTAGAGGGTTAAACAAGTATAGTCTAGCACATAAAATCATAGGGGAGATGATAACCCACAAGTATAGGGGATCGCAGCAGTCTTCGCGGGTAGTAAAACCCAATTTATTGATTCGACACAAGGGGAGACAAAGAATACTTGAAAGCCTTAACAGCGGAGTTGTCAATTCAGCTGCACTGGAAACAGACTTGCTCGCAAGAGTTTATCGAGTAGTAGCAGTTTTATAGCGATAGCAGTAGTGAAATAACGACAGCAGAGTAACGGAGACAGCAGTAGTGATTATAGTAAACGAGCGAGATTAAAATACTGTAGGCACGGGGACGGATAACGGGCTTTGCATGGATGAGAGAAACTCATGTAACAATCAAGCAGGGCATTTGCGAGATAATAATAAAACGGTGTCTAAGTACAAAGCAATCAATAGGCATGTGTTCCAATTATAGTCGTACGTGCTCGCAATGAGAAACTTGCACAACATCTTTTGTCCTACCAGCCGGTGGCAGCCGGGCCTCAAGGGAATCTACTGGATATTAAGGTACTCCATTTAATAGAGCACCGGAGAAAAGCATTAACACTCCATGAACACATGTGATCCTCACATCACTACCATCCCCTCCGGTTGTCCCGATTTCTGTCACTTCGGGGCCATTGGTTCCGGACGACGACATGTGTATACAACTTGCAGGTAAGACCATAAACAATGAATATCATGATGAAATAATAACATGTTCAGATCTGAGATCATGGCACTCGGGCCCTAGTGACAAGCATTAAGCATAACAAGTTGCAACAATATCATCAAAGTACCAATTACGGACACTAGGCACTATGCCCTAACAATCTTACACTATTACATGACCAATCTCATCCAATCCCTACCATCCCCTTCAGCCTACAGCTGGGGAATTACTCACACATGGATGGGGGAAACATGGCTGGTCGATGGAGAGGCGTCGGTGGTGATGATGGCGATGATCTCCTCCAATTCCCCGTCCCGGCGGAGTGCCAGAACGGAGACTTCTGGCTCCCGAGACGGAGTTTCGCGATGTGGCGGCGTTCCGGAGGGTTTCGGCGACTTCGACTTCTCCCCGTGCGTTTTTAGGTCGAGGCCGATAAGTAGTCCGAAGGAGGGCGTCGGAGGCCGGCCGAGGGGGCCACACGCTAGGGCCGCGCGCCCCCCTCCGGGCCGCGCCGCCCTAGGGTGTGGGGCCCTCGGGCCTCCCCCTGACTTGCCCTTCTGGCTCCGTAAGTATTCCGGGAAAATAGGGCCTTCCGTATAAATTCCGAGGTTTTTCCCTGAAAGTTGGATTTCTGCACAAAAACGAGACACTGGAACAGTTCTGCTGAAAACAGCGTTAGTCCGTGTTAGTTGCATCCAAAATACACAAATTAGAGGCAAAACAACAAGCAAAAGTGTTCGGGAAAGTAGATACGTTTTGGACGTATCAACTCCCCCAAGCTTAGCTTATTGCTTGTCCTCAAGCAATTCAGTTAACAACTAAGCGATAAAAGAACTTTCACGAACACATTTGTTCATATGATGTAAATATTCTCATGCTATGGCTAACACTTAGGCAGTTCATAATAAGATACATGCAAATAAGATCATCTAATAGCTATATCAATCATGGAAAGGTACCAACAATTAATAATAAGCATCATGAATCATGTATATAAGCAGTATTGCAATGTTCATAAAAGAGTATGATAGAGTGGTATCTCGCTTTCCCATATTTGATCAGCAAAACATAAATGCTCGAGCACCTCGAAGTTCATAGAAAGACTAGAAATAGTGATTGTCAAAGATAAAAGCATCAAAGTTATACCACAATCAATCATATTTTGAGGCAAGCATATTATACTAAGAATGACAGTTGTGCTCTCAAGAAAGTGCTCAAAGAAAGGATGGAGACTCAATGTAAAAGTAAAAGATTGACCCTTCGCAGAGGGAAGCAGGGATTAACATGCGCTAGAGCTTTTCATTTTTAAAACAGGAGTAAAATTATTTTGAGAGGTGTTTGTTGTTGTCAACGAATGGTAATGGGTACACCAACTACCTCGCCAACCGGACTTTCAAGAGCGGCTCCCATGAAGGACGTTATCTCTACCAGCAAGGTAGATCATCCCTCTTCTCTTTTGTTTACACACGTATTTTAGTTTCATTATGGGTGACACTCCCCCCAACCTTTGCTTACACAAGCCATGGCTAACCGAATCCTCGGGTGCCTTCCAACAATCACATACCATGGAGGAGTGTCTATTTGCAAAATTAAGTTTCTTACTGATGAATCAGAGCAAAACATGTGAAGAGAATTATTAGTGAAAGTTGATTAATCGGGTCGGGAACCCCATTGCCAGCTCTTTTTGCAAAATTATTGGATAAGCGGATGTGCCACTAGTCCATATGAAAATCCGTCAAGAGTAAATGACAAGGTTGAAAGTTAAACACCACATACTTCCTCATGAGCTATGAAACATTAACACAAATTGAGAAGCATTTTGAAGGTTTTAAAGGTAGCGCATGAGAATTTACTTGGAATGGTTTGAAATGCCATGCATAGGTATTTATGGTGGACACTCTGGAATAACTTGGTTTTCATGTGTTTGGAAGCACGAGCAGCGTTCCCGCTCAGTACAAGTGAAGGCTAGCAAAAGACTAGGGAGCGACAAATCAAGAGAGCGATGAATCGTCATAATCATGCTTGCGGCAAAATAAATTAACTGAGGCATAAAAGTGATACAAGAACTCTGAAGCAATGTAAATCATCGAGGCTTAATTGACTTTTGTTCAGTCATATGCATGCGTGAGCATGTGCCAAGTTAATTCAAACGAACTATTCAGAGGAGGATACCACAATATCATACCTATCTATGAATAAAACAATGCGAGCAAACAACCATGACATGCTACTCATATTAATAAATTGGAGCTAAACATGAGAGATCATGGACTACTAGACTTCCTCAAATGACATATACCTCACATGAACCAACTAAGCATGCTCACATGGATGAGTATATGTACAAAAATGAAAACAAATAGAGTTCATACCAGCCTCTCACCACAATCAGATTGTCGTAGATCGTCATTATTGCCTTTTCACTTGTGTAGCTTGGATAATATGAAATGAAAACCACGCTCCAGCCACCGAAGACCATTGAACTCATAATGAACTTTACAAACCAAAGAAGAACAGCAAATATTTTTGGTGTTTTTGAATTTGAGAACAAGAATAAAAAGAAGCAAGCGAACAAAGCAAAATCTTTTTGGGTTTTCTTATAGCAAACTAGCAATAACAAATAAAGCGAAACAAATGCAAGAAACCAAGATAAACAAATGATGAAGAGAAAAAACAGAAATATTTTTGGTCTTTTTGTGTTTTAGGAAAGAAACAAGCAAAAACAAGAAAATGAAAACTAAAAGAAACACAGAAAAGCAAGATGGCAGAAATCTGCCAAAACTTGACAGCAGTACAGAAATCGATTTTTACAAAAATCTTCCGTTGCTCAGCTCGAAAAGTGTTCAACTAATGAAAGTTAGATAACAACCTGGGGAACCTGCAAAAAAATTGGCAGCTCAAAATAACGTTCTGGCTATGCGCACGATTTTTTTTGGTAACATCCCAGAATCTGTTTTCAGGCAGCACTTCCCCAAATATCATCTCCCTCTCATTAGAAAACCACTCAAAGAAACTAAACAAGTATGTACAAGTATCCAGCAACCATAATATGCAAAGAATGAGTGATGCCGGTATACCTCCCCCAAGCTTAGGCTTTTGGCCTAAGTGGAGATCAACCCCATGGTGCCCATGAAGAAGCACCCTCGTAGTACGAAGATGGATCATATTCCGGGTATGTGCTAGAAGAAGCACCCGGATACGTGAGGGTGTAGTCGTAGGAGGGCTCGGCATCCTCGGAGTCATGCTGTTGGTGGAAGTTGTGTATCTTCAGCTTCTCATCCACCTCCTCCTTAGAGCGCGACCATGGTTTCCTGTTGATACTGAACAAATCTGGTTGGGGCAAAGGGACTTCCCTCTCTTCCCCGTCGACAAAACAACACTCTATAGAAAATATTATCTAATCTAGAGTCAGCTGTAACAAATTGATGAATCTTCATAGCAGCAATATCGAGCCTCATAGGAGCTATTTTTACATCATTAGGGTCAAGAGGAAGCTCTAAATATGCTAGAACGCGCGAAGCAATAATTCCTCCAAATATAGGCCCTTGTTGGACAAGCGGCGAGCAACAAGAGCACCAAGATGATAAGGTGTTTCCCCAGTGAGTGCAGCAATTAAGAAACCAAGGTGATAGCTAGATATGTTGCTAGTGTTTTCCCTACCAAGAATGCTAGTACCAATGTAATAAGCAAAATACTTAATGGCGGGGAGTTGAATGTTTCTTATCTTGCCACGCTGAATGGTGCGACAATCATCATTGGTAATCCCTCGATAGAGCTCCAACAATTCCCTTGGGTTGTCCTCGATCTTTCTTGCTGCACCTACAGGTACAATACCCAATGCAGCACAAAAATTTTCCAACTTCATAGTAATAGGTTTACCATAGATCTTGATTGAAACTGTTGGGTGAAAGTGCTTATTGTTGAACTTGAAGCTCTCCACAAAGATTTTAGTGAGCGTGTAGTATTGCTCACTCTCATCTCCCACATAGGTGGTTAAGCTTGCCCTACCGACGAGGGTAAAGAAATCATCCAACAACCCTGCATTACTCAAAAAGTCATAACATGGAAAGGATGCAGCGTTGGGGACTCCATTGTCCTCCTCGGGTGCGAAGCTTGGCGCGATGAGGTCCTCATTATAGGATGGCCTGCATCGGGTGGATGACCTAGAGGGCCTCCCGTGCTTGTTGTCTCCCCTTGGAACACTTCTCCAAAGTTAAAGTTGTCCATCCCCCTTTTCTGAAATTTTTCAACAAACAATATAAAATTTGATTTGGTGACATATAATTGAGGGAAACTACCATAGGAACTTGCTAGAGTACTAATCATGCATCAAAACTAGTTTCTACCACATAGAACAAGCATGCAAGCTCACTAAACATGTTACCTACAGCAGCAAAATATTCAAGATATACTCCACCAAACAAAATTCTACTTGGAGGGTTGGAGGAGTCACATACCGAAGGGCAAATGTGCCAAATTTCAGACAGAAATCTGGGCTGAGCAAAGAGATCGAGATATCTGGAGTTCTTGAGAAAAAACACGAGTGAGAGGAAGCTGGTGTCGATTTTTTCGGGAGAGAGAAGAGTGTGGGAGGAAGAGATGCTGAAGTGGGGTAAAGGGGGCCCACACACCAGGGTGGCGCCCCCCTTGCTGGCCGCGCCAGCCTGTGGGGTGCCACCCTGGGGTGCCCCACTGGTCATCCCCAGGTGCTCCCAGGTGCCTCTTTGAAAATAGGACCAACGGTATAATTTTTGTGAATTTTTGAAAACTTTGAAAAATGCACATTTCTGGGTATTAAGTTTATTATTACTGGCCAGGAAAAATTTGGAAATCTCTAATCAACTAAGGAACTTTGCAAAATAAAAGTGCTACAGCAACTTGAGCAAGTGGAGGAAGAAAGAGATGTTGTTTACCTCCTCTATGCATATAAAAAGTATTTGTTAACAAGGTTGATCAAGTCTTGCCACCAAATAAATTTTACACAAGCATAAGAAGAAATAAACCTCAAATCAATCATGTTACCTTGAATTGTATTGATATGGATCCAATCACAAGAGTTTGATATTCTTCTTTAGGCTCATATATAGGACAATCGATAGTTCCAACCTTGATAGTTCTCACATTAGAAATAGTATTAACTCCACATGCTTTTTCAATCCTCTTGGGGAAATAGACGGTGTGCGCCCTATCATCAACATTGAAGGTAACATTTCCTTTATTGCAATCAATAACAGCCCTCACGGTGTTAAGAAAAGGTCTCCCAAGAATAATAGACATATTATCATCTTCAGGCATTTCCAACACAACAAAATCGAGTTAATATCAAGCGGTTATTAGTAACTTGAACAGGAACATCCTCACATATACCAACAGGAATAGCAGTAGATTTATCAGCCATTTGCAAAGATATATCAGTAGGTATCAACTTATCTAAGTAAAGTCTCTTATAAAGAGAAAAAGGCATAACACTAACACCGGCTCCCAAGTCACATAGAGCAGTTTTAACATAATTATTCTTAATAGAACAAGGAATAGTAGGTATACCTGGGTCGCCCAACTTCTTTGGAACTTTGCCATTGAAAGAGTAATTAGCAAGCATAGTGGAAATTTCCTCATTGAGGATTTTCCTTTTGTTAGTAACAATATCTTTCATATACTTTGAATAAGGAGGCAATTTAATAGCATCAGTCAAAGGGATTTGCAAGAATAAAGGTTTCATCCAATCACAAAATTTATTATAGTGTTCTTCTTCCTTTGATTTTAGTTTCTTAGCAGGAAAAGGCATTTGCTTTTGCACCCATGGTTCCCTTTCATTACCATGTTTCTTAGCAATAAAATCTTCTTTAGTATACTTTTTATTTTTATCTTGCTTTTCAGAGTTCATCTTCAACTTCTTCTTTATCGAAACATCATTCTTATCATTACCATTATTATTATCATGTTCATTACCACTTTCAGTTTCAGCATCGGAAATAGAAATACTATTAGGATCATTAACGAGGTTCAGAGGATTCTACAACATTTTTATGTTTCTTCTTCTTTTTCTTAGAAGGAGCACTAGGTTCAATGCGTTGAGAATATTGTTCAATTCTTTTGGGATGCCCTTCAGGATATAGAGGATCCTGGGTAGAGACACCACCTCTAGTTGTTACTTCATAAGCATGTTTCTTTTTAGAATTATTTTGTAATAAGTCATTTTGCACTTTAGTGAGTTGATCAATTTGAGTTTGAACCATTTGAAAATGTTTAACAAGCATCTTAACATCATTGGAGGTTCTCTCCACAATATCATGCAAATTGCTAATAGCTTGAGAATTTTCAATTAGATGATTCTCTACTCTCATATTAAAATTTTCTTGCTTAACAATATAATTATCAAACTCATCTAAGCATTGCGCAGGAGGTTTTGAATACGGAATATCTTCCCTATTAAAGCGCTGGAGTGAGTTTACCTCAATCATGGATGAAGGGGGAATTATCTCACATATATCTTCTATGGGAGGTAGATTCTTCACATCTTCAGATTTAATACCTTTCTCCTTGAGAGACTTCTTGGCTTCCCTCATATCTTCATCATTCAATTTAATTAAACCCCTCTTCTTCAATATTGGCGTTGGAGTTGGTTCAGGGCGTAGTCCAATCATCATGATTCCGGCCTATTTTAGCCAATAATTCTTCAGCTTCGTCTGGAGTTCTTTTCCTGAAAACACAACCAGCACAACTATCCAAATATGCCCTAGACTCAATGGTTAGTCCACTATAAAATATATCAAGTAAATCATTATTTTCTAAATCATGTCCAGGTCGAGCTCTGATAAGAGAACAAAATCTTGCCCAAGCCTCAAGCAATTTCTCTTCATCTCCCTGGTCAAATCTATAAATTTTCTGTAAAGCAACATGTTGAGCACTAGCAGGAAAGTATTTTCGAAAGAAAACATCACGCAAATCAGTTGGACTTTTAATAGAACCAGGAGGAAATTTATTATACCAAGTTTTAGCATCATCCTTTAATGAGAAAGGAAAAAATTTAGCGACAAAATAAGTGCGCATCTTGATATCATCAGAAAACAAACTACTCATAGAAGAAAGTTCAATCATGTGTTCTACAACACTTTCTTTTCAGTACCACAAAAGGGTGCTTTCTCTACAATAGCTATATGAGATAGATCAAGAGAAAAATCATAATCTTTATCCTTAATGCATATAGGAGATGTGGCAAATTTAGGATCAGGAGATAACTTATGTCTAACAGTATATTGTGTGAGAAACTTTTTAATTTTACTTGCATCAGCAGTAGCATTGCATCTATTAATTAAATCATTATTAAGCTCCACATAATCTTCATCAGGATCATAACTAGAATAATCAAGTTTAGGTGAATTAACAGGTGTAGTAGAATCAGAAGTTTCAGTATTTTCAATTTGTCTAGACCTAGCAATTGTAGCATCTAGAAAGGATCCCAATGAACCACTATCATCAAGCACAGCAGAGACATTATCAATATCATAAGAGTTTTCAGATTCAGCAGAAGTACCAGCAAGTGAAGCTTGTGGCGGTGAAACAAGTTTATAAATCACAGATGGTGAATCAAGAGCAGCAGAGGTACTCAGAGTTGTACCTTTTCTTGTAGTGGATGGTAATATGACGACTTTACGATCGCGAGTTTTACCCATGATGGAGAATTTGCAGCGAACAATATCAATCCAAGTGAACTTCCAAATAAAGCTATGCTCCCCGGCAACGGCGCCATAAAACGGTCTTGATAACCCACAAGTATAGGGGATCGCAGCAGTCTTCGCGGGTAGTAAAACCCAATTTATTGATTCGACACAAGGGGAGACAAAGAATACTTGAAAGCCTTAACAGCGGAGTTGTCAATTCAGCTGCACCTGGAAACAGACTTGCTCGCAAGAGTTTATCAGTAGTAACAGCTTTATAGCAGTAGCAGTAGTGAAATAACAGCAGCAGAGTAACGAGACAGCAGTAGTGATTATAGTAAACAGCAGGATTAAAATACTGTAGGCACGGGGACGGATAACGGGCGTTGCATGGATGAGAGAAACTCATGTAACAATCAAGCAGGGCATTTGCAGATAATAATAAAACGGTGTCTAAGTACAAAGCAATCAATAGGCATGTGTTCCAATTATAGTCGTACGTGCTCGCAATGAGAAACTTGCACAACATCTTTTGTCCTACCAGCCTAGGTGGCAGCCGGGCCTCAAGGGAATCTACTCGGATATTAAGGTACTCCTTTTAATAGAGCACCGGAGCAAAGCATTAACACTCCATGAACACATGTGATCCTCACATCACTACCATCCCCTCCGGTTGTCCCGATTTCGTCACTTCGGGGCCATTGGTTCCGGACAGACGACATGTGTATACAACTTGCAGGTAAGACCATAAACAATGAATATCATGATGAAATAATAACATGTTCAGATCTGAGATCATGGCACTCGGGCCCTAGTGACAAGCATTAAGCATAACAAGTTGCAACAATATCATCAAAGTACCAATTACGGACACTAGGCACTATGCCCTAACAATCTTACACTATTACATGACCAATCTCATCCAATCCCTACCATCCCCTTCAGCCTACAGCGGGGGAATTACTCACACATGGATGGGGGAAACATGGCTGGTCGATGGAGAGGCGTCGGTGGTGATGATGGCGATGATCTCCTACAATTCCCCGTCCCGGCGGAGTGCCAGAACGGAGACTTCTGGCTCCTGAGACGGAGTTTCGCGATGTGGCGGCGTTCTGGAGGGTTTCTGGCGACTTCGACTTCTCCCCGTGCGTTTTTAGGTCGAGGCCGATAAGTAGTCCGAAGGAGGGCGTCGGAGGCCGGCCGAGGGGCCACACGCTAGGGCCGCGCGCCCCTCCCGGGCCGCGCCGCCCTAGGGTGTGGGGCCCTCGGGCCTCCCCCGACTTTCCCTTACGGCTCCGTAAGTATTCCGGGAAATTAGGGCCTTCGTATAAATTCCGAGGTTTTCCTCGAAAGTTGGATTTACTGCACAAAAACGAGACACCGGAACGATTCTGCTGAAAACAGCGTTAGTCCGTGTTAGTTGCATCCAAAATACACAAATTAGAGGCAAAACAACAGCAAAAGTGTTCGGGAAAGTAGATACGTTTTGGACGTATCAGGAGACTAAAACCCTAAAACCATTTCCAATATATTAATTGGAGAAACAACTGAATAGAAACAAACCTTGTAGGGTTCAGTCCCTATATCAATCCAAACGATCTTGGATTGAAACATCCTATATGTGGTGAGGAAAAGCAACCCTAGCCAGAGTAATATGATGTTAAGTCATATATAGAACCTAGGCCTATATGTCCAACTAACTTGTGAATTATTTGATAATCCCAAGTCAAACCCTAAACCATATCTTAATCCTAGTTCGTGCATCACTTGGGTGATCACAAGTAAAACCTAATCCATATATGAGAATTCAAACCATGTGTGGTGAACCACCACTTACCTTTATAATTAAGACCAACCCATGATGAGAGTAGTATCTACTTTAGGTATTTCAAGGTATTATTAAAATATGATACTAGTACCAACCTTGAAATAGGATTATAATAATACCTACAAGACTTTAACAAATAAGTATTCACATAAAATCATATGCAAGTAACCAGAATTCTCAATTATGAGATCAAGTCCTTAGAAATAATTTAGCACATGAAATCATGCCATTAAGTCACTTCTTAATAGAAGTCCATAAGTAAATATTACTTTGAAATTGTTTCTTGCAAAGTAATACCAAATAAAACTCTATATATCACTAAGTAAGAAAATTATCATTGGAAAACAATTTGAATATTTACAAAGATAATATTCAAATTCATGTCCATATAGGTATTTGAATTCAAGTTCCAATAATAATAACTAAACCAATGATATAATACCCATATTAAAAGTTGCTAATACACCACAACAATCTTTGAAGTGCCTTGAATGTATTCCAGCAGTTATTCAAAAAAGCAAATCCTACAAAGGATATTGAATTCAAAACTGAATCTAAATAAGAATTATAAAACAGAAAAAGAAAACAAATAAAAAAAGAAAGAGAGAAGAAAAACCTTACCTGCCTCACCTGGCCGGACAGCCCATGCTGCAGCCCACCAGCACAGCCCTACCGAGCCCAGCAGAAGCCCATCAACGCCACTCCAGCCTGACCCACGTAACGATTCGGAATAAAAAGAAGAAAAGCACGTTCTTCTTCTTCCCTGAGAAGGACACGGCGGAGGAACGCCCTGGCCACACCCCGGCGACGATAAGCTCAACCCGGACGTCGCCAAACCCTCCAGAATATCACCCTATCGAATTCGCATCCGTCCTCATCCTATTCACGCCAAGATTCGCGCCCAGATGTCGTGCCGACATCGCCGATACATCTCGGGCATCTCCGGCGAGTTGGCGTCGTCCCCAAGCCTTCCCTCGCCCTATAAAAATGCAGAGAGGAGCGCCGTAGAGTCCTTGACCTTCGTCGTCCTTATCTACACACCCTAGAAGTCTTCCACTCTCTCTGTTCTCTCCACAGACCGGCGGTCACTGTCGGGGGGATTTTTTCGAAAATCATCGGAGAAGATCTCCCCTTGCTCTGACGAGCAGCCGTGGAGCTTCGCCTGGTCGCCTGAAACCTTCCAAAGAAAGGAATCGAGCAGGGGATCCTTAGCTCGTCGCAATCAACCGATTTTCTGACACCGACCATCGCCGGAATCGGCGAAACTGTGGTCGCCTCCGCCCTCAATCAGCAACGGCAACCATCTACGGAGCATCCCGGTGAGCTGACGCATCGCTGGAGCTCATCCTTTCGATTTATAGATGCGCATAGCTAGCAGTAGCTAGATGGCCGGAGTGCGCCACCGTGGAAGTTCGTCGCCGGCCATGCTCCGGTGCCCGTTTTGGAAAACCACCACCACCACGGTACTCAGCGTGTCGCGGAGGTTCGGTAGAGCCTAGCCACGCGTCCTGGGGCGCCGTAAATCGGCGGCGCCGCCGCGCGCTCCCTCGCCGGCGTTTAAACGCCGGTAGGGTCAAACCTCACAGTCAACACTGCCTATGTCATGTCCGCGTGGAAGCTGACATGGACACTGGTCCACCAGTCAGTGACACGAGTAGAACCCCAACCGGTACATTTAGTATTTTAGGATATTTCCAAATTACAGAAAATGTCTGAAACTTTGCAGATCTATATAAAATTCAAATTAGCTCAGAAAAATATAAATGAGATATCAAAATTCTTATAAAAATAAACTCTATCCAATAAAAATATAATATGAAATTTTTATTTTTAATAAAAAATTAATTATTTAATAATTGTTATTCAAGCATTTCCTTTTATTCTTAATTGAATTAAAATTCAATAATTAGGAAAAATTCTCCAAATTAAATAAAACCAGTAACTAAATAAAGAAAACATTAAAACTAATTTTATTTATTTATTATGTTAAATCCTTATTAAAAGGATTTAAACCCTGATTAACAATTACCTTAATTATTTAAATCTTTAAAAATAATAAAATGTCAAATCCAATATTATTTTTTAAGTTATTAATAACTTAAATTGTATAAGGAAGTTATTAACCTTAGGACTATGTGGTAAATAGGAAACCCTAGTTCCATTAAGAATAAAATTACAACCCCATAATTTTATGTGAAACTCTAAAACCCTAATGCCATTAGCAACCCTAGCTCCATTAATTCATATGAACCTTAATTTGGTTCTAAACCTAAAACCTAGGTTAGAACATGTGATCATGATACTTTCATAGCTCCATAGTAGCAACTAAACAATTGCCAAGTCTTCATAAAATAATAGAGACCCATCTCTAATACATTGGTATTACATGTGCTCATGCTTAGCTGATTAAATAGGACCAACCCTAGTTCCTATCTTCTGAGACACCAAACTTAGTTATCCATGCTTAGCATCACACCAATGTGATGAACCTCAGGAGCAACTATGCCAAATCTTGAGCATTACCTAACCATATTCCACTAAACCCTACTAGTGTTGAATACTTATCAACCATCCTATTTATGAGCCAATTATTCCTTACTTAATAGAACCAACAGATAAAATCTAGACCACCTCAACCCTAATTGATATACTTCTTATTATTTAAGAAGTATGTTCTTCAAAAGTTATTCTTTTGAAGTAAATAAAGAATCATCATCAACCCTGCCTTATAGGACCTATAAACCCTAGCTGGCTAACACCAGCAAGATGAACCAACCTTGATAGCAGCCCTGAATAAATAATTACTTAGGATGCCTAGGCTTAACTCAACCTTACAAGCCCTAGATGTCAATGAATCCAACATGGTTGTGATCCATCTAATACTTACTCCAGAAACTAGTTGAAACCATAGTACACCATAGAACCCCACAAACCTAATTATCATACTTGTTCTTTATTAAAGAACATGTTCTTCAAAAGTTATTCTTTTGAAGTATATGATAACCACTCATTAACCATGCCATATAGTGCTAAAACCAACCACTATTCATGACATGTTAAGATTATACCAAATGTTATTGTTGTGTGCTATTAGTATTATTGTATTGATATATTGCAGCACCTGTTTATGATACCAAGCAACCAATCCTTAATAAGAACCTTGTTTGTGAATCACTCTAAAAGTGCAACACACCCTAAGCAAATCATTTCAACTAACTAATCCTAAATCATCGGGGTTAGGTCACGCTTAGAACGATTGCATCTCATACTTATGCATTATTGCATCCTTGCCAATCTTTTCAACATCGTCCTTACCAGACGATGATGCTATTTCAGAATTTGGAGTTATTGCGTATCGAAGACCTTGCCTGCATAATCTTGCAGTCAAGAAAGGCAAGTTCATCGCTTGCTCATGTCATTTGAGTATTTTTACCAAATTACTTGCAAAGTACTATGTTTATCACTATTGCATAAAAAAGCAAAACCACTATTTTCATAACTATGAATATGACTATGTGGTGGGAAATGGAACCATGGATTGTGTTGATATGGTGGAGGTTCCATTGCAAGGGTTTATATCCATCTAGGATTAAACAACAAATGTCGTCCAGTGATTCTTGTGCCGTAATACCCGTGTTAACCATAAGATGCGGAGTGGGACGGAATAGTCAATTGTATTTCCACCTCTTGTACATCAACGGATGCGCTTTACCGTAGACCCTTGATCCAAGAGAGGACAAGTGGTAGGGTGGGGGTCCCGTTGAAGTCCCCACGTTTATTGCGGTCTATGATGGGTTGCATCTCCCGGCAAAGGAGTTCATGGTAGAGACCTGAACTGTTGTCGTGGTCGGGGGCCATCCTTAATTGGTATAAGAGCACCGGTGAGGACCCAGGGTCGGAGTTTGCAACAACGGGTGGGTGTATGAGGTAGCGGAGGAATATGATTGGCTATGAACTTATACCGGGCCTCACACCAAAGGAAGTGTGGACGAGAACATGACTCGGTTGGCACCAAGGTTAAGATCTCTTATGGGTAAAGCAACACACCTCTGCAGAGTGTAATGAATCGTGACCTGTCACTCCCTGTTCCGGGATATGGAACTGCGAACGCGGCCGGAAAGGAACTCCATGAAGTGCTAGTAAACCGGTGAAGGTCGACGGACATAGTTCTTCCGAATAAAAGCAACCTTTTGAAGAAATGGTTATGAAAACACGCATTGGTATTAGACTTTCTGGTCTAATGCTGTAGCTAGTGCATTAAACACCTCTTCCCTATAATGAACTTATTGAGTACGATCGTACTCATACCACTCTTAAATCCCCTGCTTAGATATGGAGGCATCAAAGGAGGATCTACAGTGCAACTCGAAGACCGAGGAATCAACAACTACTTCAAGGGACAGGAACCTGTCAGAAGAAACAATCACCACATCCAAGAAGGATAAAACCTAGCTTAGCAATAGAAAGGAACTAGTTTCCTAAACCTAGCTCCTATTTAGCTAGAATCTATCCATAGCCTCTATAGCTAGTTAAATACTCTACAAGTAGAGTGCGTGATAAGACTAGACTACGAGTCGTTCTTCTGGAGTTTATTTGCAGTTTTACCTCATTGTAAAGTAGGAGGCTGTGATGATCTTATGTAACAAAGTCAATGTTGTAATTCTATAGACATGCCTTGGACCCGCATATGTTTCTGTTGTACCACTCTGAGCGATATAATACTAGTGGAACGGTATTTCATTGGTGTTATATCAGACTTGCATACTACACCATGCAGTGGTATGCCGGGTCACCACAGCCCCACACGCCAGGGCCGCGCGGCCAAGACCTGGGCCGCGCCGCCCTGTTGTGTCGGCGCCTCGTTGCCCCACTTCGTTTCCCTTTCGGACTTCTGGAATCTTCGTGCAAAAATAAGACCCTGGGCGTTGATTTTGTCCAATTCCGAGAATATTTCCTTTGTAGGATTTCTGAAACCAAAAACAGCAGAAAACAACAACTGGCTCTTCGGCATCTCGTCAATAGGTTAGTGCCGAAAAATGCATAATAATGACATAAAATGTATATAAAACATGTGAGTATCATCATAAAAGTAGCATGGAACATAAGAAATTATAGATACGTTTGGGACGTATCAAGCATCCCCAAGCCTAGTTCCTACTCGCCCTCGAGTAGGTAATCGATAACAAAGATATTTTCTGAAGTGACATGCTATCATAATTTTGATCAATACTATTGTAAAGCATATGAGATGAATGCAGCGATTCGAAGCAATGGTGAAGACAATGAGTAAACAAATGAATCATATAGCAAAGACTTTTCATGAATAATACTTTCAAGACAAGCATCAATAAGACTTGCATAAGAGTTACTCATAAAGCAATAAATTCTTAGTAAAAAGCTTTGAAGCAACACAAAGGAAGATATAAGTTTCAGCGAGTTGCTTTCAACTTCAACATATTTATCTCATGGATAATTGTCAACACAAAGTAATATAACAAGTGCAATAGGTAAACATGTAAGAATCAATGCACACAGTTGATACAAGTGTTTGCTTCTAAGATAGAAAGAAGTAGGTAAACTGACTCAACAATAAAGTAGAAGATAGGCCCTTCGCAGAGGGAAGCATGGATTACTATATCTGTGCTAGAGCTTTTCATTTTGAAAACATAGAAACAATTTTGTCAACGGTACTAATATATCATATGTGTTATGTATAAGACATCCTATAAGTTGCAAGCCTCATGCATAGATTACCAATAGTGCTCGCACCTTGTCCTAATTAGCTTGGATTAACATGGATTATCATTGCATAGCATATGTTTCAACCAAGTGTCACAAAGGGGTACCCCTATGCCGCCTGACAAAGGTCTAAGGAGAAAGTTCGCATTGGATTTCTCGCTTTTGATTATTCTCAACTTAGACATCCATACCAGGACAACATAGACAACAGATAATGGACTCCTCTTTAATGCATAAGCATTCAACAACAGTTAAAATTCTCATAAGAGATTGAGGATTAATTGTCCAAACTGAAACTTCCACCATGAATCATGGCTTTAGTTAGCGGCCCAATGTTCTTCTCTAACAATATGCATACTCAAACCATTTGATCATGAAAATCGCCCTTACTTCAGACAAGACGAACATGCATAGCAACTTACATGATATTTAACAAAGGTGTGAAAGTTGATGGCGTCCCCAGAAACATGGTTACCGCTCAACAAGAAACTTATTAAGAAATAAGATACATAAGTACATATTCTTCACCACAATAGTTTTTAAGGCTATTTTCCCATGAGCTATATATTGCAAAGACAAAGGATAGAATTTTTAAAGGTAGCACCCAAATAATGTACTTTGGAATGGCAGAGAAATACCATGTAGTAGGTAGGTATGGTGGACACAAATTGATATTGTATGAACAATTTGTATGCCACATTTAAGCCACATTTATCATTTTCTCTAGGGTTTAGGGTTTTAGGGTTTAGGGTTTTAGGGTTCAATTCAAAATAATTCAAAACATGGTGGAACCTTCCCATGGAGCCTTGTTATGTTACCTACAACCTAGAGAAATAATAATGGAAAAGGAAATATAGAGATATGAAGTTTTTATGCCAAAAGCTTCAAAACCACTTCCTAGTCCATGAGCTACTAGATATGAAGATGCAGGGCTTTCTACTCAATACACCTCCCAAATACCCACTATGCTTACAAACTTTGTCCAAATGAGTCCAAATTCGTCACACTTGTGTATCTTTGAGTTGCAAACAATATCTAGTCAGCCAAAATGTAATATATTATTCAAATAACACAATTTTACAATTTTTATGCCAAAAGCTTCAATTTCCCTTAGTCCCTTTATTATTTGGATGCCCCTGTTTTACTTAGTGTTACTCAGTTTTCCCCCTCCGGGCCCACTTGTTTTACTCAGTCCTACTCAGTTTTGCCCTTCCGATAAACATTTTCTCACTTTTCCCCCTCTTAGTTCTACTCAGTTTTCCTAACTTGTACTCACTGGCTGATCTCTGATTGGTCGAGATGTATGTCACACGGATCTTGGTTGGTTGAAAGCTCAACGAACGCTTGCACCGTTCGATCATTTATGATCGGACGGCCTGTATCTCTCTCTCTACCACGATGGACGCATACGGAGACAAGAGCAGAGCACATACCTACCAACCCTGGCAGTCGCATATTCCAGTCACATCTTCCTCTCTCGTATTTCCTCTCTTACTCCGGCGGTCGCGGCGGTGCGGATCTAACCGTGCGTGCGGCGGCGTGCGGCGGCGCGGATCTAACCGTGCGTGCGGCGGCGTGCGGAGGCGCGGATCTAACCGTGCGTGCGGTGGCGTGCGGCGGCGCGGATCTAACCGTGCGTGCGGCGGCGCGGATATAACCGTGCGTGCGCCGTGGATCTAAGAGTGCCGGTGAGGATCTAACCGTCAGAAATAGTTGAAATGTCTCTCTCTGTCTCACTTTCGATTCTATTCTCAGATCTGTTGAATGATGAAGAACACCAAGACGGCGGCCGTGCTGACAGTGGTCATCGATGCCACGAACATTGAAGCCATCGCCTACAACATCGCTTCGACGGCGCAGACCCAGCCTTCAATGTCGGAGCCTGTTGATGTCTCACTTCCGGTGCCAAGAGTGCGAATCGATGCCAGGACGATTGAAGCCATCATCTACAACCGCGCTGCAAAGCCGCCGATCCAGCCCTCCACAGATCCGTCGCTGATGAAGTACACCAAGACAGCGGCGGTTCCGACAATGGTCATCGATGCCACGAACATTGAAGCCATCGCCGATAACATCGCTTCAACGGCGGATGGCGCAGATGACCACCCTCAGCCGCCCGTCGTCCCGGCCTTTCTTGCCCATCGGCTGCGCGGCCGTGTTCGACGCCACAAATTGGGATAAATTATGATAAATTTGTATTTTTCAATTTCCAATTGGGATAAAATTGTTCGAACTACTACCTCCGTCTCAAAAAAAGCTTCTCCACGTTCTTGATGTGTCCATGTACATCCGTATGTATGATTTGAATTCTATACCAACTTGATTGGGAAGATATTGATATGTATTTGATCCGGAGGCTGGTACATGCTTTCACTTTTGGGATCCCTTCACTTTTATAAAATGTTCATGCATGCTAAAATTATCGTGTGCATTACTTAGCACAAGTAGGAAATTGTAATACAGTGCTTAGAGCCACAACAAAATACAGTGGTTAGAGCCATCTACTGAATAACAATTCTATACTAAATCGCCTACCAGAACCACATAACTGCTAGGACAGGGATGACACCTAATAAAACTGCACAGATGAATCTACTTTTCTCCTCTCCCATCACTTTAAGTTCATGTTCTAGATTTTCTACCACTTGATCAAATACGGCAAGATCTGTCTCAACTCTCAACTTCTCCTTGCGAATAAGCTCTGAATTCTTCTTTTCTTCCTCCACAATACGCTTCAGCTCGAATATCATCAGGTTTTTACGGGCCAATTCATCACCTAAATTGGCAACCTTCTCCTCCAAATCCATCCTCTGGCTACACCACTGGGTTGATTCATCTTGGTATGCAATGTACCATGGATCATCGGCTTGCCTAGCTAACTATAACAATAATGGAAAAAAGAACAACTGAAATCACTCCAACAGGCCATGGCGGAACTTCAAATTCAACGGTAGTACAGAGAGCTGAAGCTAGATACCTGCACTTCCGACGAGGTAGGAGAAGTAGAATGTGGCCACAACATGATCGAATCGCCACCCTCGCCGGTGTACCCGCTACGACCAGACATTGAGGACTATTTCGTACCTGCAAACTCCAATAAATTACGGGAACCGAATCGATTAGGGGGCGGGGGAGGTAGAAGCGGAGGTCTTACCAAGCTATACCAATTGGTGCGCGGAACAAATCCCGGTCGTCGTGGGCGGCGGATCTGCTTGCGGCGGACTTTCCTGCGGTGGGTACAATGCGTGCGGACGAAAGAAGTGTTGGAGCCGTGGTTGACGTGCAGCGCCGCAGGTTCGTCCGACGCCGCCGGGAGACGAGCCGGCGGCGCGACGAGGCGCCGGCGATGGCTGCTCCGTCCGACGGTGGGGAACAAGCTGCCAGCCGGTTCTCCGGTCTAGCTTAAGAATAATTAATTAGCGAACTTGTTGCTTCTCTCTATGATATTCTCTAAAGACATATATCGGAGCGGCAATATGTGAGTTTTCCTGAAAAATAGACGACCCCACCGGTCATTGGATGCGCAGGCCCTACGGAGCGGCAATATATGATTTTTTCTCTCTAAACAAATAGACGACCCCACTCGGTCATTGGCTGCGGCACCCCACGGAGCGGCAATATGTGTCTTTTCCTGAAAAATAGACGACCCCACTGGTCATTGGCTGCGGAGGCCCCACAGAGCGGCAATATATGATTTTCTCTAAATAAATAGACGACCCCACTGGTCATTGGCTGCGGCAGCCCCACAGAGCGGCAATATATGTGAGTTTTCCCGAAAAATAGACGACCCCACTGGTCATTGGCTGCGGATGCACCACAGAGCGGCAATATATGAGTTTTCCTGAAAAATATATGACCCCACTGGTCATTGGCTGCGGTAGCCCTATAGAGCGGCCCCATTTGTCATTGGCAGCACCGCTTATAAAATCATGAAATAAAATGGCCCACACGTCAGCGATAGATGGATGGCTGCTCCGACGTGTCTCCTGACCCTACCCGTCAGGGAGGAGCTGCCCATGTGCGGCCCCACCGGTCAGACTAACGGTCAAGGCCTCTGACCTGATGGCAACCGGCCGTTCCAGCACTTGTGCGTGTTTCAAACTAGAGGAGGGGAAAACTGAGGAAAAACTAAGGGACTGGGGAAAACTGAGTACAACTAACGAACCAGGGGCACGAAAATAGAAATCCCTTAGATGTATAGTGTGGAAGATGATGTTTGTTTGCGAAGAACAGTAAAGAACAAGTATTGCAGTAGATTGTATTTCAGATGTAAAGAATGGACCGGGGTCCACAGTTCACTAGTGGTGTCTCTCCCATAAGATAAGCGCATGTTGGGTGAACAAATTACAGTTGGGCAATTGACAAATAAAGAAGGCATAACAATGCACATACATATATCATGATGAGTACTATGAGATTTAATCAGGGCATTACGACAAAGTACATAGACCGCTATCCAAGCATGCATCAATGCCTAAAAAGTCCACCTTCGGAGTTATCATCCGAACCCCTTCCAGTATTAAGTTGCAAACAACAGACAATTGCATTAAGTATGGTGCGTAATGTAATCAACACAAATATCCTTAGACAAAGCATCGATGTTTTATCCCTAGTGGCAACAGCACATCCACAACCTTAGAACTTTCTATCACTGTCCCAGATTCAATGGAGGCATGAACCCACTATCGAGCATAAATACTCCCTCTTGGAGCTACAAGTATCAACTTGGCCAGAGCCTCTACTAGCAACGGAGAGCATGCAAGAACATAAACAACATATATGATAGATTGATAATCAAATTTACATAGTATTCAATATTCATCGGATCCCAACAAACACAACATGTAGCATTACAAATAGATGATCTTGATCATGATAGGCAGCTCACAAGATCTAACATGATAGCACAATGAGGAGAAGACAATCATCTAGCTACTGCTATGGACCCATAGTCCAGGGGTGAACTACTCACACATCGATCCGGAGGCGATCATGGCGATGAAGAGCCCTCCGGGAGATGATTCCCCTCTCTGGCAGGGTGCCGGAGGCGATCTCCTGAATCCCCCGAGATGGGATTGGCGGCGGCGGCATCTCTGGAAGGTTTTCCGTATCGTGGTTTGATGTCTACGGGTGCTTCTATTCTTGTAGACAGTGTTGGGCCTCCAAGAGCAGAGGTTTGTAGAACAGCAGCAAGTTTCCCTTAAGTGGATCACCCAAGGTTTATCGAACTCAGGGAGGAAGAGGTCAAAGATATCCCTCTCATGCAACCCCGCAACCACAAAGCAAGAAGTCTCTTGTGTCCCCAACACACCTAATAGGTGTACTAGTTCGGCGAAGAGATAGTGAAATACAGGTGGTATGAATGAATATGAGCAGTAGTAACGGCGCCGTAAAAGTGCTTGCTGGCGTGCAGCTTGATGGTAGTAATATTGCAGGAAGTAAAGATGCAAGAAACAGTAAACAAGCAGCGATAGCAGTATTTGGAAACAAGGCCTAGGGATTCTACTTTCACTAGTGGACACTCTCAACATTGATCACATAACAGAATAAATAGATAAATGCTAGACTCTACACCCTCTTGTTGGATGATGAACACCACTAACTGTGTAGGATTACACGAACCCTCAATGCCGGAGTTAACAAGCTCCACAATATTCAATGTTCATGTTTAAATAACCTTAGAGTGCATGACAGATCAACATAACCAAACCAAGTACTAACATAGCATGCACACTCGTCACCTTCACACTACGAAAGGAGGAATAGATCACATCAATACCATCATAGCAATAGTTAACTTCATAATCTACAAGAGATCACAATCATAGCCTACGCCAAGTACTACACGATGCACACACTGTCACCATTACACCGTGCAGGAGGAATAAACTACTTTAATAACATCACTAGAGTAGCACACGGATAAATTGTGATACAAAACACATTGCAATCATAAAGGGATATAAATAAGCACTTCACTATGCCATTCATAATAGTGAATAAGTATTCTGTGAAATATAGCCTAAGAGACCCACACGGTGCACACACTGTCACCTTTACACACGTGGGACAAGGAGTCTCCGAAGATCACATAAGTAAAACCCACTTGACTAGCATAATGACATCTAGATTACAAGCATCATCATATGAATCTCAATCGTGTAGGGCAGCTCATGAGATTATTGTATTGAAGCACATAGGAGAGAGATTAACCACATAGCTACCGGTACAGCCCCGAGCCTCGATGGAGAACTACTCCCTCCTCATGGGAGACAAGCAGCGTTGATGGAGATGGCGGTGGTGTCGATGGAGGAGCCTTCCGGGGCACTTCCCCGTCCCGGCGGCGTGCCGGAACGGAGACTCCTGTCCCCCGCATCTTGGCTTCGCGATGGCGGCGGCTCTGGAAGGTTTTCTCCGGTTTCGTCGAACGTGATAGGGTTTTCGCGACGGAGACCTTAAGTAGGCGGAAGGGCAGCCTCGGAGGGGTCCCGGTGGGACCACACACTAGGCCGGCGCGGCCGGGGCTTGGGCCGCGCCGCCCTACCGTGTCCCCACCTCGTGGCCCCACTTCGTTTCCCCTTCGGACTTCCGGAAGCTTCGTGGAAAAATAGGACCCCGGGCGTTGATTTCGTCCAATTCCGAGAATATTTCCTTACTAGGATTTCTGAAACCAAAAACAGCAGAAAACGAGAACCGGCACTTCGGCATCTCGTCAATAGGTTAGTTCCGGAAAACGCATAAATATGACATATAATGTGTATAAAACATGTAGATATCATCAATAATGTGGCATGGAACATAAGAAATTATCGATACGTCGGAGACGTATCAGCATCCCCAAGCTTAGTTTCTGCTCGTCCCGAGCAGGTAAACGATAACAAAGATAATTTCTGGAGTGACATGCCATCATAACCTTGATCATACTATTGTAAACACATGTAATGAATGCAGCGATCAAAACAATGTAAATGACATGAGTAAACAAATGAATCATATAGCAAAGACTTTTCATGAATAGTACTTCAAGACAAGCATCAATAAGTCTTGCATAAGAGTTAACTCATAAAGCAATAATTCAAAGTAGAAGGTATTGAAGCAACATAAAGGAAGATTAAGTTTCAGCGGTTGCTTTCAACTTGTAACATGTATATCTCATGGATAATTGTCAACATAGAGTAATATAACAAATGTAATATGCAAGTATGTAAGAATCAATGCACAGTTAACACAAGTGTTTGCTTCTAAGACAGAAGGAAATGGGTGAATTGGCTCAACATAAAAGTAGAAGAATGGCCCTTCTACGAGGGAAGCATCGATTGCTATATTTGTGCTAGAGCTTTGGTTTTGAAAACAAGAAACAATTTTGTCAATGGTAGTAATAAAGCATATGTATCATGTAAATTATATCTTACAAGTTGCAAGCCTCATGCATATAGTATACTAATAGTGCCCGCACCTTGTCCTAATTAGCTTGGATTACCGGGATTATCATCGCAATACACATGTTTTAACCAAGTGTCACAAAGGGGTACCTCTATGCCGCATGTACAAAGGTCTAAGGAGAAAGCTCGCATTTGGATTTCTCGCTTTTGATTATTCTCAACTGAGACATCCATACCGGGACAACATAGACAACAGATAATGGACTCCTCTTTAATGCATAAGCATGTAGCAACAATTAATGTTCTCATATGAGATTGAGGATA
This sequence comes from Lolium rigidum, assembly GCF_022539505.1. NCBI lineage: Eukaryota > Viridiplantae > Streptophyta > Magnoliopsida > Poales > Poaceae > Lolium > Lolium rigidum. The sequence goes on along the minus strand of NC_061510.1, from coordinate 303,218,105 downwards.
TATGTCCAAAACTGAAACTTCCACCATGGATCATGGCTTTAGTTAGCGGCCCAATGTTCTTCTCTAACATTATGCATGCTCTAACCATTAAATGAGTGGTAAATCTCCCTTACTTCAGACAAGACAGACATGCATAGCAACTCACATGATATTCAACAAAGTGTTGATGGCGTCCCCAGAAAGATGGTTATCGCACAACAAACAACTTAATAAGAGATAAAGTGCATAAGTACATATTCAATACCACAATAGTTTTTAAGCTATTTGTCCCATGAGCTATATATTGCAAAGGTAAAGAATGGAAATTTTAAAGGTAGCACTCAAGGAATTTACTTTGGAATGGCGGAGAAATACCATGTAGTAGGTAGGTATGGTGGACACAAATGGCATAGTGGTTGGCTCAAGGATTTTGGATGCATGAGAAGTATTCCCTCTCGATACAAGGTTTAGGCTAGCAAGGTTATTTGAAACAAACACAAGGATGAACCGGTGCAGCAAAACTCACATAAAAGACATATTGTAAACATTATAAGACTCTACACCGTCTTCCTTGTTGTTCAAACTCTTTACTAGAAATTATCTAGACCTTAGAGAGACCAATTATGCAAACCAAATTTTAGCAAGCTCTATGTATTTCTTCATTAATGGGTGCAAAGTATATGATGCAAGAGCTTAAACATGAGCACAAAAATTTCCAAGTATCAAATTATCCAAGACATTTTATCAATTACTACATGTAGCATTTCCCATTTCCAACCATATAACAATTAACGAAGCAGTTTCAACCTTCGTCATGAACATTAAAAGCTAAGAACACGTGTGTTCATTTGAACCAGCGGAGCGTGTCTCTCTCCCACACGAGCATGATGGATCAGATCTTATTCAAACACAAAACAAAAACAAAAACAAACAGACGCTCCAAGTAAAGTACATAAGATGTGACCGAATAAAAATATAGTTTCAAGAGAAGAAACCTGATAATTTGTCGATGAAGAAGGGGATGCCTTGGGCATCCCCAAGCTTAGATGCTTGAGTCTTCTTAAAATATGCAGGGATGAACCACGGGGGCATCCCCAAGCTTAGACTCTTCACTCTTCTTGATCATAGTATATCATCCTCCTCTCTTGACCCTTGAAAACTTCCTCCACACCAAACTCGAAACAACTCATTAGAGGGTTAGTGCATAATCAAAAATTCACATGTTCAGAGGTGAAACAATCATTCTTAACACTTCGGACATTGCACAAAGCTACTGGACATTAATGAAACAAAGAAATCCATCCAACATAGCAAAAGAGGCAATGCGAAATAAAAGGCAGAATCGTCAAAACAGAACAGTCCGTAAAGACGAATTTTAAAGAGGCACCAGACTTGCTCAGATGAAAATGCTCAAATTGAATGAAAGTTGCGTAAATATCTGAGGATCACTCACGTAAATTGGCATAATTTTCTAAGTTACCTACAGAGAATTAGGCCCAGATTCGTGACGGCAAAAAAATCTGTTTCTGCGCAGTAATCCAAATCTAGTATGAACCTTACTATCAAAGACTTTACTTGGCACAACAATGCAACAAAATTAAGATAAGGAGAGGTTGCTACAGTAGTAAAAACTTCCAAGACACAAATACAAAATAAAAGTACTGTAGTAAAATAAACACATGGGTTATCTCCCAAGAAGTGCTTTCTTTATAGCCATTAAGATGGGCTCAGCAGTTTTAATGATGCACTCGCAAGAAATAGTAGTTGAAGCAAAAGAGAGCATCAAGAGGCAAATTCAAAACACATTTAAGCCTAACATGCTTCCTATGCATAGGAGTTTTGTAAATAAACAAGTTCATGAAGAAAAAAGTAACAAGCATAGGAAGATAGAACAAGTGTAGCTTCAAAAATTTCAGCATATAGAGAGGTGTTTTAGTAACATGAAAATTTCTACAACCATATTTTCCTCTCTCATAATAACTTTCAGTAGCAACATGAGCAAACTCAACAATATAACTATCACATAAAGCATTCTTATCATGAGTCTCATGCATAAAATTATTACTCTCCACATAGGCATAATCAATTTTATTAGTTGTAGTGGGAGCAAATTCAACAAAGTAGCTATCATTATTATTCTCATCATCAAATATAGGAGGCATATTGTAATCATAATCAAATTTATCCTCCATAACAGGCGGTACTAAAAGACCAATATCATTATAATCATCATAAATAGGAGGCAAAGTATCATGAAAGTAAATTTTCTCCTCAATGCTTGGGGGACTAAAAATATCATGCTCATCAAAGCCAGCTTCCCCAAGCTTAGAATTTTCCATATCATTAGCAACAATGGTGTTCAAAGCGTTCATACTAATATGTTCCATAGGTTTTTTAATTTTCGCATCAAACCATCCATGTCTTAAATCAGGAAATAGAATAAGAAGCTCATTGTTGTCCATTATGCCAAACTAGTGTAAACAAGAAACAAAAAGATGCAATTGCAGGATCTAAAGGAAATAGCTTCGAGCACACACACAACGGCGCCAGAAAAGTACTTTACCTGGGACCGGAGTATGAGAGCCTTTTACCTTTCCTCCCCGGCAACGGCGCCAGAAAAGTGGCTAGTTGCCGGGTTTCGGTGTGTGAGTGTCGTTTACCTTTCCTCCCCGGCAATGGCGCCAGAAAAGTGCTTGATGTCTACGGGTGCTTCTATTCTTGTAGACAGTGTTGGGCCTTCAAGAGCAGAGGTTTGTAGAACAGCAGCAAGTTTCCCTTAAGTGGATCACCCAAGGTTTATCGAACTCAGGGAGGAAGAGGTCAAAGATATCCCTCTCATGCAACCCTTCAACCACAAAGCAAGAATTCTCTTGTGTCCCCAACACACCTAATAGGTGCACTAGTTCGGCGAAGAGATAGTGAAATACAGGTGGTATGAATGAATATGAGCGAGTAGTAACGGCGCCGTAAAAGTGCTTGCCGGCGTGCGGTTGATGGTAGTAATATTGCAGGAAGTAAAGATGCAAGTAAAACAAGAAACAAGCAGCGATAGCAGTATTTAGAAACAAGGCCTAGGGATTATACTTTCACTAGTGGACACTCTCAACATTGATCACATAATAGAATAAATAGATAAATGCTAGACTCTACACCCTCTTGTTGGATGATGAACACCACTAACTGTGTAGGATTACACAAACCCTCAATGCCGGAGTTAACAAGCTCCACAATATTCAATGTTCATGTTTAAATAACCTTAGAGTGCATGACAGATCAACATAACCAAACCAAGTACTAACATAGCATGCACACCTGTCACCTTCACACTACGAAAGGAGGAATAGATCACATCAATACCATCATAGCAATAGTTAACTTCATAATCTACAAGAGATCACAATCATAGCCTACGCTAAGTACTACACGATGCACACACTCGTCACCATTACACCGTGCGGGAGGAATAAACTACTTTAATAACATCACTAGAGTAGCACACAGATAAATTGTGATACAAAACACATTGCAATCATAAAGGGGTATAAATAAGCACTTCACTATGCCATTCATAACGATGAATAAGTATTCCGTGAAATATAGCCTAAGAGACCCACACGGTGCACACACCGTCACCTTTACACACGTGGGACAAGGAGTCTCCGGAGATCACATAAGTAAAACCCACTTGACTAGCATAATGACATCTAGATTACAAGCATCATCATATGAATCTTAATCATGTAGGGCAGCTCATGAGATTATTGTATTGAAGCACATAGGAGAGAGATTAACCACATAGCTACCGGTACAGCCCCGAGCCTCGATGGAGAACTACTCCCTCCTCATGGGAGACAAGCAGCGTTGATGGAGATGGCGGTGGTGTCGATGGAGGAGCCTTCCGGGGCACTTCCCCGTCCCGGCGGCGTGCCGAACGGAGACTCCTGTCCCCCAGATCTTGGTTTCGCGATGGCGGCGGCTCTGGAAGGTTTTCTCTGGTTTCGTCGAACGTGATAGGGTTTTCGCGACGGAGACCTTAAGTATGCGGAAGGGCAGCCTCGAAGGGGTCCTGGTGGGACCACACACTAGGCCGGCACGGCCAGGGCTTGGGCCGCGCCGCCCTCATCGTGTCCCCACCTCGTGGCCCCACTTCGTTTCCCCTTCGGACTTCTGGAAGCTTCGTGGAAAAATAGGACCCTGGACGTTGATTTCGTCCAATTCCGAGAATATTTCCTTACTAGGATTTCTGAAACCAAAAATAGCAGAAAACAGGAACTGGCACTTCGGCATCTTGTTAATAGGTTAGTTCCGGAAAACGCATAAATATGACATATAATGTGTATAAAACATGTAGATATCATCAATAATGTGGCATGGAACATAAGAAATTATCGATACGTCGGAGACGTATCATGGTTCTCGGTACTGGGGTATTCGCGACGAAGGCTTTAAGTAGGCGGAAGGACAGGTTTAGGGGCGACACGAGGGCCCCACACGCCAGGGCCGCGCGGCCAAGACCTGGGCCGCGCCGCCCTGTTGTGTCGGTGCCTCGTCGCCCCACTTCGTTTCCCTTTCGGACTTCTGGAATCTTCGTGCAAAAATAAGACCTCGGGCGTTGATTTCGTCCAATTCCGAGAATATTTCCTTTGTAGGATTTTTGAAACCAAAAACAGAGAAAACAACAATCGGCTCTTCGGCATCTCGTCAATAGGTTAGTGCCGGAAAATGCATAATAATGACATAAAATGTATATAAAACATGTGAGTATCATCATAAAAGTAGCATGGAACATAAGAAATTATAGATACGTTTGGGACGTATCAGTTACATTTTGGCAACCCCTGCAGGGTGTACATCTTATCGATAAGCCGTGTCCGCGGTTATGGACGACTTGGAATTGTATAGCTTGATCATAGAACAACTTACACCTTACACGTGTTGTTAATAATTTGATAATAACTGGCGTAGTAATATAGCATTACTACAACCGATACCTAATAAAACTTGTCCACCGTTGAGTGCCTTTTACATTGCCTCTTCGCAATTGTTGGAGGGGATATGTATAATCGGCTGGGTTATGTTTGTGTAGTATTTTATCTGTTACCTTATGCGCTCTCTTATCTTATCTGAGTAGACGGATGTTGTAGTGTGTCTCTATTGGTTATAGTTTTGCTGCCGCTAAACCTACCATATAGCCCCAGGCGATATATATATAATCGCCCGGCGAGCATAGCCATTTCTAGTCTCGCTAAGTACGTGCCGGAGTTCGTTCCTTGGTACTTACTCTCGCCTTTTCCCTTTCTCTTTTGCTTCCTCCCTTTTTGTCGGCAACCGATGGCCCGACTTCGACAGGTACAAGATGACGACGTTAGCAAGGTTACCCTTCCGGCTTGGCCTGGGCAGTGGTTATGGACGCCACTCGGTTATCTTCAGGACTCTTAGTCCAATTTGTATCTTGTCCGTACTCGGACGTATTTGATCTTCTGTATGATTCGGATCTTTGTATTGTATATTTGTATCTTGACTCGTTGGAGTCGTTGTTGTAATATATGTATCTTGTGGGCTCTATTGTAATCATGTTGTAATGTTACCGCTCGTGTTAATTCCTCGGGCATCACGTGTGTGATTCGTCGCGCACGTCGTGTCGGAGGGCGTCTCTGAATCGATATCGTGCGGATTTCGGCGGAATCGCTAGAATCCTTATGGTACCGGTTCTGGGGCGTCACACTACTGGTACGGTTAGGCCCACCGTACCACCTGGATGTACCACATGACAAGGTATTGACTTGTCAATGCCTACAAGTTGTAGACTAGGGTTTCGTGGAAAGTAGAGGGCAAGTAGATCTCGAAGGTTTCAGCCGAAAAGGTACTCGACTGCTAAAAACTAGGGTTGTGTTGGCAATGAAATCAATGCTTTCTTTTTCACTCGACTCCCCCCTATATAGGAGGCGGAGCCGAGGGTTTCGTGATGTACAAGTTACAAACAGCGGGAGACTCTTTGAGTTCGTCCCGTATAGTTACAAGTCTTTATTCCTAATACACCTCTATCTTCCATATCGACACCTTATTGGGCTTCCGGGCATTGTATTCTTCGAGTCATGGACCTTCAGTAAACCCCGGGTACCTTCTTCGGCAGACCCATTGGGGATGCCTATGTCACCACCCATCATTAGCACCACCTCGTCAAATATAATCACCCCGCGAAATCAGATCTGAGAAGCGAGACACGGAGCCACTAGAAAACCACGGAACCTAGCCTCTGGGAGGGATTCGGAGTGGGAACTTGCAAGAAGGGATCCATCATCACCGCAGCTGGCATCATTGGATGCCAAGGCATGATCTTCATCACCATCATCATCATCCTCATCGTCATCATCACCACCATCATCATTGGGCATCTTGTTGTAATTCTTAACCTTGAGTTGGATTTGTACTTGTATCCATTCGATCTTCCATTTTCTATTCATATATTCATGATGATGTTATTTGCCTTCATGTGTGAGTAGATTTATTTTTGGGAATACGGAGAGAAACTCTAGCTAAATTATGAAATGAAACAAAGTTTTTTGATTGTCTAATAGTTATAAAGTGTGTTGGTTCTTATCAATGATGTTGTGGTTGTCAACCACATAATATTTGCATAAGGACTTTGGTAAGAATCATATGGCGGCTAGGAGCTAGTAGTCATGGTTGGGGACACACGCGCCTTTGGGAACTAGGTTTACTTTGTATCGCTAAGATTTGTTGGGCTGGGCCTTGCCCGCCTCGGGCTACTGGGGGAATATTCTACTACTGTAGCCTTTTTTCATTTATATCATGTAATATCGGCTATTCGGGTATGAGGGGAGAAAACTTGAATTTTCCAAATAAAATTTGGGTATTTGGAATTGCCACCCGAATACAAGTTCGAGATTTCCGGGTTCGGACTATACGGGTTTGGGTCTGGGTAATTCAGGTTCGGCGTATCGGGTTTTATGCCCACCATGAATCGACGCCACACATGCACTACCCTTACCATGATGCCCAAGCTGGCTCATCGGCCTGCACACGAGAAGGAAGAAAGGACGAAAGGGGAACCAACCTCCGCCCGCGTCTAGCCTTCGGCCAATGGCAACGAGAAGGAAGACATGACAAGGAGGAGGCCTAGGTCAAGTGGTGGCTAGGGTTCCCTCTCTTCGCTCACGGGAGGGAAGCGGGAGGGATGGAGGGGAAAGGGGGCTAGGGGTGTTTGCATCCTTCATTGGTTCAATCTTGACATGATATTAGTACTATCATTTTTTGTGTTTCTTTCGTAATACTAGTAGTATTACTAGCATTCTCATGAATCAAACAATCTTCACAGTTTGTATTTCTTTTAAAGTCCTTCTTTTGCACATGTATATATCATATTACTACGTTTTCATGAACTCCTGAGCGGCCTTGCAAAACCAAGTATAGATGGAGGGAGTACTTCAATGGGTTATCCAATGATGGAAATGAGACCAATATGCCTGAGTTGGATGACTCCTTTGATGACACCAACATAAGTTTCATGCCAAGGATCCAAGATCTTGAGGTTAAGGAGGCCTTGAAAAGGATGAAAGGAGGAAAGTCTCTAGGTCCCGATGATGTCCCAACCGACGTGTAGAGAAGCCTTTGACACGTGGAAATAGTATGGATCACTAAGCTATTCAACCATATTTTTTTGGTGGAACAAGATGCCTCAAGAGTGGAGAAAGAGCATATTAGTGCATGCCTTAAAAAATAAAGGATATATTAAAAGTTGTACAAATTACCAAGGAATTAAGCTGAAAGTTCAGAGATGGTAAACCTAGAGGGGGCGGGGATGAATAGGTTTCTACAAATTTTCTTTGTTTTTTTTTGAAAGTTTAGGCTTTGCGGAATATAAAGTGAGCCTAATGCAAACTAGGTGAGGCAAGCTATATGATGAAACAAGATACTCAAGCACGAAGGCTATCACGCAAGTAAATAACACAAGTAAAGAGATCGGTTAGAAATAACCGAGGCACGCAGAGACGAAGATGTATTCATGTGTTCCCTTCCTTTGCAAGAAGGTACGTCACGTTTGGATAGGTGGGGATCCCACGAAGGATTTCCCAACGCCACAAAGGCTCACCTTCTTCTCCGGAGCCTTCCCACGAAGGAATAGCTCACTCACTTGTGGTAGACTTTAAAGGTAGCCTCCAAACTCTCATAAACTTCTTCTTGGAGCAAATCCACAATCCGGATGCTTCCGAGTGACTCTAGCCACCTAGGGTTGCCCAAAACCCAAGAGCACCCAGCTAGCACGATGAACTCAAGGGGGAATGAGATTTGGCTTGGTGGAATCGTAGATCAGGCCTCCTCAAGCTTTTCCCCAAAGGGATTTGAGTTTGGTTGGAGGAGGAGGGAGATCTGAAGGTTTTGGAGCTCAACAATGGAGTATGAGAGAGAGAAATATCTTCAGCTTTTGCACTGGTCACCTTACCCCTTCAAGGAAGAAGAACGGGCTTATATAGTCCTCCTGAGAAAAGAGCCGTTTGAGACGTCAGGGTCGAGGCACCCGGCATAGGACCCGGTAGTACCGAAAATTTCGATGTACCACCCGGCAGGCCGGGCCACATACCGGGCTACCCGGCAGCAGCACCCGGTATGCTAGGCTGTGTGCCGAGTTGCCCGGTAGCAGCACTCGGCATGCCGGGTTGTGTGCCGAGTTTCCTGGAGCTTCAGCTGTTCCTCCCTTCTCGGACCAATTATGCCTCTCAACATTTTTGGTGTGAAGATTATGTGGTAGGATGTGTATATGTGGCTTTGGCAACTTCCCCTTTAAGCTCATCGAGACCATCCCTCTCAGTAGAGCGGTGATTCCTATAGACTCCAATATATCCAATAGAGAAAAGAGCCAAAGCACCGTCACTTCTTGAGAACATCAATTGGGGGGTCTCTCACCACCTTGCATCCTCGTATGTGGACTAAAAACCTTTCTCACCACCTTGCAACCTCATATCCGGACTAAAACATATGTATACACTTATATAAACCATTAGTCCACACAATAGCTCTGGTGTCATTGTTAACCAAAATAATGGTTAAGGGTAAAATACCCTTACATAAGCTTAAAAGCCATGTTATGAAACTTTGAGAGATAGTCATTGAGCATCGCTTGAGGAGAGTGACAAATATCACTAAAAGCCAATTCGGTTTTATGCCCCGAAGATCGCCAAGTCATGGAGGGATATAGAGAGTAGAAGAAGGACCTACATATGGTCTTCATAGACTTGAAGAAGGCATATGACAAGATAACAAGGACGGTCATGTGGTGGGTGCTAGAGAAACACAAAGTTTCAACAAAGTACATTACACTCATAAGAGATATGCACGATAATGTTGTGACAAATGTTTACGCATGTGATAGTGAGACTGATACCTTTTCAATCACGGTGATACTACATCAAGGGTCAACTTTGAGCTCATACATGTTTTCCTAAGTGATGGATAAGGTGATGAAAGATATACAAGGAGATATTCCTTGGTGTCTCCTCCTTGCTGATGATGTGGTGCTAATGGATGAGACCGGCCAGGGTTGGCGCAAAAGGAAACTAGAGCTATGGATGCAGACTTTGGAATCAAAGGTATATAGAATTAGTAGGGCTAAGTCCGAGTACCTGCGATGCAACTTTAGTGGTGTTATGTGCAAATACGAAGATGCTAATTTAGAAGGACAAACAGTGCCTAAGAGAGACACCTTCCGATACTTGGAATCAATGTTGCGAAGCAATTGTGATATAGATGAGAATATTTGACATAGGATCAAGGCAGGATGGTGAACAGGCGACAAGCATCTCGCATCCTATTTGACAAGAATGTCCCACAAAAGATAAAAGGTAAATTCTATAGGACGTCAATCAGAGCGGGGATGATATGCATATTAGAATGTTGGCCCACTAAAAGATAACATGTCCAACATATGAGTGTTACGGAGTGCGCATACTACGGTGGATGTGTGGTCATGCAAGAAAGGACCGGATGGGTAACGAGGTATTACGAGATAGGTTAGGGGTGGCACCGGTCGACGAGAAGCTAGTCCAACACCGACAAAGGTGGTTTGTGTATATCCAACGAAGGCCTGGTTAACAATGAAATTCTAAAAAGTATGGAAAATACAAGTAGAGGTAGAGGACAATCAAAATTAACATGGGTAGAGGCTTTAAAAAAACATGAGGAATTAAAATGTCCCTAAAGATTTAACTCTTGGTAGAACCACATGAATGAAAATACATGATCAATGTGTCGGAATCTTAGTTTACTTATTTTTTTTATTTTTTTTATCCCTCTTTATTTCAATTTTTTTTAATATTTTTGTTGAATTTTATATCTAGCCTACCCAACTTGCTCGCGAAACAGGCTTTGTTGCCATTGCTGTTGTTGAGGATTCCAATGGATATATCTTTTTTCTTTCTATATGGTCACTTTTTTGTTACTGGAAGAATGTCATTTAAATCTTCTATCAATATGATATTTCCCTAAATTAGTGTGAAGCACCCAAAGATATATGTGTGCAGATCTCTATGGATTTGATTCTCTATAGACTATAGAATTCAGTCATTAATGCATTCAGTCATACCACTTTTATTATTCCGGGGTTTTAATAAGAATCATTTGTTCAAAAGAATCCCTAAACAGTGTGAAATAAATCTCACAATAACTTGAGAGTAATTTCTAGCGTCGTCGTCGGCCAAATTGCCGTTTCACAAATTGAATGCTGACTGGTTTGACAGACGCAGATCTCGATAACTGCCAATCCCCTCCAACGGCTACCCATGACCCATCTCCTCCTTTCTCTTCCTCCAAGCCCCCATGCCGTTGCCTCCTTGACTCCATTCCATCCTCTCTCTCGCCGCCGCCGCCGCCATGCCCAGGCCATCCTCCTCCTCCCAGCCCAGGAGGGCCTCCCCGTCGCCCACCCCTTCCCCAGCCACCGCGCCCAAGCCCAACAAGAACCTCGGCAGCGCGCAGCGCCGCCGCAGCCCCCTGTCGGACCTCAACTCCGGGGACGCCTCCGCCGCGCGGGCCGGGTGCTTCCGCTTCCTCCTCTCCTCCGCCTCGGCCTCCAAGTCCAGATGCCCCTCCACCCCCGCGTCCGGCCCGGCACGGCCCCGCCCGGAGACCACGCGGCGGGTTAACCGTCTGCCAGATCAAGAATCAAGAACCAGGACGGAGCAGTGGCCCAGAAGAAGGAGGGAGGAGCCGATCAGGACGATCAAGCCCGCCACCAAGAAGCAGAACCTGGCGAGGAGGGGCCAGCAGCAGCAGCAGCTGGAGGCCCTGACGCCGGAGAGGAAGGCGGACGCGGGGGCCACGCCGTCGTCCGCCGCGACGCCGCCGGTCCACGCGTCGATCTCGCCCGAGGTGCTGGCCGGCGGGGCGGCCACGCCCGCGTGCTTCGCGGCCGGCCACCACGTCGTGCCGGGCGTCCGCGACCGCCGCAAGTGCCGGGCGAGGGGCATCCTCGACATCGCCGGGGAGGGCACGAGCACGAGCTCGGAGCTCGGCTCCGAGCCGTCCCGGGCGTCGATCCACTGGCTCTCGTCCTCCCAGCTGGGCGAGGCCGGGACCTGTTCGACGAATTGCTCAAAGGAGGCGTCCGCCATCTGGCTCTCATCTCCACGTGATGAAGGCGCGGGGTGTCTGCTCGACGACGAGATCTTCCTGCCCAGATGCTCGTCGGAGGACGCGTTCTGGCGACTCTCCCCTGACTACACGGGGTTGCTGGGCTCGCCGGTGCTCGGAGGTCTACTGGATTTTGACACGCCGGGGTCGGACTTGTCCGAAACCACACCGTCATCGGGGTTTCTTCCTGTGGAGAAGACGCCGAGCACCGGTGACAGCATTAGCCCCTTCTCGCTTATTGTGAAGAGGGCATCATCGCAATCCTCCAGACTGAGCTCTTTGTGTGCCCAGCAACGACTAGGAAGCTATTGCTGCGATTCGGCAGCGGATCCGACGCCAATTTCTAGAGAGTCGTGGCCTGACAATACCAGCACTGGCAAGTGCTCGGGGTTAGCAAGGGTTAGCAGTCGCCTTGTGACGAGGATGGATCCGGTGGTAGAATGCGTGGAGATGATGACTTTGTCCCCCAGGCCCGGGGACGCTGATTATGATGGAAATGAAGCTCTGCCTGCAACATTGCCTCAGCTCAGCTTCCAGTTTGCCGGTGCCCCAACACCTCTGGAATCCATAGACCTAAGCTCTTTTAAGAGATCTCCTTGTGAGATAGAACTGAAGGGGAAGGAGGTGAGTTTTCGGAAGCCAGTCTCATCGACTGAGACTCGGATCTCTTGGCGAGAAGGGCTAGTTAGCAGAATGTTTGATATGGGTGACTTGGACTGCTGCAGATGGTTTTCTGATGACGAAGACGGACCAGTTCTCCTGGGCAATGCCGAGGAGTTGCCTGATGCATTGCCTGATACCACATTTCAGCATATTAGTGCTTCTTGTTGCCTGCAAGAGGATGGCGAGCAATCAGGCTTCGGCTCTGTTGAGTTCAGTAGCAATGGTGGTGGAGAACTAAATTATGACAGTAAGGCTACTCCAAACCCTGTTCAAGTTGCAGAGTCCATGAGAGCAGAAGGATTTGAGCTCGTCTCGTCCGATGACTCAGACTGCTGGACTCTCTTGTACAAGAATGGCTTGTTCGAAACATGAGGTTAGGGTTATACCTTGTCCAGATGTTGTGTACTAGATTGCTAGTTAGTATATCAGGAGGACCATGGCAAGCACAGGATTTTGTGATCTTGTATTTTGCCCCAGCCTTGTACTTATTTCGAGAGATGAGTTTTTCTTTATATTCTTCAGTGGTACATGTAAAGTATGTCGGCAAATGAATATTTGTTTCTATCACTCCTGCTTTATTTCAATCCAGTTGTCACAGTTCAAGAGCAACATGAGTATAGCAGCAGCGTTTGGCTGTGAACAACCGTGCATCCTGAACCATTGGTCTGAAGCTCACAGTCTGTAAACTACAGTTTCGCCATTGCTGGTTAGTGATGTTTTGACCTGCTTACATCCAAGGTGAATCTACTAGTCTCACAGTCTGCTGACTTGGTGCTCCTTGCCTGCAGGAGGATGGCGACCAATCCGGCTTTGACTCTGTTGAGTTCAGCTACAATGGTGGTGGTGAACTTGATTGTGACAGTAAGGCTCTACCAATCCCTGTTCAAGTTGCAGACTCTATGAGGGCAGAAAGATTCGAGCTCGTCTTGTCAAAGAATGGCTTTGTTTGAAACATGAGGCAAAAGAATGGCTTGTTCAGGTGTTGTGTTCTTTCAGGAGAAGCATTTCAAGCACAGGTTTCTGGGATCTTGTGTTTGCCCTCGCCATGTACTTATTTCCAGAGATGAGTTTTTCTTATGTTTTTCAGTGGTACTGGTCATGTAAATTATATTGTGTTCTATCAGGAGAAGCATTTGAAGCACAGGTTTCTGGGATGTTGTGTTTGCCCTGGCCTTGTACTTATTTCCAGAGATGAGTTTTTCTTTGTGTTTTTCAGTGGTACATGTAAATTATGTTGGCAGATGAATGAATTTGTTTCTGGAATAATCAAATCACTCCTGGATCAATTGGACAATTCAGATTTCAGAGCGACATGACTAACAGCAGACGCTGGCTGTCCTTCCATACAATTCTTCTGAATAAGTGTGCATCCAGAAACATTAATCTGGAGCTCTGAGTCTCTGAGCTACAGCTTTGTCATAGCTGGTTAGTTTTGCTGTTAACTGCTGATGTCTACTTGAATCTGCTAGATTGATAGTCAGATGAATTCTTGCGAGTTAAACCTTCAGATGGGTGACTTGGACTGCTGCAGATGGTTTTCTGATGACGAAGAAGGACCAATTCTCCTGGGTGATGCCGAGGCATTGCCTGATACATTGCCTGATACAACTTTTCAGCATATTAGTGCTTCCTGCCAGCAAGAGGATGGCGAGCGATCAGGCTTCGGTTCTGTTGAGTTCAGTTGCAATGGTGGTGGAGAACTAAATTATGACTGTAAGGCTACTCCAAACCCTGTTCAAGTTGCAGAGTCTATGAGAGCATAAGGATTCAAGCTCGTCTCGTCCTATGATTCAGACTGCTGGACTCTCTTGTACAAGAATGGCTTGTTCGAAACATGAGGTTAGGGTTATACCGTGTCCACATGTTGTGTACTAGATTGCTAGTTAGTATATCGGGAGGACCATGGCAAGCACAGGATTTTGTGATCTTGTATTTTGCCCCAGCCTTGTACTTATTTCGAGAGATGAGTTTTTCTTTATATTCTTCAGTGGTACATGTAAAGTATGTTGGCAGATGAATATTTGTTTCTATCACTCCCTGGTTTATTTCAATCCAGTTGTCACAGTTCAGAGCAACATGAGTATAGCAACAGCGTTTGGCTGTGAACAACTGTGCATCCCGAAGCATTGATTTGAAGCTCAGTCTGTAAACTACAGTTTCACCATTGCTGGTTAGTGATGTTTTGAGCTGCTTACATCCAAGGTTAATCTTACTAGTCTGACAGTCTGCTGACTTAGTGCTCCTTGCCTGCAGGAGGATGGCGACCGATCCGGCTTTCACTCTGTTGAGTTCAGCTACAATGGTGGTGGCGAACTTAATTGTGACAGTAAGGCTCTACCAAACCCTGTTCAAGTTGCAGACTCTATGAGGGGAGAAGGATCCGGGCTCGTCTTGTCTAACGACCAGACTGCTAGATTCTTTTGTCCTAGAATGGTTTGTTTGAAACATGAGGTTAGGGTTACCCTTGTTCAGATGTTGTGTTCTACCAGGAGAAGCATTTGAAGCACAGGTTTGTGGGATCTTGTGTTTACCCCAGCCTTGTACTTATTTCTAGAGTTGAGTATTTCTTTATGTTTTTCAGTGGTACATGTAAATTATATTGTGCTCTATCAGGAGAAGCATTTCAAGCACAGGTTTGTGGGATGTTGTGTTTGCCCCAGCCTTGTACTTATTTCCAGATATGAGTTCTTCTTTAAGTTTTTTCAGTGGTACATGTAAATTATGCTGGCAGATGAATGAATTTGTACTTATTCCAGAGATTAGTTTTTCTTTATGTTTTTCAGTGGTACATGTAAATTATGTTGGCAGATGAATGAATTTGTTTCTGGAATAATCAAATCACTCCTGGATCAATTGGACAATTCAGATTTCAGAGCAACATGACTATAACAGCAGCTGCTCGCTGTCCTTCCATATACTTCTTCTGAATAACTGTGCATCCAGAAACATTAATCTGGAGCTCTCAGTCTCTGAGCTACAGCTTTGTCATAGCTGGTTAGTGTTGCTGTGAACTGCTGATGTCTACTTGAATCTGCTAGATTGATAGTCAGATGAATTCTTGCGAGTTAAACCTTCACGTGGTTCAGTCTGTTCAATGTTCACATCTGTCCTGTATCCACCATCCTGCTGGCTGGCTGCACTTCAGTCTGTTCAGTGTTGACTTCAGCCGCCGCCGGCCATGCTCCGGCGCTCGCCGGTGCCGACGTGCCTGCCGTGAATAGAAGCGTGCCGGGTGCACACGTGCATTGGTGACACGGCAGATGCGTGCATTGGTGATACGCTGCGCTTCGTCGTGCCACTGAAATGCGGGCCCCGAATGTCAGGAGCAAACCCTATCCCCCTCTCCAACGCTTGGACCTGGACTCCTGGCGGCGTGCCACTTGAGCCTCTATCAGTCCCATTCGCCGGCGCGGTCGCGGAAACTGAGATTAGGGTTTATCGGCGAGGGTAGAGAGAGCAAGAAGTGGAAGAGGGTGGCGATGATGGCCTGCAGGCTACGATTCCACCAGCGTGAGATGCCCCATCCTATCTCTTCTTCTCTTCTCTTTTTCAGCAAGCAAAGACCAAGGCTTCGCCGCCGCAATCCTTTGTTACTACCTTCTTCCAACTCTTCCTGCAGCTCTTGCGAAAATGAGAGTAAAAGTTGTCTCCCCATTCGTTTTCTCCGTTCCTGAATTTGTTTGTGCCCATAAAATTATTCAGTTGTTAGAAATGTTTCTTCCACAGTTAGGCTGGTTGGAGTCCGGCCGACCTGCTGCACTCCGGCCCGGGCGCTCGCGGCGGTGAAACCCCAAAAGATTCAGCCCCCCAAGAAGTAAAGTTCTGAACCCTTCCATGTATGTGTATTTGTTCTAGGATGATTGTGCTAGCAGGGCATTTGGAACATCAATAAGCATGTCATGGCGGCAGCATCTAGATGCTAGATTCCAAGGTGTTTGTGTAGTAATATGATAAGATAAACCAGTTTCAGCCTCTAGGTAGTTCTTGCGTAATCTATTAGTCTGTTTGAACCTGGCAACTTCGCTTTCGTTTCTTATTGAAGTGGCACTTATCACAGTTCAGTTATAGGAGGGACAAAATTTTGGTGTTGACATGATGATTGCTCTCAATCTCTTAGATTCTTTTCCGACTAATATTGTTTTTGTTCTTCTAACTCAGGAAAAAGCGATTGGATGAAGTGTGCCTTGAGAGGTTTCAACAATACAGCAGAACATACATCCAGTCATGGATCATTCAGGGTTAGTTCTTCCTTCCTACATGGTAATCCATAACCTGCACACTTGCATTATTTGATTGGGTACTTTACAAAACCTAGACTTGAAAAGGCTAGCTCGGTTCATGCCAAATAGGCCAAAATATATGGGAGTGCTATTAGCTTCATGATAATCCAAATTTAGGAACAATGAACTCAGCCCATGAGAATGTCTACTCTTGCTCATATATTGATAAAATTAG
Source organism: Lolium rigidum (assembly GCF_022539505.1). Lineage (NCBI taxonomy): Eukaryota > Viridiplantae > Streptophyta > Magnoliopsida > Poales > Poaceae > Lolium > Lolium rigidum. Next base: position 303,201,362 of record NC_061510.1, on the reverse strand, counting down.
ATTAGCAAACATTGTAAGAAAAGGCGCTCTTCTGAAACGAAGGTCATATTGATTTTCACTGAATTCAGGAGGCTGGCAGTGAACAATTGCGCCTGCTGCTCAGTGAGAAAGTGCTTTGTGCGGCAGAGAAATGCAAGAAATTGTTTCTTGGTATTCGTTGACCCTTCCTATCTGACAGAGTTGGTCCAGATCACTGAGGGGGTTGATCTGGATGAGTAGTCCCATGTACATGTTGACCAACTAGTTGAACCACGGCCAGGGCAACATTGGCTCAGTGGCCCCAGCCAGTAATACCATTTTTTCCTGTGTCTGTAAGGTGGAATGATGGAAGCCATCTCCTTCTCGAGCACACATTTTCTCATGAAGAGCTGTTCTCACTGATTCAAGCAAGGCAACATTTGCTCATGAAGAGCTGTTCACACTAATTAAGCAAGGCAATATTCCTCTTTTGCTCTGGGACGTTGAAGGTTTTTTCTTCTCCAGCCTTCTGGACAAAGTGTTAGCAAGCTATGCCGCATGAACACATGCAGCTCCCGGCTTCCTGTTACTTCTCTTGCGAACAATGCGTATGTGGTATCTGACAATGCATGAGTTCAGCGTTTTCATCTGCGCTAAATGCTTAAGATATGTTCTGTGGAATTGGTTGGGTGAAATTGGTTGGTTGGGTGGAATTGGTTGGGTGAAATTTGAAATTGGGGCATTTGCACTTCGCTACTGAAGTATGCCGCTCTCATGCTACTGCCACATTTCACTTGTGCAAGTAATATTTGGAATTACTTACACACTTACCATTTGTCACTGTGACCTTTGAACCTTATATATTTATTTGTACAGCCATATCTTGTAAATTATCCTCCATTATTCAACTTTTTGAATTTTATAGGTAAAGTCCATGTGAACGGCAGGGTTGTCAACAAAGCTGGAACACAAGTATCTGACAAGTCAGTCATAGAAATCAAGGCTGAAATCCCAAAATATGTATGTAGGTGATGCTCTAAATAATTAGCTTTGTATTTTGGCTCATTATGCTTTAAAAGTTAAAGCAACTCTGTTTCACCAAATTTATAATCGTATCATTTGTTGTGACCTAATTCAGAGCTGGGCATAAGCTTGAGGCAGCAATCAAAGAATTTGGAGTTGACTGTGATGGAAAGGTAGCCCTTGATTCAGGGCTGTCTACAGGTGGTTTTACGGACTGTTTACTTCAGCATGGGGCATCACATGTGTACGGTGTCGATGTTGGTTATGGACAGGTTGCGGTTACTCACTGGGATGTTCACTTTTAATCTAGCTACTATGTTCCTCTTCTTTGTTTGTCAGGTGAACGTGGTTGCTACCTGTTGGAGGAGCAGCATAACTATTTAAATCTTGATGTGTTCTACTTTATTTCAGGTGGCTGAAAAAATTCGTGTGCATGAACATGTTTCAGTAATTGAACGTACAAATTTAAGACATCTTGATAAGCTACCACAACTGGTTGACTTGGTGACGCTGGACCTCTCATTCATCTCAATTCTTGTGGTATAATTTCGTAGCCTTATCATATGTTTATATTTCACTATTCTTAGAAAAGTTATTAATTTTTTGCAGTTAATGAAAGAGTGCACTAGGTCATTACAGTTTATCACACTAACTGTATAATTCTGTGCATGCGATTCCTTTTTGTAATGCTTTCTCATTACAGTTAGTGTGATGTAAAATATGAGCATGCTGTAAATCCAGTTTTTGTGAAATTGTCTGTGGTTCATCCTGTAAAGCGACCCAATTAACTGCACAAATGGCTGACCTAATCGCATCAGCGCAAGCCTTGTAGCCATAGGGTTGTAATTTATATTTGCGCACTAGGTCAACTTTACTGAATCAAAAGAGTAATGCATGCGTTAGGAATAAAATGTGCTGTCCTGTGATAAACTGGTAATAGCAAGTGTATCTTTGTAGCTGTAGGGTTGTAGTTTGTATTCACGTACTGGATCAGCTTTACTGAACCAAAAGAGTAATGTATTGGGAAGAAAATGATATGGTTTTGTGGTAAACTGGTAATAACAAAGTGCACACCCCTATGCAATTCAAGTCTGCTGTTTTTCATGTTCTCTAATATTTTGCATGCCTAGGGCGTTTTGTTTTTTCAATATTTTGCATGCATAAGGTACTTCACTCTCAGCTTAGAGAAATTACTATAACATACATGTTATCTAGTATTCAGTGATACTATCTGTGGAATCTAGGTTATGCCTGCTGTGGTCAAAGTAATGAAGACAGACTCGACATTGATAACACTTATCAAGCCTCAATTTGAAGCTCGTAGATCTCAGGTATAAAAGTGGGCAGGTTTCATCTTAATTACTTTATAATTTTTCGGTTGAAAAATCGGCTGGATAGGCACAATAATACTGATGAATAGGCTACTGAAATGTATCTGGTTTTATCCTGTTCAGGTAGGAAAAGGTGGGATTGTTCGAGACCCTCTGGTTCATAAAGAGGTATATTTTGCTTTCATTGGCTATCATGTTTCGTGCCTTACCAATGCCACCAAAGTTTTTCAAGGATTATTTGTTATTACTTTATCCTTTATATGATTTTCCTTAGCTAAGGCTACTATGACTCCGCTGCTTGCTCATGATAGGTTCCTATTTTGAAATCCCCAGCAAATAGCATTACTTCCAAATAAGAAAACCTTCCCCTAAGAATATAACACTATCCTGAGAAAGGGTCCATGCATTCAGTGTTTATTTGTTGTCCCCTTTTACTTGAAGTTCCTTTCCTTGAGTTGTTATTGGAAGAATTAACCATTCAACCAAATTCATTACAGGTGTTGGATAGGATAATTTCAGGCATAGAGAAGTTTGGGTTCCGCAATGAGGGTTGGATCGAGTCTCCTCTAAAGGGTGCAGAAGGGAACATAGAGTTTCTTGCCTGCTTCGAAAGGATCTCAATGCCAGAGGCAGGGGCAGAGGCGGAGGCAGTAACACAGGCAGATGCACAGATGGAGGCAGAGGCAGTAACACAAGCAGATGCACAGACGGAGGCAGAGGCAGTAACCACACAGGCAGAGGCAGATGCAGAGAAAAAATGATTACCATTATGTCTATGTCATGCCAGATTTGGTTAGAGAATTAGCTGGAACAAGGGATCGTTGTTTTTCGCACTATTACGCAGAAGTATCTGGATTCCGTCAAATCAGGTTGCACTGGGATTTTGCATATGCCACTCTGAAAGTTCAAAATTTGTGTTTGGCAAGACCAACAAAGTAGATCCAGACATGACAGTGAGATACTCGGTTGTATACAAAATTTACTTTTTAGTGGAAATACAAAACTAAATTGCCAGATTTGGTTGCTGTTCATCGAGAATGTGAGAATGTATTTGTTTATCTCAACATATGGAATTTTCTTGTTGTTAACTGAGAATGTGAGAACAGTTCTTACATTCTGTACTTCTGTGATTTAGCTATGTTATATTTGTTATAATTTAACTATGAAGGAGCAGTGCAGTTTATTCCACTATTGTTGACAATTTTCTTTGTAATTTTGCATGGGTTACAACTGTACATGCAGTCAATAGATGGTGATTAGCCGCAGGTACCATGTAACTTTGACAAAATATTCCGTTCTTCGAGAACAAGAATCTGGTGTACAATGATATGAGGTCGGTGATATATGTGCCTACTGATTCACATTGACCCCCGGAAATATGGCTAGTTCTTGGAAGATTCTTTGCATCGACAGATGGTACAACCTGAACACTCATCAGCACTTCAATTGCTAGATGATACTACTAAGCTGGAATCATCTTAAGGAATCAATATTAATGATTCAAGTAGGATATGCATCCTGACAATGTTCCCCAAAAAGCGAATTCTGTCCTCTTATTTCTGCTGTCGTGTATTTACGCAATCAAGTGAAATAATAATACAAATACGATAGAAGTACTTTTGAGACAAATTGAAGTGGTTTTATATGTTAATCATAGTATTCATAGAGTATAGTGAACTTTTAAAGATTCAGTACATGCAAGCAAAACCTTTTTTTTCTTGAATAGAGGGATAATTAAGAAGCTAACTGATTCGGTTAACACTATTTACATAAGTGAGAATCATCAAAAGTTCAGCCATTGGTCTATACTCTATAATTACAGTACAAAGTGGTTTACTTTTGGTTTTTCTTGGAGTTAAAGACAAAATATAAAATCTGAAGAATTATCAGCTAATCTCTATGGCTATGCACGCTAGTGGACTTTTATCAACCAATCTGCCAATCGCTATTGACCAGAATGCATAAGGCATACTAATATGGCATTGACAAGATTTAAAGTACGATAAGTACATAATCGCATTATTATCATTATTACTCAAGGTCAAGTCAGCAACTAAAGTATGGATGCGTACTGGAGTATGGCTTTATTGATAGGCTCCCCATGCGTGCAGCTACCTTGGTGCCCTGGCCTATGAACATTATAAATTGCGCTATTCACAGTAAGCAAACTGAATTTCCAGTTAGTGTATTTCCTCGCCCAAACAAAATGCTTGACAGAGCAAGAATGAATATGATAAATAAAAATTAACATATTCCATTTTGTGGGATGACAGGTTCTTTGAATTGAACATGGAGCATGTAGCTTTACTAGGAATCAAAAAACCAAGAGAAAAAGATTCAATGCATCCACTGAACATCACTAAATTGTGACCATGTGGAGTGCTATCAAATCAGAGACCAACTTGCTTAGGTTGTCTGCTTGGCAATGTACAACGAACAAATATGTTCCTACGGACCCATACCTACAATAGTGGTGTTGACGTCTGGGTAATATGGTCCCAATTATAGAAGATTTGAAGGAGAATGGATTTTTGGCTCCCCAACTTCTATGATTCCTTCGACTGAAGTAAAAAAAAGTGCATTTGAAATTTTACAGTAAAAATAAACTTTCTCTTGTGTATACTAATAAGAACACAAACGACAAATGCACTGATTTTGACTTTGCAAGTATCCAATGCAAGACTTCAGATCCAATTTACAGCTATGGCAACCAAAAACATCTCATACCATGAGCCAAAATGTTGCAACATACTCTAATGTGACATTACTTTCAGATTCAATCACGTAACTACATGCATCCCACCGTATCACATTTGAGAATGGAGATAGTAGAAGACAGTGGAACTCTTATTTACTACATAGGTCGCTATATTTCTTTTTGTGTAGCCCACAAATGAAATAATTTTTTCGTGAAATGTTACACTTATTCTGCATGTAAATTTTAATGTGATGGTTGTGTACACATATGACATATGACAAGACAGATCGCCTTTCTGGGTCTCCGCCATCTTTTATATAGGTTGATGACAAAAAAAAGAGAATAGACAACCAGGAAAATCAAAGTGTAGCCCGAGCTACACATCTCTTGTTTATTTTACAAAATTCGAATTCAACATTTAAAGTTTCAAAAAAAATCTGAATGTAGCTAATGATGTGCAAAATTTCAGCATCAAATACATTATATTAGAGGCTACACAAAAACAACAAATTCTGACAAATGTTGGAGGTTACAAACTCTATACGGTTTCAGATCCATGGATTTATGAATTTTGCACAGCCCAAAATACTGAGTCTTTCGTATTGCTTTTTTTTCACAGTCGTAGAGTACATCATTGTCTACCTATAGAATTTTTGTTCCTAATTTTTTGAAACTATAAAATACCATTTTCAAATTTTTGAAAAAGAGCTTCATGTAGCATGAGCTACAAAATTCCACACTCTAGACAACCATGTGAATAAAGAAGTAGACTTCCTAGACGAAAAAAGTAAAGTAGAAAGTAGGAAGACTATGGTAAAGTGGTGTATAGCCTGCTCTACAACACATCTATCCCACCAGAGCAAAGTTTTCTCACTATTCCCCTTTCTCTCTCATTAGGCAGGAAATCCCGATAAAAGTAGCCATACAGGAAAAAAAGTCTAAGGCCTCATGCCTCGCGACAGTTCCTCTACCAGACTACAACTAACCCTTAAAAGGCAAAACAAGAATAAAATACACAAATCCTAGGCAAAGCCTTCAAGAAGGAATCACCGCACGTGTGTTGATGATGATGAGTCCAATTGTAGGTCGATCTCGGGATTTTCATCCCTCCAAGCCGAGCTCTGAGCCACCACCTTCAACAAGGGCACGGCGCAGACGCACGTCGGCATTGCCAGATGATAATAAAATGTTTCCACCGGAATGTGCAATCTCAATGTTCTTGTTTTGCGTTGCGAGATGTAGTCTCCATGAATGGGTGTAGTCAATATCATCCATTCATGATATGTTTTAAGTTTTCACCAGATATGTACATACAATTAGTTAGATTTATGCGCAAAAAAAGATCAAGTACAACTAGCATTGAAGTGATGTATATTGTCGCCATGAAATAATATTAGCATCATTACATCTCCAATACTTGTCACTTAAGACAACAAATTAACTAACATCGAGTTACCACAAATGAGCTATTGAATTTCACATCTCACAAGATAACATGTATAATTTTGTACAAATATATTAGATTGTATTTATCTTGTAGAAGGCCACAAAAGAAATTGCAAGCGTTTCTGGGAAATAGGATCCTCAAAACGAGTATTATTTAATAATGTGGCACTCCATGAGGGTTACATAACAATCATAAGGATGAACATTGATCTAAACGTATTCCTAAATATCATGTGCTTGTTTGGTAAATGATGAGCACATCACAACTCTTATGTTTATATAGTGGAGATTAGGATCTTACTATCTACCTAATGATTTGTTTCTTCTACAGTGGGTTGGAGGTTAGTTGCAATGGATATAACTTAGAATATATAGCCAAAGGGCCTGCATGTACATTTTCATGGACATCACCATTAAAGTACACTTAAAATTATTTGAAAGAAGATTAACTACATCCGTGACTAGCTTTTGCTTCATATAGAGGATAATTTCATAGACTTGAAAACACTATTATATTAGGCAATACGACAAACTTTGGAGTTCTTGCTAAGGCCGGTTCCTGAATAACCTTTTACTATAGATCATTTTTATATGCTTTCTATATACAATGACAAGCTCAATAAATAATAGCCATGTCAGATGTTATTTATAGTTATACACTAGTAATTTGTATATCTAACTAATATGTAATGGTTAATTACATGCATTTAATCTATGTAAATCATGTCGGTCCACTCACACGAATACATGCGTGCATGGGTGCGCTTATATTTTCCTAAGTAACAACAATAGTGATAATAAATAATTACATATCCCATTGCATATTTGTAATAATTTTTTTGCACCGACTTTGGAACTCTTAAGATTATGTCTGTACACGTGCCAACCATCTAAACCATATAGGATCATTCTAGAGAACTCTACGAATATCTCATATCTAAATATTTCATGCTACACCTGAAATATATAATTCCAGAACTTTGCCTAATTGAGTAAAATTCTCTCTAAATTTTGCTACCGGAGAAAATAAGATGATTTGAATGCTTACACACATTTGACTATCCATGTCTCCCCTACGATAACAAGTTGGCTCACGCCGATCCCGGGAGGACGCGTGGAGGCATCGGGATGGTGCCTACGCCTCTAGGGAACGATCCCACCGCTCGTTGGGTCGCCAAATTCTCTGTGTGCACATGAACCACTGACTCTCGCTATACCCTGCATCCATGAACGCTTGGACCCGGCCCATTCCCAGTCCTTCGAGTCATCGACCTCAAGTCGATTTGCACTCAGCGAGAGCATCCATGTGCGAGTCTTGCGGTCCTGCCTCCCGCACGAGGCCGGTCCTAGCGCAAATCAATCAAGCTCATGTCTCCAAGAAGTGGCAGTACACGCACTAGCGGAGCCTCACTATGATTGTGTGGTCAATTGATATCACAAAAATGGGGTCCTTCTTTGATTTTCGCGTTTGATTTTTTGTTTCATTTTTTACTTTTCTTCTTGATTCTTGGTTTTCTTTTCTCGCCGCGTCCTTCTTTTTTGGCTTCTCTGGATTTTGGTTTCTTAGTTTGTTTTTCTTCTATACGTCTTTCTTCTTGATTTCACTGTATTCCAGTTTTCCCTATGATGTTCTTGATTTTGCTTTCACGGAGCTTTTTCCCATCTGTTCTATGTTTATTTCCATCCGTTCTCTTTCTTCTCGTGTTTGATTTTCCAGCCGTGCCTTTTATTGAATGTGGTTTTCTCTTTCTTTTGCACATTTTCCATTTTCGTTCTTCCTCTATCTTTTTTGGTTTACCTTAGTCTCGCTGTCCTCCATGACTCGGTTTCAAATTTCCGGACGTTGTTTCTTTTTATGGAAACGGTTAGGCATCTGGTTGGTTCCCCGCTTTTTTTATGTCTTGCCCAATGATGCAACTAACGGTAATTGTGATAGACTTTAGGGTATAGCGTCCAATATCTTGATTTGTTAGACTTTGTCAGAGTGTTCCCCTAGCACTAAGACTCTGTTGTTAGCATAAGGGTTTATGATATAGGGCACTCTTTGCCTCCAACTCGAGTGGTTGAGATTTTCGCCTATATCCCCTAAGAACTATACCTAGCATGTTAAAAACTGAGGCTGGTTCCATCCTGGCAGTTTCTGGTATAGGATGGAAGTCATATTGCTCGATGAGTTGACGTGACATGGAGGGAGTTGGCGGCGCTAGCACGGAGGATCGTCGTGGACTGCGGAGCGATGTGGTTGTGGGGTGAGGTGGGGTAGGGTTGGGACAAAGGAAGAGAGATGAGACACAGATGGTGAGTGCAGAGAGAGGATGATAGGTAACACAGATGGTGAGTGCAGAGAGAGGATGATAGGTAGGACGGAGGGACAATAGATGTTGTGGCATGTGCACGCTCAACGGTGAGAGATCTTTTAAATAAAGAGTGGATAATTTTTAGTTCATTGGGAGTTAACTTAATTTTTGCAATCACATTTCCAACTCATGGCTAGCACGAATTGAAAAAATTAATACGGCATTATTTCAGTTGCAACCCATGACTAGTACAAATATGTAGCAATAAAATGGGCCACAACATTTTTCTCTGTTACAACTCATGTGTAAGTAGTAAAATTGCAGTTCCAAACCCACTTGTAGCCAGAAAAATCATGTTTTTTACATAGCTAGCACGAATCATGACACAATCTAACGGTTTAGGTTCAATAAGAATCAGCAAACCGTTTAAACAAATCTCAAATTTGAGATTGGTTTGAGATTTCCATATAGGTTTCACCAAATTAAACAGTTTAAGAGATCCCTTAGGTGCTTGTACTTATCTGCTACACACTTTTAAACATATGGGAGGTGGGATAAGAGGTGCCTATATAGGTACCCTGCCGCACTGTTTTCTTCTTGTTGCTTATGGAGAAATTGGACATCTGGTGTTATCTTGGTGGAGTTAGTACCACTGTTTCAACGAATGGATAACTGTAGCGGGACTTTTTTTATAATTTTTTTTTTGGTTGTGTGCATCAGTAATACCGCTAGAGCAATACGTTGTTGCAGATGCTGAATGTAATTGTTATCTACATGATATTAATATATACTTTTTTGTCGAAAACACGTATCCTGCTTAGTATGGTTACTCCCTCCGTTCACTAATATAATTTTTTTAGCTTTTAGTAGATTTATCTATTTTGATATGTATCTAGTTTATTTTTATTGTGTAGATTCACTCTATGGTAGTATGTATTTAATTTACTCCCAAATGTGCAAAACGTCTTATATTTATGACAGAGGGAGTACATGTCTCTACATTGTAAGCTGAGCTTGCCGTGACTCTCGTGGCTGTGGTCACGCTTTGTTGTGATTTGGTTCAGTGATGCACGCAAGCAGCAGAATGACGTGCACCTGGACACATGCCGGCCGCAAAGGGCAGCTGCGACAGGCAAAGCAAACCGAAAGCCTTTATTGAATTCTGATTCGATGACTGAAGAGCAGGTGCATTGAACCTTTGCAGTTGTTGGAGGCGCGATGCGTAGCTAGTCGATTTGGCTTTACTTTCCATTTGAGGCGCAGCTAATTGCGTGAAATCCTAGCCTTCCTGGATAAATCACTTGCACATCAGCATATGTCAGTACTATTACTATCTGTAGATAATAAGAATCTTGTCACGGCTGAGATTCATATAGGTCTGCACTTGTTCAAAATCCGACACACATGTAAACATGCAACCAAGTTTTTAGTGATATACTTCCTCCGATCGCATAATAAGATATAAGATGTTATTAGAGCATGTCTAACAGACCTCTTAGAAAGCGGTCACCCCGTAAAATTCCGACGGGATAGGGGTGGGCGCAGTTTGGGCCGTCTAGCAGGCCCCGTATTCGGGCCGGCCGTATCGGCCAAATACAGGCCCAGTCAAAAACACAACGCCGCCCCCTACAAATACAGGGTGTTGTTGCGAGTGAGGGTCCAACCCCTCACTCGCAACCCTAGCTCCGCCGTGCGCCGCCTGCTCCCACCACATGCTCCAGCGAGCAATTCCACGCCGCACGCCGCATCATCACCACCCCGGTGGCCATGTCCGCACGCCGCAGCACCAGCGCGTCGCCCGCCTTCGGATCGAAGCGATCCCGCTCGCCGGACACGCTCGAGGAGGCGTGGCGGCGCCACTGCAAGCTCTCCACCACCGGGAATCGGCGTGCAGCGTGCAGGTACGCCGGCGGCCTCTATGTGCCACCGAAGCTCCGCGAGTTCGCGGCGGGCGGGCGCTGGTACAAGGCCGATCCTCCGCTCAAGCCGATGAGCGGCGTCGACTTCGACAAATGGCGCGCCGATTGGGAGCTGCACCGCCGGTCGAAGGCGACATGGGAGGCGCGGATTGGGAGCACCAGCGGCGGAGGAGCGTCGCGAGCTGGCGAGGAGGAAGAGGAGGCGGAGGAGGGGGAAAACCCCTCTACTTGCAGGCGGTGGCCGCATCCATGAAGGATGCCGGCGAAGCTGTTCGGGCGGAGGAAGACGAGGCGGCGGCGGCCATCGCCGCCGTGAAGGAGATGGAGGCGCGGGAGGCCGCCGCCAATGCGCCATTCGTCATCCTCGATGAGTAGATAGGTTCGTAGAAGTCGCGATCCATTAGGATCGCACAATTTTGTAAAATCCGTATCTAATATCTATGTATGAAGATGATGAACCATCGTTTAATTTTCCCGGGGTTTGCAATTTTCGAAAATACGTGCTGAAATACGGGGTCTGCTAGACGGAATGGTTCTTGCGTGAGCATTTTTTTGATACATGGTCCTCTACTCGCGTTTTACGGGGCATCAAAATAGGGGTTCTGTTAGACATGCTCTTACGTACACTAAAAAAAGAGCAATCTAGAATGGGCCGAGGATGACTAACACACATGTCAAAACTGAGAATCATATACGTGTGTATTTGTGCACTTGTTCGAAACCAGACAATTCAACCAAAATGTTCCCGGATTTGCTCCCTCTTCGGTAGGATATGTAACCAAAATGCATGACAGAGGATAGCATAACACTAATCTACTACTACTACTAACAAGTATGAGCTGTAATGACGGCAATGCAACTTGAGTTAGGCGTGCCATTGTTGTGCTCCTTCCTACAAGCACAACCTCACGTGGCCAATTGTCCAATTGCAAACACATGACTCAAGATTGTATGGGTGTCCATGATACTAAACCCCAACTTGATTTGCCGTACGAAGTAGCACACGATCCAAGATCCAACGATCTATCTGATAATGACAACTTGATAAGTCAGCTTTGTTGAAGGCAGCTCTGGAAACGTAGGCTCTGACCAATGCAGCAAGGATAGAGCTAATTAAACGTGGTTAAAATACAATGTACTAGGAATACTTGTTTTGCCTTCCAAGTTTTCTTTTGCGACATTTCTTGAAAACCTTTTCTGAAACTACTCATGTGTTTTCTCTGCTAGTGGTGCCAACTCCCTAACTGGTTTCCCTCCATCCAGTTTGACACTACAAGTCGGTGTGGTTGGACAGTTTAGTGTCTCTTTGATTCAAAGGGGTTTCGTACAAATTTTGGAGGATCTGAACTTTTAGGAATTTTTCCAAACAGGTGGGTATGGTTGGAAGATTAAAACTCAATGATGGAAATGTCAAACAGTCCCGGCCTCACTCAAATAAATAGAGAAATTGCAGATTTTTGCACACAAAAGATACGCGGAGATTTTCACAATCCCATAGCAGTACTTAGAGCATGTCTAACAGGCTCCTTATTTCTCTGCTCCGTATAACGCGAGTTTTTCACCCCATATCTCAAAAGTGCGTCTTGCTGAACCATTCCGTCTAGCAGACCCCGTATTTCGCCCTGTATTTTAAAAAAATTGAAACCCCGGGAAAATTAAACCATAGTTCATCTTCATTGATCATACACTGGATCATACATATACATAGCGATCTACTGCGATCCTAGCTACTCGTCGAGGATGATGAATGGCACGAAAAGGCCCCCTGGAGCCTCCTCCTCCGCCCTAGCGGCAGCCTCCTTCGCCTGGAATTCCGCCACGGCGGCGATGGCCACCGCCTGTTCGTCTGCCTCCGCCCGCGCCTTCTCGGCGGTCTCCGCCTCGGATTCGGCCACCGCCTGCAAGTATGCCGCGTCCTCCTCGCTCTCCGCTTCCTCCTCGCCGGCCTCCGCTTCCTCCTCGCCTCCGCTTCCTCCGCCGCTGGTGCTGCCGATGCGCGCCGCCCATGCCGCATTCGCCGCGCGCTCACGCTCCCACTCAGCGCGCCACTTCTCGAAGGCGGCGCCGCTCATCGGCTTGAGCGACGGATCTTGTCGGTACCACCGCCCACCCGCGGCGAACTCCCGGAGCGAGTCCGGCATGTAATACGCGCCGCCGTACTTGCGAGCCGCACGGCGGCTCCCCGCGGCGGAGCGCTTGCATTTCAAGCGCCACGCGTCCTCCACGTTGTCCGGCGAGCGGGATCGCTTCGATCCGCTCACCGGCGAGGCGCTACTGCGGCGGCGGGCGTCCATGCCGGGGCTGGGGTCGAATGCGGCACGGGGGAGGGAGGAATTGCTCGCCGGAGCAGGGTGGAGGCGGCGGCGGCGCACGGCGGAGCTAGGGTTGCGAGTCAGGGGTTAACCCCTCACTCGCACGTTCGCCCGGTATAAGTAGGGGGCCGCGGGGCGGATTTCCTGGGCCTCGTATTCCGCCGAAACGGGCCGGCCCGAATACGGGGCCTGCTAGACGGCCCAAACCGCGGCTGCCCCGTATCTCGCCGGAATTTTACGGGGTGAGCGGGTTATAAGGGGCCTGTTAGACATGCTCTTATTTCTCCGTAAACAATATCTTGGCAACTGACCGAAATATGGTGTATATACTAACCGGTGTGAGGCGTGTGCTACTTGCTATATCCTGTAGCTAACAGCTACAGTTCACGACCTCTTTCGGTTGCTGAATTCGAAGGATGACTAGCTACGAACGATAACCAAGTGTGAGTGCACGTTCTATGCCGGTTTCTCTCACAAGGATCCGTTGTTTTCTTTGCTGGAGGTTTCTCGAAAAGAAAAGAGAAGTAGACGCGACGAAGAAGAAGACGCGTGCAGTCTACGTTCGTAGTAGGAGAGTAAAGATTTGACACATTGTGTATGCGCCAAAAGGCGACCAGGGGAGAGGAACCCTTCCATGCACATCAGGACCGCCTTTCTAAAAGGAAGGGCTTGGAATAAGAGTGAATTTTAGTTATCTCCTAGGAGAGAGCTACTAGTCTAATATTGCTGAGTAAAAAAAGGAAGTCCATATGCAAGATACTCCCCAACTAACCAGCGTAAATAGAGCTTGTACTGGAAAGATCAAAGATCAAGCAAATATACTTGATTATCTTTATGTCAACCTTTTTCCACCACAATTGTCAAAAATATATATTATCATCAGAAATGATTGTACTATGAATACTTCTAGAACATAAAGTAGTCTAAATGCAATTGTTATTATTAGTAACAAACTAAATATGATAGAATTGCGGCGTGCCTTTTTCCACCGCAAGTGTCAAAACATATCTTTCATCCCAAAACTTTGTGCCATGAATCCATCTAGAACATAAAGTAGTTCAAATTGAAGTTTTTATTATTAGTAAAAGATTACATAGTGCATATCCTAACACACCAAATATGATAGAATTGCGGCGTGCCTTTTTTCTCAACTACATTCAAAGGCTTGCTTTAGTATTAAACGTAGTGACTCTTAATCCTCTTCCACCAATGTTTGTCTCGACGAGGCATATTGTATCGACATCAAAAATTCCCCGTCAGCATAGGGTTTTATGCTTCACCGCTAATCTTTACATCGACGACAAGACTCATATGGATGCCACATCAGCCTGCCTACCTCTACCAAGAACTATTAAAAAACTTCAAAAATTCACATTATAATGGTAAAATGTTTCATGCTCTAGTAATAAACAAATGCTTTTCTAGTATGGAAATAGTAAACATATGCTAATTGCAATTAGGACAAGTAAATCCAATCAAGGCACCAAGACGACCAATAGCAGGCACTGCCAAAAAAGGAGAGGAAGGAAGCTTATGGGCCACCCTAGCCCCCACCATGCATATGCATAGCTCAAGTTGGTCCTTGATGCAATGTATCCATCCCTCTTCTCCTCCTCCCCCCAAGATTTCAAACCCCACTCATAAAATTGCCTCCCCTCTCTCTCTTCCTTCGTCATCATGCTTCCCCTCTCCTGCCCCCATCTCCATCCATCCACAGCACCGTCGCCAGAAAGTGGATACACGAGTCCTCACCTCCGCGCGACGATATCTACCTCGCCGTCAGGGGATCCGCCTTTGCTGGTCTCTTCCTTTTTTTAGTGCTGGCTGGTGCGGAATCCAATCCGGGAGCATCTCGTTCTGGAAGCATTTAGTTTCTCACGGTTGATGTTCGCCCATTCGTGATCTTTGGTGCCTCTTTCGGTTGGAACTTGGAAGTAGCTACTGATTTGGAGGAGAGGGGGTTCTTGGGGAGGATTTCGTTCAGGTTGACGCGTGGTACGGACTTGACGAAAATGCAAGTTTTAGGATCCAAGGTAACATTTTTTACCCTTCTTGATGTATGATTGTGCACACTTGTCATATATTGGTGATTTATTAGCGTTCTTCTAGTTGAGTTCATCAGTTTCTTGATTCATCTAAGCTAACAAGTTTCTAAACTAAATTCCTTGAATATTTGGGTGGTGTGTACTCCCTCCATCTGTCTCACTTTTATCTAGATACGATGTATTTTAGTTAGAGATACATCCGTATTTAGATTAAGTTGAGACACCTTTTTTTAGACTTAGGGAGTAATTAACATTACTTGATGTTTAGTTCTTTTTTGGAACCATACCTGATGTTTAGTTAAATAAATATACATGACCCTTCTCCTATGCTCTAACAATTTTCTTCTTTCAACAGGTATTGCCACTTGCGATGCAGTCCTTCCAAAGCAGATGATGGGCAGTACACCCAGCACTTCAGATCTGTCAAAAACCTTCAGAAACCACAGGACTTCTCATCCATCTCAGTTCCTGGAAGACATCCGCTGATCTGCACCCACCAAACAACACATGGCTAGCCAATTTGGCGCCATGGATACTAGGCAAAGGAGGAATCCTGTGTTAGTCAGACCAAATGCTGCGAAGAGGCATCTGCAGCAGCAGAGAGCAAATGCTGCTGACAAGAAGGCTGCCGCACCCAACTACTTCGGCGTTGAAGCGTTCCTCGTGCTCGCCTGCCTCACAGTTTCACTGCTCATACTGCCGTTGGTGTTGCCTCCTTTGCCCCCACCGCCATCGCTGCTGCTACTCTTGCCGGTCTGCTTGCTCATCCTTTTGGTGGTGCTGGCCTTCATGCCGACCGATGTGCGGAGCATGGCCACATCCTACTTGTAAATAGGCTTGGTTATGCGGTTTTTGTTGGTGATTGTGTGGACATAAGATGAGTGCAATGTGAAGCATCTTTCCCGCAAGATTATATTTCGAATGGTGAAGTTCAGTAACTTTGCAAGGTATTGGTTGGACTTGGAAATTTTGGTGCATTGCTTGAACAAGATTGTGCAGGTTTTCTGTAATGAAACCAATCTGCTGAGTAGATTAACGGTCTCGGTTATATTATATGTGAATGTGCATCCACTTCATCTTAAGCATTGTTGTGACTTCTTGATAAGTGTCTGCTCCCTTCTTTTGACCAGCAAAGCGCACATAATTCTTGCAAGTTAATTGGTCAATGTTTCCTAAACATACTTGTATCATGACTTGGCTTCATTCAGCAGGGTAGTCTAGTCAAATGTTTTGAATTGTCTGCCTTTAGCCACTTAGTGATGTTTTAATGCATTGATGCATGCTTCAAACGTTACATTATGCGACACCAGTTTAGTTTTCAGACAAGTTGTTATTCAATATGTTAATCTGCAAGCTTCTGAAGAACCGTTGTATGTTTCCAGTTCCTGTCAGTGCAATACTACCAGGTTATGTCAATAACAATGCAGTGTAGAGTGTTGACTGACCTATTTCAGTGGATAGTTCTAGCCTAAGGAAGCATGGAGTACCCGCCTTGATCCTAGAACACATTATAGATAACTGATCATTATAAGCAACTGGAGGGTTGTTATCACGGTAAGCAACGTAAGTTGTGTTGACCGTATGAAATATGACATGTGGGCCGGGGTGAACCACATGGTTTTATATTCTGCACCAGCATCATGAACCAGATCTGTAGGATTCTGACAATTTGTGAAATTTTATGTTGCTTAGGAGTCTGCATGGTTACATTGAAATCTTGAATAGAAAAGGAAATGTGCTAACCGGCTCCTGATCGGAAGAAAATTTGCAGATGGTGCTACAACTATTGCAAGTTTGGAAGTTGTGAATCTTCCATACGAAGGTGGGGTGGTGGCGACCCGGTGAGAGAGTGAGAGCGTGAGGCGACCCTCCGCTCGCCCGTCGCCCGCCACCCCGGCGGCGGCGGCCACCCTTCCCCGCGGCTCACCTCCTCGGCGCCGCCCTCCCTGCTCCTCCCCCTTCCCTCGTGGCCTTCTCCTCCGCGGCGCAACACCATGGGAGAGGAAAGTGCGCCCAGGTCCCGCCGGTGGTCAGATATGGTGGAGGAGGAGGAGGAGGAGCTGGCCTCCTCGGAGTCCTCCTCGAGGCGCTCCTACTCCGACGTGGTCAGGGACGGCTCTCCCAGTCCGCTGCGTGAGCCCTCCCCCGTGGATCCGCAACGTGGTGGTTCGGTGAACCAGCGCCCGCAAGCTGTTCGACAGTTGGCTTCAGTGGTGAGGCGCCCGGAGCCGTCGCGGGTTTTGGCGTCTGGCTCGCAGCTCGGGCACGGCGACCGCCGGGGGCCGCAGCCGAAGCGCCAGCGCTACCGTGGCCCGCTCCCGTCGCTGGCGGTACCGGAAGGGGTGCCGGCTGGCCTCGCCGGGCTCTGCTTCAACTGCGCAGAGCCGGGTCATGTCGCCGGCATGTGCACGGGTAAGCGCCGTTGTCTGCTCTGCAAGAGCGAATTCCATGTGGCTCGTCAGTGCACGGCGCCGGTGGCTGGTGCTGTGGCGCTCGGTGCCCCTCCTCCTCCGCCGCGCTCGAGTGCTGCTCCGCCTCCGCAGCTGGTGAACCCGGCGGCCGCCGCGCTCGCTCCAAGGCCGCCGCCTCCCTCGCGCGACCTCCGGCAGAGCCCAAGCCGGGACCTTGCGGCGGCCAGGGCGCCAACCGGCCCGTACAGGATCCTCGCGCATCAACGCCTTGGGCTCGGCGGCGAGGCGGCGGTGGTGGCCGACCGGCGAGGGGCCGCGGGCCATCCGTCAAGGAGAGGCTTGGTGGCCGGGAGACGAGGGTGGAGCCCGAGGCGCGTGGGCGTGATGTGGTGGCTCCGGCGGCAGAGTCGCCGTTCGAGCGTGGACTACGCCGTGAGCGTGAGATTCGTGATGCCTCTCCAAGGAGGCAGGCGGACGTGGATGCTGGTATCTCCACTTATGATCGTGTGCTTCGCCGGGAGCAGGCCCTGCGCGATGCGGCGCTCTCCTCCGCGGAGCGTGCGGCGGAGGTTGAGGCGTCGCGTCCGGAGGTGGAGCGCTGCATTATCTACCGCACGGAGGAGGTGGAGGCGGCGGAGCGGGCGCTTCGATGGGGCCTTGTGGCCTTCGTCTCCGGGACTAGGCGTACCGTGAGCTGCTCGGCGGCTTCTGCGGCGGTCCTGGAGAGATTCCCCGAGCTACAAGGCCACTTCTCTGTCCACAGTTTCTGGCCAGCAGACCTTCTCTTCGTCTTCGACTCTCGCGCTTCGCGGGATGTGGTGCTTGCGGCGAACCCTTTTGATGGCAGGGACTTCTCCCTGAGATTCGGATTGTGGAACCGCCAGCTTCAAGCGAGGAGGCGGGTGTTCAGGTACAGAGTCCACCTGGAGGTGGTTGGTGTGCCGCCGCTGGCGTGGAGCATGGCCACGGCGAGGCTTTTGCTGGGCTCGTCGGCTTGGGCAGAGCGCCTAGGCACGGACACGGCAAGCAGGTCCGACATGGGGACCTTTTGCATCACGGCTTGGACCGATGATCCCGCAGCTATCCCGAAGAGCAAGAGGCTTTGGCTTGCCGAGCCGTTGGTGTTTGATGAGGATAATGATGACCTGCTCCTCCCGGTGGAGGCGCTGGTGCCTGAGGAGGTGGCCCTACTTGAGTACGAGGCCACCGTGCACATCGTGCGGGTTGAAGGAGAGGCTCGCCCGGCTAACCGCTCCGAGGCCAGTGGCGGGCGTGATGATCGCCAAGATGATGCTGCGCCGGGGCAAGATGATGATGGTGGCCGCGGTGGCTCTGCCCAGCGTGGCGCTCAGCCGCCTGGTACCTCTGCTGCGGGCGCACGTGGTCTGGACGCGCCGCCGCGCAGGTGGAGGGGCGGGCCGGAGCGGAGGGTCGCGCTGGGCCACACCGTCGATGTCCGGCCTTGGCCCATGTGGGAGCAACCCCCTGTCCGTTTGGAGACCCCGCGCTCAGCGCCGCCCCAGGCTGCGATCGTGGAGAGACCGCCGCTGTCTCCCCGTGCTGCTCCATCTTCGGTGGAGGCCGACGCGGCTTCGGCCGCGATCCAGTTGGGCGCTGCGGGCCGTGCGGTCGCGCCCAAGTCCCTTGAGCTCTGCTTCGATCCAAGACGACGACCCGTGGTGGTGGCCGAAAGGCAAGAAGGATGGGGTGCTCTCGCCTACAGGCCCGCTCTCCCCCTCGAGCACCTCTTGTTTCCACGACTCCTTCGAGGGGAGAGGGATGTGGCTGCAATCTCCCATGTCGATGTTCACCGTGGAGCTCTCCCGGGCCTCGCCGCCGGTGACGAGGCAGGTGCAGGAGTCGCAGGTGGTGGAGATCGAAGACGGCGAGATAGTGGAGGAGGCGCAGCCGGAGCTGCAGCCGCCGCTGCCCTCCACGCCGGTGGTGCCCTCGACCCCGGTGGGCTCAGATTCCGTGGACACCAGCTCGTGCGCTTGCGGTGTTCCGTGAGCGCTGTCGCCGCAAGAAGGCAGCGCTGCTCCCGCGTCCGGTGGCGAGGAAGCCGAGAGCCAAGAGACCCCTCCCTCGGTGGTTCGCCGTAGTGCTCGTGTGGCGGGCGTTTCTCGTCGGGAGCCTCGATCACGCAGCAACAAAAGACCCTCATGGTTCAGCCTGGAGTTGGCGAGGGAGGGTGAGGTGATCAGCGAGGAGACGCTCCGAGCTTACCTCGCGCTACTTCGAGGAGAAGCCCATGATGGCCGAGCACCTTCATCGCGTGCCTGGCGCCGTTTGGTCTGGTTGCCAAACGTGCTTCCCGTGGTTGAGGAGGGAGACGTGGATGTAGTTGTTTGAGCTTTTTCTCACTTGTACCCGGACCTCCCGTTGTTTACCATGTCGGACATGTTTTTCTCCTTGTTGGTGTGGAATGTCCGTGGCCTAAACTCCTTGGCGCGGTGTGATTCGATTTACCAGGTGGTCTCGTCTTTCGGGGCGAGCGTGGTTTGTTTTCTCGAAACTAAGCCGCAAGTGGTCGCTCGAGCGATCGTGGATCGTTGCCTCGGTCGGGAGTTTGATGATTACTTCTTCCTCCCTGCCGATGGCACTCGAGGTGGCATTCTTTTGGCCTGGAAATCTGCAGTTGTTTCCTTGTCTAATCCTCACTACTCCAACAATGCCATCACGGCTAGAGTTGGCGGTTCGGGGGCGACCGGTTGGTGGCTCACCGGGGTCTATGGCCCGCAAGCGGATATAGACAAATGTCTCTTTCTCCAAGAGATTAAGGACATCAGGGATCTTCACCCGGGTCCGTCGGCAGTGGCTGGTGACTTTAACCTTATCGTGGATGCTGTGGATAAGAACAACGCCAATCTTAATAGGCGGATGATGGGAAAGTTCCGCCGCCTTCTTGCTGAGTTGGAGCTCAAGGAGCTCTACCTCAATGGTCGTCGCTACACGTGGTCTAATGAGCGGGAGCGCCCGACCATGGAGAGGTTAGACCGTGTTTTCTCCACTGTGGACCGGGAGGTGGCGTTCCCTTCCTCCTTTCTCTCTGCGATGTCTTCCTCCACCTCGGACCACCGCCCGCTTCGCTGAGTTTGGCGGCGGAGCTGAAGGCGGCACGCCGCTTCCGATTCGAAGCGTTCTGGCCGAAAGTGGATGGTTTCTTAGAGATTGTGGAGGGTGCTTGGACGTCGGTTCAGCCCATCGAGAACCCGTTCAAGCGCCTTGCCGCCAAGTTGGCGGCTACGGCTAAGGCCCTATCTAGCTGGAATGATCGCTTCATTGGCAGCAACAAGAAGCAGATCTTGCTGGCCAATGAGCTGATCCTCCGCCTGGATGTGGCGATGGAGACTCGGGACCTCTCTACCGAGGAGAGAGGCTTCAGGAAGCTTCTCAAGCGGAAGCTGCTCGGGTTGGCCTCCTTGGAGAGGACGATCGCTAGGCAGCGGTCCAGGATCACGTGGCTCGCGGAAGGCGACGCTTGCACCAAGTTCTTCCACCTTTACGCCAACCATCGCCGTCGGAAGAACTTCATTGCGCAGCTCAAGGTGGATGGTGTTCTGGTGTCTGACCAAGAGGCGAAAGCCGAGGCGGTGGACTCCTTCTATGAGCTCCTCCTGGGATCTGCGCCGGAGCGGGGTTTCTCCCTGGACTTGGACTATTTGGGGGTCCAGACGCATGATCTGTCGGCTTTGGAGGTCCCTTTCTCGGAGGAAGAGGTATGGGGCGTGATCCGCTCCCAGGAGCTGGACAAGGCGCCAGGCCCGGATGGGTTCTCTGGCAGATTCTATGTGGCGTGCTGGCACATTATCAAGCACGACCTCATGGATGCTTTTCGGTCCTTGTGGAGTGGTGATTGTCGGGGGTTGCATGTGGCGAATCGGGCGTTGGTCTCCCTCCTTCCCAAGCACGCCGATGCTTGTGGAGATCAAGGACTTCCGCCCCATCGGCTTGATTCACGGTGTGGCTAAGCTGGTGGCTAAGGTGCTTGTCGGCACGGTTGGCTCCGCGTATGTCTGAGCTCGTGGGACCGCAGCAGAGCGCCTTTATCCGGGGCCGCTGCCTTCATGACAACTTCCAGTTGGTGCAATGCACGGCCCGCAAGCTGCATGCGCGGAAGACGGATGCCATTCTGTTGAAGTTGGACATCACCAAGGCCTTCGACACAGTGGACTGGGCTTTTCTTCTTGAAGTCCTGGAGAAGCTTGGCTTTGGACACAAGTGGATCACCATGGTTTGTGGGCTGCTCGGCTCTGCGTCGACTCGAGTGGTGGTGAATGGGGTGGCAGGTGGCCTTATCTATAACCGGCGTGGCCTTCGGCAGGGCGACCCCCTTTCCCCCCTGCTGTTCGACACGGTCATGGATGTCCTGCATCTATTGTTTGAGCGGGCGGCGGTGGATGGATTGCTCTCTGAGCTGGCTCCTAGTGGATTTCGGCATCGCACTTCCATGTATGCCGACGACGTGGTCACCTTCATCGGGCCTACGAAAGGTGACCTCCTGACTTGTGCTTCCAATGTGGATGACTTTGCGGTGGCATCTGGGCTCCGCACAAACTTCGCCAAATGCTCCATCCACCCCATTCGGTGCTCGGTGGAGCAAGTGGATCTTGCGCGTTCGATCTTGGGCTGTGAGGTTGCCTCCTTCCCCTTCAAGTACCTGGGCCTTCCCCTGGGGCTTCGAAAGGTGACGGCGGCCCAGCTTCAGCCTCTCGTGGACAGTGCGGCCGGCAGGCTGCAACCGTGGTGTGCGAACCTTCTCACCAGAGGGGGGAGGGCAATCCTTGTTCAGACGACGTTATGTGCGATTCCCATTCACGCCATGATGTCGTTGGACATTCCTCCCAAGGTTCTTGAGTCGCTTCTCAAGATTAGTAGGGCTTTCATGTGGAAAGGCCGGAGAGAGGTCAAGGGAGGACACTGTTTGGTAGCGTGGGACAAGGTGGCCTCGCCTAAGCTGCTGGGTGGTTTGGGGATTCCGAACCTCAAACTCCTCAACCTGGCGCTTAGATGCCGGTGGTCGTGGCTCCAGAAGGTGGATCCATCCAGGGCTTGGGCAGATTTTAACATCCAAACGCCCAGCCTGTGCTCCGCGATTGTTGACGCTGCTACTTACTACGAGTTGGGCAATGGAGAGCGGGCGCGGTTTTGGAAAGACAGGTGGCTGGGAGGTGAGAAGGTGGAGGACATAGCTCCACATGTGGCCCTGATGGTCTCCAAGCGGAGGGCCAATGCCCGTCTCGTCAAAGAAGGATCGGCAGGTGGGTGGCTCCTGGATCGCGGTCCGGATTTGGGTGAGCGAGCTCTACCCGAGTTCTTTTTGTTGTGGCACAGACTAGCCTCTGTCGTCCTCGACCCCGATCGAGACGATAAGTTAGTTTGGAGGTGGACTAGCGACGGCTGCTACTCTTCCAAGTCAGCCTACGAGGCTTTCTTTGGCGGGACTATCAGAGCCCCAGTGGTGGATGAGATCTGGCGTTCCAGAGCGCCCTACAGTTGCAAGTTCTTCGCATGGCTGGTGTCGAAGAACCGCTGTCGGACGGCGGACAGACTGCTACGTCGTGGTCCGCCGGCCCCCGCGGCTTGCCCCCTTTGCGATCGGGAGCCGGAGACGCTGCAGCACCTTCTCCTTGGATGTGTCGTCGCGCGGGAGGTTTGGATGTGGGTCCTCCGGCGAGTGGGACAAGACGGACCGGCTTCCGGTGGCTGATTCGGGCATTGTGGAGTGGTGGACGTCCGAGGTCCTGCCCGCGGACTCACCAGCGGGACTCGTGGACGGCCATCATCTTGGTGTTCTGGTGCATATGGAAGCACCGGAATGACGTGGTCTTCAATGGGGCGGCTCCATCTCAGGCTTGCATCAAGGAGAAGATTAGGGAGGAGTGCGATAGGTGGAAGCTTGCGAAGCTTTTCCGCAGCTCTTTCTTTGTTTTTCCTGAACCTGTAGCTACACCGTGGCAATTAGGAGAGTAGGCTTAGGGTGAGGACCTGCCACCTCTTGTTGGCAGCCCTTTTTGCCTCTTGGCACCCCTTCTATATGATTGATACACCTCTCCATGGTGTATTCTCGAAAAAACTATTGCAAGTTTAGCAGTTGTATAGGGTCCTGGCGATTAGAATAGCACCTCGTCTGTTAGTATTTTTGCAACAACGATGTTCTGTAATTCCTGTTACTATCCTCTTTGGTGTTTGCATTTTGGATAGATTGACTAAAATACTCATCCAAAGACATTGATGGAGGATCTGCAGGTAAAAATGTAACTCGATTCCAGCAGATACTGATAGTCTCATATAGACAGGCAGATAACCTGCAGACTTGCCATGCCAAACTTGCAGGCATCCTGGATTGTACGTTCAACGGTTCAAGCCCTAAAGCTTCCCAAGCACTTGCGTGTGTGTTATTGTACATAGGAACAAAGCTTGTTTTACCATCTTGTGCCCCCAGAGAGAGCAAACCGGGCACTCAATTTGATGTGCGAGCTAGGGTGATATTTCAAAATGGGAAAAAAAATCAACAGCAAGTGCCGCACACCCCGCGCCCGTTAGGCCTTAGGCTTTGCGTTTTTTCTGTTGCTTTCTTTGTTCTTTCCTTTGTATTTCTGATCCTTTTCTGCTTCTTTTTTTTTTCTGTTTTCTCTTTTGTAAGATTTGAAAAACGTTACAATTTTAAAAATATGCAGATTTTAAATGTGTAAATTTAAAAATTTGTAATTTGAAAACTGTTCAACTTAAAAAAAATGTTCAAATTCAAAAAACTTTTCAAATTCAAAAAACTTTTCAAATTCGAAAATTGTTCAAATTCCAAATTTTGTTCAAACTCTAATCTTGCTAAATTTTAAAATTATTCAACTGTAGAAATTATTTCAATTTAAAAATGTTTATTTTTGAAAAATTATTCAAAGTATAATGATGTTTAAATTTTAAAAAAATTGTTCAAATTTAGAAATATTCATATTTTTAAAAAATCATTAAAAATGTTTGTTTTTTGTGAAAAAAATGTTAGATTTTGATAAATTGTAAAAATTAACATAAAAGAAACAGTAAAAAAAGAAATAATTTAAAAGAATCGTACCCGACCTGGACAATGGGGGTGTGCGGCGCCCCGCAAGCACCGACCAGGTCGGTGTAAAGCGGCTAGGGGGGAGGTGCTATTTACCACATTCAGCGACGGAAATTCCTATACAACGCCTAACAGAGGGGGGTATTAACCCGAGCACACGTGGAAAACTATCTTAGGTGGCGGCCAATGTACATATGTTCTGGGTTTTCTGGTTTTAGTACCTTTGCAGAACATTTTGGTTCAGGTTTTTTTTGTTCGGTTTTCAATGGTTCTGTTGGTTTTTTTTGTTTTTCGTTCTTTTCTTTTTTATTTCAAATTCGAACAAATTTAGCAAATTTTAAATTCGAGCAAATTTCAAATTCGAGAAAATATTTCTTACATTCGAAATTTGTTCAAAATTATTTTCTGCTTAGATTCGAAAGGTTAAAAAATAGTTTTTGCTCAAATTCGAAATTTAATTTTTTTCTTGGATTTAAAATTTATTCAAAATTACTTTTTGCTTAGATTCAAAATTTGAGATTTTGCGTGGATAAAAAAAAATTGCGCAGATTCGGAATTTTAAATTTTGCTCAGCTTTAAAAAATTTTTAAATTTAAATTTTGGTAATATTTGGAAAATTCAAAAGTTGTAGTCCATGCTAGGATTCGAGCCTATGTTTTCGTGGAAGCAGGCAAAGGATAGAGCCGACGAGAGAATACCCTCATGGGCCGGCTCACGCGGGATTGCCTTCAGGCGATGCGTACAAACGCACGCTAACGGGCGATCTTCTTTTTTTGCTTTTTTTATGTCCTGCCTTTTCCTTCTTTTCTTTCTTTCATGTTAAATGTTTCATTTTTCAAAATATTAATTTTTATTTTCTATTTTTATTATGTTGAACATTTTAAAATTCGTAAATATCCGAATTTCAAAATGTTCAAATTTTAAAAATGTCTAATTTTGTAAATTGTTCTTTCATAATCTAAAAAAATGTTCAAACTTGAATTTTTAGAAAAATAAAAAATGTTCTAATTCAAAAAAATCAAAAATCAAAAAATGTTCAAAACTGAAAAAGTTCAAACTTGAAAATTTTCAAAAATAAAAAGTACTAGCAGAAACGAAAAAACAGAAGAAAACCCGAAATAAAAACCATCAGACCGAAGGAAAAAACAATCCAAAGAACAACCGTCGAAATAGGGCTCGCCGAATAAAAATGTGTCTTATCCTACTGGACGTGATAAACCGAACTTTTTTTTATTTGCAGAAGATGGACCGAACTAAACTGCATGATATGTTGTCTCTTTTTTTGTTAGGACAAGATATGTTGTCTCTTTAAAAGGCCCAATAACATCATGCTCTTTTTTAATTTTCTTCATCCTAGGCAGCCCAATGGCCCACTTAATGTAGGTTGCCAGGTCGGTCGACCATTTTCCATTACAGGATTATTTTTACTGGCTTATGAAAAGTAGAAATACTTTTTAAACTGGATATGAAAAAATACTATGAATATAGTCTACACAATTTTGAGAAACACCCGCACAATTAACAGGATTGGGCGTTGCTAACTAACACGATTTATTTTAGAGATGCTCCTATACTTGAGGTCGGACAGTGCAAACTGAGATGGTTATTGATTTACTTGAGAAATCTCACACTATGAAAAAACAATGAAATGCTCTAAAATAGACCAAAAAATACAGTTTTGCACTAGGTTTATAGAAATGCTCCGAGATCAGACGACGCTAACTGTCATGATTTATTTGAGAAATGCTGCCTTCTGTTGCATAATCATGGAACGAAACCATCGAAGCAAAAGCCTTGCAGAGTATGCAGCTATGCCAAACACCAACGGCCTGCAAGCTTAAACCTATTTAAGAAGTTACCATGATTTCCCAACTGACGCCACAACCTTTACACGGACAACCAGAGTTCATTTTCTTTTCTCTCGCCTGAAGAACGTGAGCTCGTCAGTCGCAAGCAAGAACAGAGGAATCTCTGAAGCACGACGACACCGACGCCTATCATTTTTCCCCCTCTAGCCTTTGCTTGCTTTACTCTCCTTTCAACTCTACTAGTAGTACATTATATTCCTCCGACATCAGAAAATATATAATTAAAGGTCGCATTATTTGTTTTCCTAACCAACATTTCACTGTCACAACGAGTTGGACTTTGCAACTGACTAAATAATTTCTAGATTCTCTCTCACACACTCATTTATTAGTTTTTGTAGTGTTTCAGTTGTCAGTTGCAATTGCAACTACGGATGCAGAGACAGGGCATCTAAATAACATTTATGCCCGGGACCCCAATCTAAATGCATTCCAGTAAACTTGTTGGTTGCGAGACAACCAAATGAATGGAGTACTGTCATGTTTCAGGCTCCATCAATTTTGTTTTCTTAAATTAATTGCTATTCATGCAGGCAGTAGTTGTTATGCTCAGGCAGTACACAGTAAAGGAACAGCAAGCCAGAGACAACTACCCCAACAGACATAGGATTAACAGTCCCAAGAATGGTAGCCATTTTCCCATTAAGTTCCATTTTATGTTTATGAAGCGAAGATTACAGGTGACTAGTCCATGATCAAAAGCCGTCTGTCAGTCAAAACAAACGGCATGGTGCTCCAAGGCTAGCAATGTTCGGTTACCGAAAACTCGAGAAACATCTTTCTCAATGCTTATATCATTTTTGTGAATGTTACGATCCCAATAAATACTCTCAACACATGCCTCGCACAAGAAGGCACACACACCATGTCCCAAAATTATATACTCTCCGAAGAGCGCCTCAAGGAGAGTCAGGGGATGAGCTCTCAGGGTGCTATCATTCCGGATGTCCACAAGCAGGAACATGGCGATGTCACTGGGGGTACGACGGAGATGGTAGGTGCATTGCTCTCGTTACCTGCTTGCGGTGACCGATGACGATGCCGATGTGATTTCAGTACAAGCTGTGACCTTCAAGTCTTGACGAAGAAGCGCGGGAGGTGGTGCTCCAAGATGGCCAAGAGCTCTCTGCCTTGGCTACTCCTGTCCAGTTGCCGGCCCTCCAGCCTGCCTGCAGCCTCCACAAGCTGACCTCTTAGCCTCTGCGGCAAAAGCCGTCCACCTGACTCGATGCACTCCCTGTACAGTGGCAAGTAGGCCATGGCAATCACCAGCTGAAGCGGGAGGTCCCTCAGGAGGACTGGTGACTCACCCCTTTCCATTATCCTTGTCATGTTAAGAAAGTGCTCTTGTGCAGATGTGAATCCCTCAGAGAAGGCTGCTTCTGACCAATTCTCAAGCATGAACGACCTAAGCTTCGCATCTACAGCCTCATCAGCAGATTTTGCTATGCTGTCTGCCACAGAATACGTGGCGGCTGGGTCATTGAGGAAGTCCGAGCGGAGAAGAAAATCCACACCTTGGAGGGAACCTGTGCTTCTCTCGCCAGCAGCCTTGACAATCTCAATGCTCAGTGGGGCAAGAACAAGTTGGGGGACTAGAGGCAGGAGATAGGCAGCAACTGCAACCTGGCTACTAGAGGTGGCAGCAGTGAGGGCTAGGCAAAGCTCCATGTCCCGACAGCCACGGTTGACGAACCATTCAACAACTTGAAGACATCCACGCTCAGCTGCTCGCATTAAAGGGCCAAGAAAGGCGACAGAGTTGCCTTCCTGGACTAAGCATCCCATGGTTTCGAGTTTCCCATAGTGGGCAGCAAAGCCGAGGGCTAGATCCACATCAATGTCCAAGCTGTTCCTTTGAGCAATCTGAACAGAAGTGAAAACATTAAACATGTTAAATGCTGTCGATGATTGACGACACATTCGTACCAAGAGAGAAAGGAAACTGTCATGTCAGATACCACAAGATTAAAAAAGGATAAACTTCTAAAAGACATTAAGCTTATAATTATGGCATCCAAAATGTTTATATATACATCAATTTTTAGAAGGTGCTAATGCTTACATATATTAGAAAGGGAAGGAAGCGAATAATCAAATTGATACCCATGAGCAGTAAATTTAATATTATCACCTGCCATATTTGAGCAATAGCCTGACCATTATAAAACTTACTCCCCCCATTGCAAACATACAATAAATTTTAGGTGGGGCATATGGATTAAGATTACTATGACAGAAGATGTGATCAGTAAAGGGAAACAACAATAAATTCACATTAATGCCTTGTATTGTGAAATATAATGAGAAAACTATATGCCCCAATTGCAAATCTTTGTTCATTTTCGTGTGCCTTATATATACTGCACTACATAGCTTTCTTAATCTGGCCTGAATGCCGACGCAGTAGAGAAATCATTATGAGGGTAATCAATGTCTACATAGCTACCTAAATAAATTTTTTTAGAAAAACAGGGAGGTGATCCCCGGTTCCATTACTTTCAAAACCTTACATCCATCGAGGCTAGCTACCTAAATCATCACTGATGTGATTGATACCATATCATCAAAAATTACTGCCCAGGTCAACTCCGGCATGTCTTCCATCATGACTATGATTGATCACCCGTGCAAATACAAGTATACAATTGGTTAGTTTCTCTATACCGTGGAAGGATTAGTCATCGAGAAGACCATGTTCAACTACTATTTCAGATATTTGCCTTTAATCTCTTCTAAGTCGCTAACTCAACTTAGTAAAGCTTAAATTTGGAGGTCCTGTAGGGTAAGCATGAGACATTAAGCCTAAATTGTCACAATAAACACCATGAATACTAAGTGTCATTATAAATCTGGATGAGATCGCCATCAGTAAGCAGTCTACAAAACTATTTCATGAGAAGAATTATATGGTTCCCACACAATTTTGGAAGGTTCAGTCATTTAGGCACATGCATATTCAGAATGCCTCGTGCATGAAGAGAGAAGCAGTTTACGCCAAATACATTCAAATATGATGGTAAAGTTCCACAAGAAAAGGTCTAGTTTGCACTTAAAAGAAGAGAAAAATGTCCCAGTTACTAGCAGAGAAAACAAGGTAAGCCAGAAAATGTTTCGAACTTTCAATATACATAAATACAAGGGGACCATTCTGTGCTGAGAGCAAGTAAGAACCATTTAGTTGTGCTGCATCTATATTGTCTGCTCGATGGGGGTCCATTAACCTAAATTGCATGACTATGCTTTACTATTACCTAAGTAAGATGATGCACACGAGGGCAATGGTTTGTCACATTACCTGAAGTAAGATGCGGACAAGTTCAGTGCTTCCATAGCGAGCAGCTTCAAGAAAGCATTGGTTCACATTGTCTGCGCCACCCTCTACCAATAACTCTAGGAGCCCCTGTATTGCAGCTGCCGAGATCCCTGATGCCCATCCTTGGTCAAAGGTGCTTGAGAACAGTGTAAGGGGAAAGCATGCAGCATCAAAGGCCTCAGTGAAATCTTTCCCAGTAAGATCATTATCGGCAAGATCCAGAAATGTCTTGAACGCAGATAGCTGAAGTTGAACCTCAATGATGGTGCCATGGTTTCCCCTGCCCTTACCCTCCCGCGCACGCGAGTGTAAACCAATGCACTTGAGAGCCCATTCTGTGAACTTGTGCACCTTTGCACTTGCTTCTGCCTTCAATACCTCGTCACCATGTGATTCTTGGAGGCGTTCATGTAACCTGAGGATTATTCACAGCCGTCACAATAGTATCAGGTGCTATATAAGGTGTAGTAGAGGTCAATTGGAATTATCGAATACGATGAAACTAGTGCAACTGAGTCATCTAATTCATGTGAATTTGCAACGATTCAAGACCGTTTTGGACAGACTTACTTTTGACCCATGAAGCTCACGGCATCGGCGAGGCTGGTCGTCCGGCCCCTGCATGCCGACACACACGACGCAAGGAACGATGTCCGGAGTGCGGCACGTGTGAAATCGTTCGCACCTTCCGACACAATCCTCCTGATCAACGCGACAACAGCATGCAGCTCCTCCTTGTCGCTCAAGAACCAGATAGCATCGACCGCCACGCAGAGCACGTCGTTGAGTCCCTGCGCATCAGCCCTCCCTACCAAGTTATCGGCGCTCTCCCAGTCGTGAGAGCTCACTGCACGCTGGAAGGACCGGCTGAGCTCGACCCGGTCATGCCTCGAGAGCTTCCTGTCCTGCTGCCTGCCGCAGTCACGCTCTCCACTCCCAAACTCCAAGTCCAGCTCGTCCCCGAAGTCGGTGCTCACCGATCTCGGCTTCTTGGCGGCACAAGCCTTGGATGAGGTCCTGGAACCCTTGGGGGTCAAGGGACAGTCCCTGGAGCTGCCATTGTTGTTGGCATCCACCTCGCCACTCTCATCCATGTCCATCTCGGAGGAGGCCAGTGGCTCCTCCAGCCTTAGGCTCCTGCTCTCCACCTCCATGTCCTTGGATCCAATCTGCTCCCAATCAAGAAAGCACCTATGAGTTAGGCGTCCAATTGGAGCTCTGCAGAAAAGGGAATAATACTAATAATTCACCAGAATTTCAGAGTGAATCAGCGCTAGCTCACCTCCAAATTCATCTTGCCCTCCACATCCATCTCCTGCCTAACGCCCTCGATCCCAACCTGCGAAATGGAAACAGACACGCAATTACACAACCGAATCGAGGGGAGGAAAAAAAACAGCTGAGGCCAACAGAAGAGCGCGGAACGAATCTAGCACTCACCCGGTGGAAGAAACCCAAAGAGAGGACTCGGCGCTACTGGGACGAATCTCTCCTCGCGGCACGAATCAACAGCGGACCACCTGAAAGGAACAAATCGGAATCGCATGAACACGCGAGGCACGCGCCGGGCGTTGGATCTTTGATGTGCAACAAACAAGCTCGGAAAAGAGGGAAAGAAACAAATCGAGAGCGAGCGGCGGCTGGTTCGTACCGAAGATCGATAGCCGGAGATCTTTATTTTCAATTTTTCGTTCAAAGATTTTCTCTTTCAATATAAGGGCAATCAATCGAGGAGAAACTGGAGGGAAAGAGGAGCTGGGAGGGGGTGGGATTAATAATAATAGTATGGGATGAGATTGAGATTGAGATGATGAAACGAGGGGGGAGGAAGCCTGGCTTCGCCCGCGAGAAGCCCCTGCGACTCCGGAGCCCTCTCCTCGTTGGGAGAGAGGGAGAAGAAGAAATACGCTCTCGGACCTCGGCTCTCCTCTCCTCTCCTCTCTCGGGCACACACCACCACCACCCTCTCGCTGTCTCTCTTTTCTCTCTCTAGCAACTTTTTTAGGGTGTTGGATTCGCCTGCTCTACATTTCTCTGCGATTTTCACTTTTTTTAAAACCCACTGAAAAGTGGAGTGCTGCTTTCCAGATTATTGAAACATGGTTTAACTAGAGGGGAACAAAGCTTTAAAAAATGTTTTTTTAGAAAGCTTAAAATTATGTTGTGTAGGGGTAATTCTTCTCTTCTCACCCTACCTTCTCTTGCGCTAAGAATTTAGGCAACTACTAATATGCATGTGAACCTATACGCAAGAATATCCATAGGTGTGCAGCTCACTATGGCTAATTATGTTAAAAGCCCATTTATTTATTTCTTGGTTCAGCCATGAAATTAATATAAAACGTTTCCGGATATAATGAGTAGGCAATTGTTGAATGATCAGACACATCTGATCGATCGGGAGTTTTGCATTGGCATCACTATATGCATATTTTGCAAATTTATGTATGTACCCACTGAATTGCATTGGCACCAGTAGAGGACTTAATACAAATATTTTCATAAGTTCTATTCTTTGGTTATATAAAATCAGACGTCATGTTTTCTATTCCAAACAAGCTATTATTTAGCTTACTACTATAATCTAAGCGTACTTTTTCACGGCTTTGCTAACACATACTACCTATATCTGTATTGTTTGCACATGCTAATATGGATATTTGTTAAGAAATGGAAACTTTGCTAATTGTAACATATGCCCCAACTAAGGATGTTACACAAAAATAAAATAAAATAACTCCAAAATACAGTAAGAGAAGCGAAAAGTTAGGTCAGTGCATAAATCGGTAGATGCACTTGAGTCACTTTGCCCCATACATGTGCGGATGTGCCCACCACATGCTACGAACATTTTCAGGTGCATTCAAATGAAGGATTTGTGTTTTTGTGTTCGTTTGCCCAAGAGGTTATGGTTATAGGAAATAATTTGTGACATTTGTGCTTTATCTGCTGGCCCCAACAATTGTGGTATCGTCATATTTGCTTACTAACTAGTATTCATTATTTTGAGTAAAAAAGAAAAATCATTTATTATTTAGCAAATGAAGTCGTATTTTTATCTATGTAGTTTTTTCTTAGAAAAGCATGGAGACGTTCAACAAATCTATTTGTGCACACTTCGATCATACGGTAAAATATACGCATCCATGAAGTATTTGGACCACCACCGTATGGCATAAAATAGTGTGGTAATCATGTGATGTGATGTTTTCCTTCCATCGATTTGTGATTGGTTTTCTTTGGCAATTAAGGTGATGGGTTGGAATATATTGGTGGAAAATAAATAAATAAATATCTATACGCTACTTGGGAGGAGACGTTTTCATGCTTTATTTCACTCTCATCAGCTCACGAAAGTGAGAGTCGTCTTCCATCCTAGGCCACCACCAAACACACGTCCCTCTCCGTCTGGGACCCACTGTTTTCTTTAGGTACCTTTCGGGCCCACTCCAATAATTACAATGCCCTCTTTCAGCGCATTCATCCACTATGGCCAAGCACAATGTGGCCCTCCTATGCTTGTGGAAGAAACACTATGTGTATACTTGGGTGTTTAAAATTCTGTAATTGATTTTTTAATATAAAACAAACTAGTTTTAAGTATAGTACTCCCTCCGATCTGATAAGATTGACGTGAGGGATGTATACCAATTAGCTTACGTACGCACAAAGGTCACGTCAATTAAATACGATCAGAAAGAGTATATAAATAGAGAAACAAAACTCAACCTCTTTGTACGACTGGTTCTTATGTTGAAGTTATAGAATCAATAATTATTTTATGTAAAAGTAACTAGTTATTCAGACATTCAAGAAATGGAACTCAGCCTATTTTTTATGACTGGAATTTATTTCCGATTTTCTATCAGCCATTGATCTAATATTTCTTATGCTATGACAATCAGGGGCCGAGCTAGAGAAATAATTCCCTAATGCATGCTCAAGCTTACAAGTTACAACCTTTGCTAGTTGAGTTTTGCCTCCCTGATGCACTTTTTTTTTTTCACATTGAGCTCATAAGTGCTAGTAAAAGCAATCTTGGATGCATCAGGGTAAGCCCAAAGAGCTCCGCCCCACAGGACAATAAAAACTACTTTAGAAAAAATTAAACTATTTTTTGCAGGGACTAAACTAAACAAATTCTAGGAAATGTGAAGCTCGAGTTTGTGCTCCCAAACTAACATGAAAATATCTTTCATGACGAACTACAATGGTTTGCTCTATGCTATATTTACAACAATTTAAGGGCCTAAAAGAATAAGACGGTAATGGTTCAAGCGAGTAATTTTTTTTGGGTTTTCTAGTAAGTTAAATGTGTACTTGAAATTTTCTTATATATGATGACCCCTATAATGGAAGTTCCAAAATAGTATCTCCCATTACACCTTATTGTCAACTTTTATGCAACAGTTAAATTTAGTTTCTATTAACATGAATCGGTATAAGCATTGTGTCCTCGTAGACAGATAATACTTCGGTGTACAACATTTAAGTGTTTAACGAGGAGCACCGATTGCGAGCCTATGCGGCCCTACTAAAACGATAGTATTTATTTTACTATTGCAACATGCACCGAGACTTTTTCACAGTATATAAATTAATATTGCACTTGCTCCCTGAGAGATGTTTTTGTTGCCTCCATATTTAACATAGTAGTGTGGTGCAAAAGCTACTTAAGATTATCGTGTCCCCGCAAAATGGAAAACCGTGGTAAACAACTAGGTGTCACTTGTCTCTGCCTAATTTTATTTTGGCAACTGCCTTGCCTACTTGCGGTGTTCCAAAAGTGGCAAAGGCATGAGTTCTGTGATGGCATGCGGCAGCAAGCCGGGCAACAGAGACGCCGGGCCACACTGAAAAGGGGACGGGAGGGATGCAACGGGGGGCAGGCGCACACGGGCGCCACAGAGAATTCCAGCTTTTGGTCTGCGTCACGGATCTTGCAGATGCAAAATTATTACGCAGTTGCTACGGCCAAATCTTTTTTTGGTTCTTGTACTCTCCCCACTATTTATTTTAGTTGCTCATTATGCTTACGCGTACGCAGAGGAACTATACCCTCTGAATTCACTCACTCTCTGTGTAGCGTGTACCGTGTACGTGTGCGCCGCAGGGCCAGCGGCACTTGATGCCAAGGCAGTATTGTTACGCGTCACTGGCGAAAGGGGAATCAAGTAGGTCCACCTAGGCTGACATGAGGCGCACTCCCTGGAGTCTCTAATTGGGTGTTGCTTAAAACGACATGTTTGATTGCAACCAACTAGCTCACTAATTAGGGTCTCTGAATTTTGTGAACTCGGAATAGAGATGTATGATTTATATGACATGTCATCTTAAATTCTAGTATTTCTCCGGTCCATATCAACAGACTCAACTTTATCTAGATTCGATTAAACTAGATACATATGAATCTAGACAAAGTTGAGTCTATTAATATGGAGTACATTGCAATAGAGTTTGTTTGGCTCCACCACTGGTGATTTTGTCCGAGCGAAATATGTGCATGTCATAATATACTGAAACAAAGAAGAAAAAAATTACAATACAACACACCAAACTAGCAAAAAGCATGAGGAAAAACAAAAAAAAAATTTGTTGAACGTCCATATAAAAATTAGTCAAGCTTGCACATATAAAGTGAATATTCACATGTCCCGTTGATCAAAGAGATGGGAACTTGAAACCTCAAATGAATTGTGATCAAAACTTGAAGGCCACGAGATGATGTAATGAAGAAACCCGGATTGGCACAAAACTTCACGATCACCATCGTCCAACCACCGCCAAGTTAGGCCGGAGAGTGCTAGACATAGTCGGTCGGATCGAGACAATTCGATCCATGGGACCAACCCACCAGGGGCTCCTAGGTGTCGATTGTGATGACCACATCAGGACGTGATGATCAAGATAGAGCCAAACAGGTGAAAAGTGTTAAAAGATGTATTTAATTCCATGTTTTTTTATGAGAAACAACTATTGGTTCGATGGTTAGAGGGCAGTTGTAGCTCTGCTTAACAGTAGTGTTATGCCTGCTATGTGTCTCGTTAAAACAGAATATTTTTGAAGTGACATGGAGCCGATGTGTACGTGGCGATGTGCATGTGCATGTGCATGTGAGCTTATACTGTACATGATGTCTCTACAAGTGTTATTAAATTTTTATTGCATTTATTTGAAATTTAGTTGAAAATATGATCCTAGAAAAACTATCCGATTTTACTCGAATTGTTTAAACTGGCAAGCTCAAACATACCGACGAAAGAGCAAAGATGATAATCCCTCTAATCCAAATTATTTGTTGCATAGTATTTATGATTAGAGGGAGTACTATATGTATTTGAGTTGTTCCTCTCGTAGAAACGGTATGCTTTGGGACAGAGATTTGGTGCACATGAGCACCAGTGATCTCACTTCGAAAAACAAATTAAAAATCATATTTCTTAGCTTCATAAAAAACTGAAAATAAATCATGATGTAGCCGGTATTGTATCCCACAACCGTGTAAATTTTCAACTGAAAATAATGTGTATTTTAGGCTGCACAAAAATAACAAATGCATAGATCTGAGTATAGTGATTCAAATCTACAAAAAGAAAACAGATTTTGTCATTTTTGTATAGGTCAAAAAACAAAACATTTGAAATTGAGATTTTGTAGATTAGTGGGGTACATCATTAGGTACTTTTATAATTTTGTTACATAATTTTTTTAAACATATAAATATAATTTTCGAATTTTTTAATCTGCAAGAGCACTGGTGCCTAGGATCCAATATGACTTTTTGTGTCCCTAAATTAAAAAAGCATGGTTTGTAGGGTACATCCAATGGTTCTCAAGAGACGACTCGGATCACACCATATGTACTCACTCACGTTTTAAATGAACTTTGATGCAGCTGAATGAAAAAAGGGAAGAAAATAGAAACGAGTGAAAGAAGATGAAAGAAAAGAGAAAAGGAAGAGAGAGGTGTCTTTTGGGGTGGCGATGAGATGACATAGATTCTGTTGAGGAGTACGTACAACCGCTGCTGCGCCACAGCTTCAGCACCCGTCCTCCTCCATGTCGTCACTCGCGCCTGCCCACTCTCTTTTCCCTTGTCGTGTTTCGATCTCGCTTGCTTTCTCGCCTGTGGAAAGAAGATCGTCGACAAAGTGTTTGGGAAGAAAAAGAAGATGGGCGACAAGCGAGACGTGCGCACCTGGCCGCCTCGCCAACGGCAGGCAGCGGTCGAACCGGAAATTGGACGCGGGGCAGCTCGAGAGCCAAAGGTCTGGATCTGATCACTACAGTATACAGTGCACAATTCAGACCGTAAAATTCATTTTTTCTAGACCTCGGTCTGAGATTTAGTCAGCGACGTAAGAAAAGAGATAGTAGCACGCTTCAAAGAAAAATGCAACTTGCATCTATGTTGCATTTTTCTCTAAACGGCAGCTGCACTTTTGTCGGATGACTAAGACATAAGAAATCTCAGTCAGCTGAGACTTAGATAAATCCTATAAAATTTATCAGATTTTATTAATTTTATGTTGCTTAGCATAGAAAGGGTTTCGCATTGAGATTTCACACTCTTGTAGGATACGTAGTTAACTACAATCATATTTCCATTCAGAATTTATTGAGACAAAACTTGTTTTCTCTTTTTCTTTTCAAAAAAATTTGCTCTTTCGAAGCATGTTTCTATATGTCTGGTCTCTAGACCGGAAACTATTTTACTATGACCAATGAAAAATTACTAAAAAGCAACTAAATGTGGCACACAGAGAAAGCATAACCGGCACATTTGACTCCTTGTGATTAGAGATGGTATCTTGGTTGTTTGTTTGTTGCCCTGGACCGATTGACCCGTTGGTTGCGACATATTTGGTCATAAATCCTTTGCTCCATCGAGGGTTCATAAAATGTTTTATTGAGTTTCACAATGTTCCATAATCGACGTGTAGTTAATGTTTTATTACAGTTAAACATATTTTTCATCAAGATTTTCACAACATGTTTCATTTTCATCGAAAAGTGAAAAATATTTAAAATATGATGTAACTTGGAACGAAACATCCCTGGAGATGGCCCTTGGGAGGATTTTGGAAAATATAAGAATTGTTTTAGTAAATAGACATATTGCTCGATTAATGGAAAAGTACAATTCTAGTCGAAACTTAAGAAACAACGTTCCGATTGTTGATGTTTAATCGACCTATATATATTATAGAGAGGACACACGATTGACTCTCGAAGGCGGAGGGAACACCATCATCAATTGGTACTAAGAACTCCGCTAACTATACTATTAAGCTCCCATAGTGAACAAATATATGTAAGTGGAGTACTCCGAAGCCTGGTGGAAAGAGGGGAAATAATTAAACACAATCGTCTAATTAGCGTGTGCATCAACCATCCAACGCCATTTGCATTTATAATTGGGACACGGATTAGGGATTACCTTATCCTCTCGACCCTTTGGGAGACTCGCTAACTTTCCATCTTCTCTCCCGCCTCCATCTAATCATAAAAGAAGAGGGAGCTTGAGGTTGTAGCCACCGTATAAACATCGTTATGGAGTGCGCAGATGGAGATCGAGCTACGCCACCACATATACTAGTCGGAAGAAGCTCACACTATCACCCTATCGATGCCCAATATGGTGACACTAACCATTCCCTCCCCAAGACCCCCCCCCCACCCCACCCCACCACCCGCAAGCTGCTTCCCACTGGAAGAGGTGAAGCTCACCAGGAGATTCTTCAGTCAAAACGCGTCAAAATAAAGGTAGGTTGGAGAGAATGAGTCCGGGTACACCAGATATGCAACTTTGAGGGTTGTGAATAGCTTTCATTATTGATGGTGGAGGTTAGTGAGTGTGTGGGAAATCTGCATGTTGCAAGGCGTGTCTCGACACACTGCAAGTGTGTATGGATTTTGTTTTGTACCGATGAGTAACATGTTATGTTTTAAGTGAGGGTTTTCTAATGCTTTTTATATATTATGTTGCATGTGCGGTTACATATGTTGCATGTGTTTTTTTATGTTGCACATGGTGACACGTCTACAATTTTGTTTTCACACCCAATTTTGTTTTCTGCAGAGGCATAGTTTAATGTTGCAATCAATAGTGTTCACACCCAAATTTGTTGCAGATGGTGACATTATTGTTGCAATCAATAGTGTTCACACCCAATTTTGTTTTCTGCAGAGGCATAGTTTAATGTTGCAGCGACTTCAAATGATTTTTGTGGGACCATCGAGAGATTTTTTATGTGTACTGCAAACAAACAAAAGCGCTGCAAATAAGAATTTTAAGTTGCGGAAGACTCTGATCCACATTTTTAATGTTGCGATGACTTCAAACATTTTTATGGGACCACAGCGAGATTTTTTTACGGGTATCGCAATCGAACAAAAATGGTGCAAACAAGATTTTTATGTTGCGGAAGACTCTGATCCACGTTTTTAAAGTAGAACAGACTGTGACAAAGGTGGTTGATTTCCCTTGCAACCGCTGACACTCAGCGCTGGCTACACCTGAACAGAGAATTACAAGTATGATGTGAACTTAAAAGAACGTCTGCGTTAGGGCATCTCCAGTGGTGCGACGCATTTCGGACGTCCGAAATGTCCGTTTGCGTCGCGCGGCGGACGCGAGACTGACCGTTTTTGTCCGCGCATCCGTTTGCACCTTGGGGTGGCTCCAGCGGCGCGACTGATGACCCACAAGTATAGGGGGTGTATCGTAGTATCTTCGATAAGTAAGAA
Organism: Lolium rigidum; assembly: GCF_022539505.1. Lineage (NCBI taxonomy): Eukaryota > Viridiplantae > Streptophyta > Magnoliopsida > Poales > Poaceae > Lolium > Lolium rigidum. Next base: position 303,161,928 of record NC_061510.1, on the reverse strand, counting down.
TGTCGATCCCAACGAGGAGCAGAAGGTGTTGACAGGCAGTTTTGATGAAGGATTCACTTGTAAATGCTCACGAGACAAGTATTCGGGGGGTTTTGATGTAACGAGATGAATAAAGTACGAGTAAGTAAAATGCGAGAGAAATAATTGCAGCGAGTGGCCCAATCCTTTTTAGCACAAAGGACAAGCCGGTTTGTTTACTTATAATGACCAAACGTTCTCGAGGACACACGGGATTTTAGTCTAGTGCTTTCGCTACATACGGCTGATTAATCTTCATTGTTTTGATAAGTGTTGTGTGGGTGAACCTATGCTAATGTACCGCCCTTCCTAGGACTAATACATACTTGTGATTATACCCCTTGCAAGCATCCGCAACTACAAGAAAGTAATTAAGATAAATCTAACCACAGCCTTAAACTCTGAGATCCTGCGATCCCTCCTGCATCGATATACCAACGGGGGTTTAGGTTTCTGTCACTCCGACAACCCCGCAATTGGCAAACGAGTACAAGATGCATTCCCCTAGGCCCATAAATGGTGAAGTGTCGTGTAGTCGACGTTCACACGACACCACTAGAAGAATAACACCACAACTTAAATATCATAACATTGAATATTACTCAACCATAATTCACTACTAGCATTTAGACTTCACCCATGTCCTCAAGAACTAAACGAACTACTCACGAGACATCATATGGAACATGATCAGAGGTGATATGATGATGAATAACAATCTGAACATAGACCTTGGTTCAATGGTTTCACTCAATAGCATAAACAACAAGTAGAAATCGATGCAGGGAGAGTTTCCCCTATCAAACAATCAAGATCAAACCCAAATTGCTACAGCGGTGACGATGTCCAGCGGTGGAGATGGCGGTGATGATGGTGGAGATGATGATGATGGTGATGGAGATGATGTCCAGCTCGATGGCGGTGACGATGGCGTCGATTTCCCCCTCCGGGAGGGAATTTCCCGGCGGATTCCTGCCCGCCGGAGAGCTCTTTTCTCTCTGGTGTTCTCCGCCCCGCGAGGCGGCTGTAACCCTTCGTGAGGATTCCTCACGTGGCTTAGGTCTTCGGGACGAAGGGTTTCGCGAAGAAAAGGAGGCGAAAGAGGCCGAGGGGCCCCACACCACATGGTGGCGCGGCCGGAGCCATGGGCCGCGCCACCCTATGGTGTGGGCCCACCCCGGGTCCAGCTGGCTCCCCCTTCGGCTTCCTCCGTCATGCGGAAAAATAGGATTTTTGGTAAAACTTCCTTCCACGAGTTGGTCTTCGAAATATCGCATCTGACGGTGCTTTTTCCAGCGAGAATCCGGCTCCGGTGCTCGATCTCCAAATAATCATGAAACATGCAAAATAGATGAAATAACATAAGTATTGTGTCCCAATATGAAATATAACAATGAATAACGAGCAAATTATGATATAAAATAGTGATGCAATTTGGACGTATCAACTCCCCCAAGCTTAGACTTCGCTTGTCCCCAAGCGAGCCGAACTACAGTAAACAGGTCCACATGTTTATGGAGTGAAGAGTCGATAAATAAAATACGGACAAGAAGCATCATATTCATTCACACAAGACATTATAGTAGACAACTTCCTCATATAACTCAACTTGAAACAAGTATAAGGTAATCACAAATAAAGGTGCATAAGAAATCATAATTGGTGATGGCAAACTTTGTTCTTGGTCAGAGAACATTTAACAGATTATATTCATCTATTGAGCAGTGCTCTCATATTAAAGCTTATGGTAAACTTGCATACTCAATCATATTAATCATTGATGACTTTCAAAGCTATATTCATTCAGGTAAAACTTGTACTAAACAAGAAAGAGTAAAAACATGATGAAGCAAATCACAATATAATAGTTTGATCACAACAACTCAAATGCTTGCTTGAGATGTGATACGTCTCCGACGTATGGATAATTTCTTATGTTCTATGCCATATTATTGATGATACCTACATGTTTTATGCACACTTTATGTCATATTCGTGCATTTTCTGGAACTAACCTATTAACAAGATGCCGAAGTGCCGGTTCCTGTTTTACTGCTGTTTTTGGTTTCAGAAATCCTAGTAACGAAATATTCTCGGAATTGGACGAAACGAAGACCCGGGGGCCTATTTTTCCACGGAGCTTCCGGAAGACCGAAGAACATACGAAGTGGGGCCACGAGGTGGCGACACCACATGGCGGCGCGGCCAAGGGGGCCGCGCCGCCTATGGTGTGGCCCCCTCGTCGGGCCCCGACTCTGCCCTTCCGCCTACTTAAAGCCTCCGTCGCGAAACCCACGATGCGAAAAACCACGATACGGAAAACCTTGCGAGACGCCGCCGCCGCCGATCCCATCTCGGGGGATTACGGAGATCTCCTCCGGCACCCTGCCGGAGAGGGGATTCATCTCCCGGAGGACTCTACACCGCCATGGTCGCCTCCGGAGTGATGAGTGAGTAGTTCACCCCTGGACTATGGGTCCATAGCGGTAGCTAGATGGTTGTCTTCTCCTCATTGTGCTTCATTGTTGGATCTTGTGAGCTGCCTAACATGATCAAGATCATCTATACTGTAATTCTATATGTTGTGTTTGTCGGGATCCGATGGATAGAGAATACCATGTCATGTTAATTATCAAGTTATTACATATGTGTTGTTTATGATCTTGCATGCTCTCCGTTTCTAGTAGAGGCTCTGGCCAAGTTTTTACTTTTAACTCCAAGAGGGAGTATTTATGCTCGATAGTGGGTTCATGCTGCATTGACACCAGGACGGTGACGAGAAAGTTCTAAGGTTGTGTTGTGCTTGTTGCCACTAGGGATAAAACATTGGCGCTATGTCCGAGGATGTAGTTGTTGATTACATTACGCACCATACTTAATGCAATTGTACTGTTGCTTTGCAACTTAATGCTGGAAGGGGTTCGGATGATAACTCTGAAGGTGGACTTTTTAGGCATAGATGCGGTTGGATGGCGGTCTATGTACTTTGTCGTAATGCCCAATTAAATCTCACTATACTTATCATGTCATGTATGTGCATTGTTATGCCCTCTCTATTTGTCAATTGCCCGACTGTAATTTGTTCACCCAACATGCTTTTATCTTATGGGAGAGACACCTCTAGTGAGCTGTGGACCCCGGTCCATTCTTTTAATACTTGAAATACAAATCTGCTTTGCAATACTTGTTTTACTTGTTTTCTCTGCAAACAATCATCTTCCACACAATACGGTTAATCCTTTGTTACGAGCAAGCCGGTGAGATTGACAACCTCACTTTGTTTCGTTGGGGCAAAGTACTTTGGTTGTGTTGTGCGGGTTCCACGTTGGCGCCGGAATCTACGGTGTTGCGCCGCACTACATCCCGCCGCCATCAACCTTCAACGTGCTTCTTGACTCCTCCTGGTTCGATTAAACCTTGGTTTCTTACGAGGGAAACTTGCTGCTGTGCGCATCACACCTTCCTCTTGGGGTTCCCAACGGACGTGTCAACTACACGCATCAAGCAAATTTACGGCGCCGTTGCCGGGGAGATCAAGACACGCTTGCAAGGGAGTCTCCACTTCTCAATCTCTTTACTTTGTTTTTGTCTTGCTTTATTTTATTTACTACTTTGTTTGCTGCATTATATCAAAACACAAAAAAATTAGTTGCTAGCTTTACTTTATTTACTTGTCTTGTTTGCTATATCAAAAACACAAAAAAATTAGTTTACTTGCATTTACTTTATCTAGTTTGCTTTATTTACTACTGCTAAAATGGCCAACCCTGAAAATACTAAGTTGTGTGACTTCACTAGCACAAATAATAATGATTTCCTATGCACACCTATTGCTCCACACTGCTACTACGGCGAGAATTCTTTGAAATTAAACACTGCTTTACTTAATCTTGTCATGAGAGAGCAATTTTACGGTGTTAGTTACGATGATCTTGCTGCCCATCTCAATAATTTTGTTGAACTATGTGAAATGCAAAAATATAAAGATGTAGATGGTGACATTATAAAATTAAAATTGTTTCCTTTCTCATTAAGAGGAAGAGCTAAAGATTGGTTGCTATCTCTGCCTAAGAATAGTATTGATTCCTGGACTAAATGCAAGGATGCTTTTATTGGTAGATATTATCCCCCTGCTAAAATTATATCTTTGAGGAGTAGCATAATGAATTTTAAACAATTGGATAATGAACATGTTGCTCAAGCTTGGGAAAGAATGAAATCTCTGGTTAAAAATTGCCCAACCCATGGAGTGACTACTTGGATGATCATCCAAACCTTCTATGCGGGACTAAATTTTTCTTCGCGGAATTTATTGGATTCAGCTGCTGGAGGTACCTTTATGTCCATCACTCTTGGTGAAGCAACAAAGCTTCTTGATAATATGATGGTTAATTACTCCGAATGGCACACGGAAAGAGCTCCACAAGGTAAGAAGGTAAATTGCAGTTGAAGAATCCTCTTCCTTGAATGATAAGGTTGATGCTATTATGTCTATGCTTGCGAATGATAGGACTAATGTTGATCCTAATAATGTTCCATTAGCTTCATTGGTTGCCCAAGAAGAACATGTTGATGTAAACTTCATTAAAAATAATAATTTCAACAACAATGCTTATCGGAACAATTCTAGTAATAACTATAGGCCATATCCTTATAATAATGGTAACGGTTATGCTAATTCTTATGGGAATTCTTACAACAATAATAGGAATACACCCCCTGGACTTGAAGCCATGCTTAAAGAATTTATTAGTACACAAACTGCCTTTAACAAATGCTGTTGAGGAAAAGCTCAATAAAATTGATATTCTTGTTTCTAGAGTTGATAGTCTTGCCTCGATGTTGATCTTTTGAAATCGAAAGTTATGCCTAATAGGGATATTGAAAATAAAATTGTTACTACAGCAAATGCCATCCAAGTTAGAATTAATGAGAATATAAGATTAATGGCTGAGCTGCGTGCTAGGTGGGATAGAGAAGAAAATGAAAAACTAGCTAAAAAGGAAAATGTAGCTAAAGTTTGGACTATTACCACCACTAGCAATGCTAATGATTCATATGTTGCTGCACCTCCTACTATCAATGGTAAAATAATTGGTGTTAGCAATGCTTCTACTCCTAGTGCAAAGCGCGCAAAATTACTGAAGCTTGCTAAAGCTACTGAAGCTGCTTGTGATAAAGCTGCTGAAATTTTTTCCAACCTTGGGGATGATAATCCCATTGCTTTAGATTGTAATGATTTAGATTTTGATGATTGCCACATCTCTGAAGTTATAAAGTTCTTGCAAAAACTTGCTAAGAGTCCCAATGCTAGTGCTATAAATTTGGCTTTCACAAAACATATTACAAATGCTCTCATAAAAGCTAGAGAAGAGAAACTAAAACTTGAAACTTCTATTCCTAGAAAGCTAGAGGATGGTTGGGAGCCCATCATTAAAATGAGAGTCAAAGATTTTGATTGTAATGCCTTATGTGATCTTGGTGCAAGTATTTACTGTTATGCCTAAAAAAGTCTATGATATGCTTGACTTGCCACCATTGAAAAATTGTTATTTGGATGTTAATCTCGCTGATAATGCTAAAAAGAAACCTTTGGGGAAAGTTGATAATGTTCATATTATGGTTAACAATAACCTTGTCCCCGTTGATTTTGTTGTCTTGGATATTGAATGCAATGCATCTTGCCCCATTATATTGGGAAGACCTTTTCTTCGAACCGTTGGTGCTACTATTGATATGAAGGAAGGTAATATTAAATATCAATTTCCTCTCAAGAAAGGTATGGAACACTTCCCTAGAAAGAGAATGAAGGTACCTTATGATTCTATTATTAGAACAAATTATGATGTTGATGCTTCATCTCTTCGATGTTACTTGAGATACACTTTACGCGCCTAGGCTGAAAGGCGTTAAAGAAAAGCGCTTATGGGAGACAACCCATGTTTTTACTACAGTATTTTTGTTTTATATTTGTGTCTTGGAAGTTGTTTACTACTGTAGCAACCTCTCCTTATCTTAGTTTTATGTTTTGTTGTGCCAAGTAAAGTCTTTGATAGAAAAGTAAGTACTAGATTTGGATTACTGCGCGAGTTCCAGATTTCTTTGCTGTCACGAATCTGGGTCTATCTCCCTGTAGGTAGCTCAGAAAATTAAGCCAATTTACGAGCATGATCCTCAGATATGTACGCAACTTTCATTCAATTTGAGCATTTTCGTTTGAGCAAGTCTGGTGGCCTAATAAAATCCATCTTTACGGACTGTTCTGTTTTGACAGATTCTGTCTTTTATTTCGCATTGCCTCTTTTGCTATGTTGGATGAATTTCTTTGATCCACTAATGTCCAGTAGCTTTATGCAATGTCCAGAAGTGTTAAGAATGATTGTGTCACCTCTGAACATGTGAATTTTTATTATGCACTAACCCTCTAATGAGTTGTTTCGAGTTTGGTGTGGAGGAAGTTTTCAAGGATCAAGAGAGGAGTATGATGCAATATGATCAAGGAGAGTGAAAGCTCTAAGCTTGGGGATGCCCCGGTGGTTCACCCCTGCATATTATAAGAAGACTCAAGCGTCTAAGCTTGGGGATGCCCAAGGCATCCCCTTCTTCATCGACAACATTATCAGGTTCCTCCCATGAAACTATATTTTTATTCCGTCACATCTTATGCACTTTGCTTGGAGCGTCGGTTTGTTTTTGTTTTTTGTTTTGTTTGAATAAAATGGATCCTAGCATTCACTTTATGGGAGAGAGACACGCTCCGCTGTAGCATATGGACAAATATGTCCTTAGGCTCTACTCATAGTATTCATGGCGAAGTTTCATCTTCGTTAAATTGTTATATGGTTGGAATTGGAAAATGCTACATGTAGTAACTCTAAAATGTCTTGGATAATTTGATACTTGGCAATTGTTGTGCTCATGTTTAAGCTCTTGCATCATATACTTTGCACCCATTAATGAAGAAATACTTAGAGCTTGCTAATTTGGTTTGCATATTTGGTTTCTCTAGAGTCTAGATAACATCTAGTATTGAGTTTTGAACAACAAGGAAGACGGTATGGAGTCTTATAATGTTTACAATATGTCTTTTATGTGAGTTTTGCTGTACCGTTCATCCTTGTGTTTGTTTCAAATAACCTTGCTAGCCTAAACCTTGTATCGAGAGGGAATACTTCTCATGCATCCAAAATACTTGAGCCAACCACTATGCCATTTGTGTCCACCATACCTACCTACTACATGGTATTTATCCGCCATTCCAAAGTAAATTGCTTGAGTGCTACCTTTAAAATTCCATCATTCACCTTTGCAATATATAGCTCATGGGACAAATAGCTTAAAAACTATTGTGGTATTGAATATGTACTTATGCACTTTATCTCTTATTAAGTTGCTTGTTGTGCGATAACCATGTTTTACAGGGACGCCATCAACTATTCTTTGTTGAATATCATGTGAGTTGCTATGCATGTCCGTCTTGTACGAAGTAAGAGAGATCTACCACCTTTATGGTTGGAGCATGCATATTGTTAGAGAAGAACTTTGGGCCGCTAACTAAAGCCATGATTCATGGTGGAAGTTTCAGTTTTGGACATATATCCTCAATCTCATATGAGAATAATAATTGTTGCCACATGCTTATGCATTAAAGAGGAGTCCATTATCTGTTGTCCATGTTGTCCCGGTATGGATGTCTAAGTTGAGAATAATCAAAAGCGAGAAATCCAAAATGCGAGCTTTCTCCTTAGACCTTTGTACGGGCGGCATGGAGGTACCCCATTGTGACACTTGGTCAAAACATGTGCATTGCAAAGATCCGGTAGTCCAAGTTAATTAGGACAAGGTGCGGGCACTATTAGTATACTATGCATGAGACTTGCAACTTGTAAGATATAATTTACATAACTCATATGCTTTATTACTACCGTTGACAAAATTGTTTCATGTTTTCAAAATAAAAGCTCTAGCACAAATATAGCAATCGATGCTTTCCTCTTTGAAGGACCATTCTCTTTACTTTTATGTTGAGTCAGTTCACCTATTTCTCTCCACCTCAAGAAGCAAACACTTGTGTGAGCTGTGCATTGATTCCTACATACTTGCATATTGTACTTGTTATATTACTCTATGTTGACAATTATCCATGAGATATACATGTTACAAGTTGAAAGCAACCGCTGAAACTTAATCTTCCTTTGTGTTGCTTCAATGCCTTTACTTTGATTTATTGCTTTATGAGTTAACTCTTATGCAAGACTTATTAATACTTGTCTTGAAGTACTATTCATGAAAAGTCTTTGCTTTATGATTCACTTGTTTACTCATGTCATTACCATTGTTTTGATCGCTGCATTCACTACATATGTTTACAAATAGTATGATCAAGGTTATGATGGCATATCACTTCAGAAATTATCTTTGTTATCGTTTTACACGCTCGGGACGACGAGAACTAAGCTTGGGGATGCTTGATACGTCTCAGACGTATCGATAATTTCTTATGTTCTATGCCATATTATTGATGATACCTACATGTTTTATGCACACTTTATGTCATATTCGTGCATTTTACGGAACTAACCTATTAACAAGATGCCGAAGTGCCGGTTCCTGTTTTACTGCTGTTTTTGGTTTCAGAAATCCTAGTAACGAAATATTCTCGGAATTGGACGAAACGAAGACCCGGGGGCCTATTTTTCCACGGAGCTTCCGGAAGACCGAAGAACATACGAAGTGGGGCCACGAGGTGGCGACACCACATGGCGGCGCGGCCAAGGGGGGCCGCGCCGCCTATGGTGTGGGCCCCTCGTCGGCCCCGACTCTGCCCTTCCGCCTACTTAAAGCCTCCGTCGCGAAACCCCCGATGCGAAAAACCACGATACGGAAAACCTTGCTGAGACGCCGCCGCCGCCGATCCCATCTCGGGGGATTACGGAGATCTCCTCCGGCACCACTGCCGGAGAGGGGATTCATCTCCCGGAGGACTCTACACCGCCATGGTCGCCTCCGGAGTGATGAGTGAGTAGTTCACCCCTGGACTATGGGTCCATAGCGGTAGCTAGATGGTTGTCTTCTCCTCATTGTGCTTCATTGTTGGATCTTGTGAGCTGCCTAACATGATCAAGATCATCTATACGTAATTCTATATGTTGTGTTTGTCGGGATCCGATGGATAGAGAATACCATGTCATGTTAATTATCAAGTTATTACATATGTGTTGTTTATGATCTTGCATGCTCTCCGTTTCTAGTAGAGGCTGCGGCCAAGTTTTTACTTTTAACTCCAAGAGGGAGTATTTATGCTCGATAGTGGGTTCATGCTGCATTGACACAGGGACGAGTGACGAGAAAGTTCTAAGGTTGTGTTGTGCTTGTTGCCACTAGGGATAAAACATTGGCGCTATGTCAGAGGATGTAGTTGTTGATTACATTACGCACCATACTTAATGCAATTGTACTGTTGCTTTGCAACTTAATGCTTGGAAGGGGTTCGGATGATAACCTGAAGGTGGACTTTTTAGGCATAGATGCGGTTGGATGGCGGTCTATGTACTTTGTCGTAATGCCCAATTAAATCTCACTATACTTATCATGTCATGTATGTGCATTGTTATGCCCTCTCTATTTGTCAATTGCCCGACTGTAATTTGTTCACCCAACATGCTTTTATCTTATGGGAGAGACACCTCTAGTGAGCTGTGGACCCCGGTCCATTCTTTTAATACTTGAAATACAAATCTGCTTGCAATACTTGTTTTACTGTTTTCTCTGCAAACAATCATCTTCCACACAATACGGTTAATCCTTTGTTACGGCAAGCCGGTGAGATTGACAACCTCCTTTGTTTCGTTGGGGCAAAGTACTTTGGTTGTGTTGTGCGGGTTCCACGTTGGCGCCGGAATCTGCGGTGTTGCGCCGCACTACATCCCGCCGCCATCAACCTTCAACGTGCTTCTTGACTCCTACTGGTTCGATTAAACCTTGGTTTCTAACTGAGGGAAACTTGCCGCTGTGCGCATCACACCTTCCTCTTGGGGTTCCCAACGGACGTGTCAACTACACGCATCAAGATGGAGGGAAATAGGTTTACTGACTCAACATAAAGTAAAAGACAGGCCCTTCGCAGAGGGAAGTAGGGATTAAATCATGTGCTAGAGCTTTTTCGGTTTTGAAATCATATAAAGAGAATAAAAGTAAAGTTTTGAGAGGTGTTTGTTGTTGTCAACGACTGGTAGCGGGTACTCTAACCCCCTTGCCAAACAGACCTCCAAAGAGCGGCTCCCATGAAGGACGTTATCTCTACCAGCAAGGTAGATCATCCCTCTTCTCTTTTGTTTACACATGCACTTTAGTTTATTTTAAGGATGACACTCCCCCCAACCTTTGCTTACACAAGCCATGGCTAACCGAATCCTCGGGTGCCTTCCAACAATCTCATACCATGGAGGAGTGTCTATTGCAAAATTAAGTTGCTTACTGATGAATCGGGGCAAAACATGCGAAGAGAATTATTAATGAAAGTTGATTAATTGGGGCTGGGAACCCCGTTGCCGGCTCTTATTGCAAAATTATAGGATAAGTGGATGAAGCCACTAGTCCTTTAGTGGAGGCTGCCTAACAAGGCTGAAAGATAAAACACCACATACTTCCTCATGAGCTATAAAACATTGACACAAATAAGAAGTAATAAGTTTTGAATTGTTTAAAGGTAGCACATGAAGTATTTACTTGGAATGGCGAGAAAATACCATGCGGTAGGTAGATATGGTGGACACAAATGGCATAGGTTTGGGTTCAGGTTTGGATGCACGAGAAGTATTCCCTCTCAGTACAAGTCTTTGGCTAGCAAGGTTAAATAGCAAGCATAGGAGTTGAGGGAAACAAACAAATATACATGTGATAGAAACAATCATGCATCTTACTTCTAAGCACAAACAGTTTTAACTTTAGAATACTAAGCTAAGAACTGATAAGAAAGATAATAACATCTTCTACATGTATTTCCTCTATTCTTCTTAAACTCAAAGTGTTGTTGCTATTGACCATTGCTAAGTTTGCCAAAACCAAATAGCTTTACTTAATGCTCCCAAAGTGGTACCAATACTAAAATCAAGATCAATCATATAGTAGAAATTGCAAACTAAAATAAGGTGTGCAATATGTAAATGATAAGACTTCTCATTAATATTCCATAACGATAACTCACACCAAGGGATACATAGACAAACTAAAGGAGAGATACTTCCACACTGCACCCCATCTCATACGATAACTTCCCTACTCATGATATGACACTACTTGATAGTAAAAAGAATAAAAGATAGTGATAATGTGATACCGCGGCACTCCCCCATGCTTGGAACAAATCAAGGGGATGCCAATACCGATGATGGATTACTCCTTTGGCGATGGTGGTGATGAATTCCCGTCTTCAGACTTCCAAGATAAAGGCTCTCCATCAACAAATGACATCTTGGTCTCGGGAATCCTGAAACTAGCAGCATGGCTTATATGTTTAAACCTGTTTTCATACTCACAGTTCTGATTATGAATGTCATAGAGTTGAGCTTGGAGTTTGTTGGTGGTGTCGTGAAGTGAGAGGATGTCGCCCCATAACTTTGCAGTTTCCTTCTCGTGTTCAGCAATGAGTTCAGACACAATCTTGTGGAAGATATCCACTTCACGCTCGGCCATCTTCTTGTAATTGAAAACCTCTTGTTCTAGCTTCTCCATCCTGTCTTCCAAGCTTCCTTCGCCTTTGGGACCCTGAACATCTTTGATCTGCAGTTCTCCCTTGACGAGCATTAACTCCTTTGGGTGCATCCTCAGCTCCTCCATGTACAAGTTGCCAACATCTTTGCAGGAGCTGTCCTTCGGAGTCCCCGATGAAGACATGATGGCTCTAGATCTAAAACAAATCCTGGCAGAAACAGCTCGAAACAAAACACGTCGAGAAAACGATATACGGACCTCCAGGGGTCCGGGGGATTTTATAATAAAAGTTTTCAGAACAAACGGAAAGTACCAGATCGAACTAGAGTCGGAAAGGGGCAACGAGGCGGCCAGACCATAGGTCGGCGCGGGCCCGAGTCGGGCCGCGCCGGCCTGTGGTGGTACGCCCTCGTGCGTCCTTTCCACTCCGTTTCGAACTCGTAATTTTTCATATTTTCCAAAAACAACAAAAATAATGTTCGGAAAGTAAATCGCGAACTTTTCATTACCGATCTATTACCTATTCAAAGTTGAGTTCTGGCGGACTGTCAATTTGTCCCTTGATGAAAGCCTCCGGTGTTTCCACTCGAATAATATCAACATCAACATTATAAGAATCACCGGAGATATAATGCTTGAGTCTTTGTCCATTCACCACTTGCGTAGCGTTGCCTTGGAGAGAGCTAATTTTAATTGCTCCTGAACGATACACCTCCTCGACAACATATGGTCCTTCCCATTTCGAGAGTAATTTCCCTGCAAAGAATCTGAGACGGAGACCGATACAATAGGACTTTATCCCCAATATTAAACTCTCTTTTGATGATCCTTCTATCATGCCATTTTTTAACTTTTTCTTTAAAGAGTTTAGCATTTTCATAAGCTTCACTTCTCCATTCATCTAGAGAACTTAATTGTAGCAACCTCTTATCACCGGCAAGTTTAGGATCTTTATTTAATTCTCTAACAGCCCGATAAGCTTTGTGTTCTAGTTCTAAAGGTAAATGACAAGCTTTTCCGTAAACCATTTTATAAGGTGACATTCCCATGGGGTTTTTATAAGCAGTTCTATAAGCCCATAGTGCGTCTTTCAATTTACTAGCCCAATTCTTTCTAGATTTATTAACGGTTTTCTGCAAGATAGATTTAATTTCTCTATTTGATAGTTCTACTTGACAACTACTTTGAGGGTGATAAGCGGAAGCAATTCTATGATTAATACCATACCTAGCAAGAGTTTTTCTAAAACCTCCATGAATAAAATGAGAACCTCCATCGGTCATAATATATCTAGGTACTCCAAATCTAGGAAAAATAATATCTAAAAGCATTTTTAAAGAGGTCTCACCATCAGCACTTTTTGTAGGTATGGCTTCCACCCATTTAGTAACATAATCAACGGCAACAAGTATATGAGTGTTACCTTTTGAAGAGGGAAAAGGTCCCATGAAGTCAAATCCCCAACAATCAAACGGTTCAATAACAAGAGTATAATTCATAGGCATTTCATTGCGTCTCGGAGATATTACCAACCCTTTGACATTCATCACAAGATAAAATAAACTTCCTTGCATCTTTGAAGAGAGTTGGCCAATAAAAACCTGATTGTAGAACCTTTTGCGCGGTTCTATCTCCGGCGTGATGTCCTCCATAAGCACTGCCATGACATTTACTCAATATCTCTTATTGTTCATATTCGGGAACACACCTTCGCATAATACCATCCACTCCTTCTTTATATAAGTGTGGGTCATCCCAGAAATAATGCCTCAAGTCATAAAAGAATTTCCTCCTCTGCTTGAGCTGAAAAGGTTGGAGGCAAGTACTTGGAAACAATAAAGTTAGCATAATCGAGCATACCAAGGACTGTCTCGCGAACTCACCTTTATTACAGCTAATTGTTCATTTGGAAAACTATCATTAACGAGAACGAGGATCATAAGCAATATTTTCCAATCTAGACAAATTATCGACAACGGGATTATCAGCACCTTTCCTATCTACAATATGTAAATCAAATTCTTGCAAAAGAAGTACCCATCTAATAAGCCTCGGCTTAGCATCTTTCTTTGTCATAAGGTATCTAATTGCGGCATGATCGGTATGAATTGTAACTTTTGAATCAACAATATAAGATCTAAATTTATCACAAGCAAAGACTACGACTAACAATTCTTTTTCGGTAGTAGCATAATTTCTTTGAGCGAGCATCAAGAGTCTTGCTAGCATAATGAATAACATTTAATTTTTTATCTACTCGCTGTCCAAGAACAGCGCCTACAAGTAAAATCACTAGCATCACACATAATTTCAAATGGTAAATTCCAATCAGGAGGTTCAACTATAGGAAGCGGTTGTTAAGGCTTTCTTTAGAGTTTCAAAAGCTTCCTTACAATCATCATCAAAAACAAAAGGTACATCTTTTTGAAGAAGATTAGTAAGAGGTTTTGAAATCTTGGAGAAATCTTTAATAAATCTCCTATAAAACCCGAGCATGACCAAGAACACTACGAATACCTTTAACATCCCTTGGATAGGGCATCTTCTCAATAGCTTCAACTTTAGCTCTATCAACTTCAATACCTCTGTCAGAAATTTTATGTCCCAATACAATTCCTTCATTAACCATAAAGTGGCATTTCTCCCAATTAAGAACAAGGTTAGTTTCTTCACATCTCTGCAAAACTTTATCAAGGTTTCGCAAGCAACTATCAAAAGAATTCCCATAGACAGAAAAATCATCCATGAATACTTCCACAATACTCTCACAAAAACCATGAAAGATAGCAGACATGCATCTTTGAAAAGTAGCAGGAGCATTACATAAACCAAAAGGCATACGCCTATAAGCATAAGTTCCATAGGGACAAGTAAAAGTGGTTTTCTCTTGATCTTTAGCTTTAACGACAATTTGTGAAAACCCGAATAACCATCAAGAAAGCAAAAATGAGTATTTTTAGATAACCTTTCTAGCATTTGATCAATAAATGGTAAAGGGTAATGATCATTCTTAGTAACTTTATTAACTTTTCGATAATCAATGCACATTCTATACCCTACAACTACTCTTTGAGGTATGAGCTCATCATTATCATTAGGCACAACAGTCATTCCTCCTTTCTTAGGAACACAATGCACATGACTAACCCATCTACTATCAGCAATAGGATATATAATACCAGCTTCAAGAAGTCGTAATACCTTATTTCTTACCACATCCTTCATCTTGGGAATTAGACGACGCTGAGGTTCAACAACTGGCTTCGCATCATCTTCCATATTAATGGCATGTTGGCAAATAGAGGGAGAAATCCCCTTCAAGTCATCAAGAGTATAGCCAATAGCACCTGGTGTTTCTTCAATATTTGCAATAATCTTTCTTCTTCAAACTCTGTAAGCTTAGAACTAATAATAACATGATATATTTTCTTATCATCAATATGAGCATATTTAAGATTATCAGGCAAAGGCTTTAAATCAAAAACAGGATCTTCCTTTGGTGGCGGTGTTGTACCCAAGTCTTCCACCGGTAAATCATGCTTGAGAATAGGTTGGCGAAGAAAAATCTCCTCAAGCTCATCTCTTTCTTTCCTAAAAATTTCACTCTCGCTATCCTCCAAATGTTGCTGCAAAGGATTATTAGGAACAAGAACAATAGATGCACACTGTGTTCCATTTTAAAATCATTACTAGGCAAATCAGCTTTATAAGGAGTTTTAGTAAATTTAGAGAAGTTAAACTCATAAGATTCACCAACAAATTTAGTCAAAATTTTCTCTTTCTTGCAATCTATAATAGCTCCACAAGTATTTAGAAAAGGTCTACCAAAAATGATAGGACAATATTCACTAGCAGTGAGAACCAAGTACCAAAAAGTCAGCGGGATATTTAATCTTACCACATAGAACTTCCACATCTCGAACAATACCAATTGGAGAAATAGTTTCTCTATTAGCCAGCTGAATAACCACATCAATATCTTCAAGTTCACAAGAATCAATTTCGTGCATAATCTCCGTGTAAAGCTCATAAGGTATAGCACTAACACTTGCACCAATATCGCATAAACCATAATAGCAATGATCACCAATTTTAACAGATAGCATAGGAACACTAGCTTGTTTGGGTTTATTAGGATGTGAAACGATATTAGAAGCATCTTCACAGAAAATAATATGACCTTCCTCAACATTTTCAGTCACAAGATCTTTAATTATTGCAACGACGGAGTTCAACTTTTATTTGTTCTTCAGGTTCTCTAGGTTTCTTTTCACTTTTATGAACCGAACTATTTATAACAAAGTACTCTTTCATTTTAGCAGGAAAAGGAGTTTTTTCAATATAAGCTTCGGGAATAACGCGATCAGCAGTTTCAATTACAACACATTTATTAATAGATGAATCAGTTTTATCTTTATACGGTTCATGATACTTATCAAAATTCTTCTTAGGAAATTCATAATGAGAGGCAAAAGCTTTATAAAGGTTTGCAGCAACTTGAGAATCAAGACCATATGTAGCACTAATATTACGAAATGTATCAGTATCCATAAAAGCTTCAATGCATTTATAATCATAAATTATACCTGATTCTCTATCTTTGTCGTTCTCCCAACCTTCGAGTATTTTCTTGGATCCGATCAAGAAGGTCCCTTTTAAACTCTTCTTTGTTGCGTGTAAATGATCCGGAACAAGAAGTATCCGGCAAGATCTTGTCTTGAAAAGAAAGTCTTGCATAGAAATTATCAATAATAACATTACCGGGAAGCTCATGAATGGGGCATTTGAGCATTAAAGACTTCAATCTCCCCCAAGCTTGGGCAATACTCTCTCCATCATGAGGCCGGAAATTATATATGCGGTTCCGATCTTTATGAATTTCACTTGGAGGATAAAATTTGGAATAAAATAAAGGCACAATGTCCTCCCGAGTCAAGAGAATCACCATTCTTCAGCAATTTATACCAATGCGCCGCTTTACCGGACAGCGATATAGAGAATAGCTTCTTCCTAACTTCATTCATAGCAATACCGCACATTTGAATAACCCGCATAATTCATGCAAAAACAGTAAATGATCACCGGGATGGACAGGTTCCATCCCCTTCATAGCGGTTATCCATAACATGTTCAATAATTTTCGTAGGTATTTTATATGGTATTACTTCCTCACCGGCGCCTCATCCACTACCGTTGCAGTAGTAGTAGATTTCCCAAATAGAAATTGAAGAGAAGATCTCTCCATAATGACTTATAGCGAGCAGGCAGAAATAAAATCAGCACAAACAGTAAAGGTTTTCCTTACCAATTCCGCTTACCAATAGCGCTTCACTCCCCGGCAACGGCGCCAGAAAATAGTCTTGATGACCCAAAAGTATAGGGGGTGTATCGTAGTATCTTCGATAAGTAAGAATGTCGATCCCAACGAGGAGCAGAAGGTGTTGACAGGCAGTTTTGATGAAGGATTCACTGTAAATGCTCACAGACAAGTATTCGGGGGGTTTTGATGTAACGGATGAATAAAGTACGAGTAAGTAAAATGCGAGAGAAATAATTGCAGCGAGTGGCCCAATCCTTTTTAGCACAAAGGACAAGCCGGTTTGTTTACTTATAATGACCAAACGTTCTCGAGGACACACGGGATTTTAGTCTAGTGCTTTCGCTACATACGGCTGATTAATCTTCATTGTTTTGATAAGTGTTGTGTGGGTGAACCTATGCTAATGTACCGCCCTTCCTAGGACTAATACATACTTGTGATTATACCCCTTGCAAGCATCCGCAACTACAAGAAAGTAATTAAGATAAATCTAACCACGACCTTAAACTACGAGATCCTGCGATCCCTCCTGCATCGATATACCAACGGGGGTTTAGGTTTACGTCACTCCGGCAACCCCGCAATTGGCAAACGAGTACAAGATGCATTCCCCTAGGCCCATAAATGGTGAAGTGTCGTGTAGTCGACGTTCACACGACACCACTAGAAGAATAACACCACAACTTAAATATCATAACATTGAATATTACTCAACCATAATTCACTACTAGCATTTAGACTTCACCCATGTCCTCAAGAACTAAACGAACTACTCACGAGACATCATATGGAACATGATCAGAGGTGATATGATGATGAATAACAATCTGAACATAGACCTTGGTTCAATGGTTTCACTCAATAGCATAACAACAAGTAGAAATCGAGTACGGGAGAGTTTCCCCTATCAAACAATCAAGATCAAACCCAAATTGCTACAGCGGTGACGATGTCCAGCGGTGGAGATGGCGGTGATGATGGTGGAGATGATGATGATGGTGATGGAGATGATGTCCAGCTCGATGGCGGTGACGATGGCGTCGATTTCCCCCTCGGGAGGGAATTTCCCCGGCGGATTCCTGCCCGCCGGAGAGCTCTTTCTCTCTCGGTGTTCTCCGCCCCGCAGAGGCGGCTGTAACCCTTCGTGAGGATTCCTCTCGTGGCTTAGGTCTTCGGGACGAAGGGTTTCGCGAAGAAAAGGAGGCGAAAGAGGCCGAGGGGCCCCACACCACATGGTGGCGCGGCCGGAGCCATGGGCCGCGCCACCCTATGGTGTGGGCCCACCCCGGGTCCAGGCTGGCTCCCCCTTCGGCTTCCTCCGTCATCCGGAAAAATAGGATTTTTGGTAAAACTTTCTTCCACGAGTTGGTCTTCCGAAATATCGCATCTGACGGTGCTTTTTCCAAGCAGAATCCCGGCTCCGGTGCTCGATCTCCAAATAATCATGAAACATGCAAAATAGATGAAATAACATAAGTATTGTGTCCCAATATGAAATATAACAATGAATAACAGCAAATTATGATATAAAATAGTGATGCAATTTGGACGTATCAGCGACGCATTTCCGCGTTTGCATGAAATATGAAGTTTCGAAACAACAAAATAATATTCAACGAAGTCATAGTTATTACATTTAAATTTTAAGAAGTCTGCATGCAAATAAGATAGTACTCCTCTAGGCATGATCTGCATGGCCAGCCAATGTCCATTGATGCTCAATCAGATCCGTTTGCAGCTGTTTGGAGACGTTCTCGTCAGTGACTTCTACATTCCTATGTAGATAGTCCTGCCAAGATGAAGCTCCGGGAAGTGGCGCAACCAGCTCACCTTGGAAATCCCATTGGTTCTCATTGCGGCCATCGGGACGCTCGTTCTCAACGATCATGTTGTGCATGATCACGCAGCATGTCATCACCTCATGCATGGTCTTCGGCGACCATGTTCTTGCTGGGTGACAGACAATTGCCCACCAAGCTTGGAGCACACCAAACCCGCGCTCCACATCTTTCCTGCAAGCCTCTTGCATCTTCGCAAACCTTCTCGTCTTCTCGGAGTTTGGATTACGGACGGTCTTCACCAATGTGGTCCGGTCGGGGTAGATGCCATCGGCAAGATAATATGGCTTGTCATATGCATTTCCATTGATCTCATAGCTCACCCGGGGAGCTTTGCCTTGCATGAGCCGGTTGAAAACCGGTGATCGGTGCAAGACATTGATGTCATTGTTGGAACCGGCCATGCCAAAGAATGAATGCCAAATCCATAAATCTTGAGATATGACAGCTTCAAGAATGACAGTTGTTCCCTCCGCATGCCCGTTGTACGCACCATGCCATCCAAATGGACAGTTTTTCCACTGCCAGTGCATGCAATCTATGCTGCCAATCATTCCTGGGAAGCCTCTAGACTCGTTGATAGACAGGAGGCGCCTTGTATCCTCAACAGTTGGCTTCCTACAGTAATACTCTCCGAACACGGCAATCACGGCTCGGCAAAACCTGTACATGGCCTCAAGACAGGTGCTCTCACCCATTCGAAGATACTCATCGAATATATCCGCAGCCATTCCATATGAGAGCATGCGAATAGCCGCAGAGCATTTTTGGTACAAGGTGAAGCCTAACGCACCTGTTGCATCGCGCCTGCATTGAAAGTAGGGGTCGTAGTTTCTGACGCCCCGTAGAATGACCAAGAACAGGTCCCTTGACATCCTGTATCGGCGCCGAAACATTTTTTCCGGGAAGATCGGATTGGTGAGGTGGAAGTAGTCCTTGTGGAGGCGGGCCTGCCCTTCCACTCTGTTGCGCGGCGGGTTTTTGGAGCGCCCCTTCACAGAGCCCCGGTGTTGCGGCCCCGGGTTAGAGGTGAACTCGTGGATCATGGAGGCCGCAGTAGTTGCCAATGTCTGCGTGGACTCATCGGACTCCTCGTCGGAAGAGGAGTCGACAACCTCCGCGCGGAACTTGTCCAACATCTGCCACATGTCCATCTGCGTGGGTGCAAACTGCGGATCAATGGCCGCGCACAATAGCGCCGAAAACACGAGTAGAAACCTACCGGCGCAATTGACCGAACAGGTCGTGGGCGGCGCAACCGGGAGCGTTTCGGCCGAAAACAGCCGGCACGTACGTGGCGGAGCACGCTCCTGCTCTCCCGCGCGGCAAGAACGGAGCCGACGCCGACTACTGCGGCGCTACGGTCGTACGGCGGCGCTAGGGGTGGGGGTGGTGCCGTCGCACTAGGGCAGGAAAGAAGGGGAACAAGAAGCAAATCAAAGCGGTCGATTTCGCTGTCCCTAACATGCGGGACCGGGTAAGAAATGCAGGACGCTCCGCGGGACCGGCGAGCATCCGCGGAGACGCAAACCTGGCGCATATTTGGGCCAGGTTTGCGTCTCCGCGGACGGCCCGGTCACTTTGCGTCGCCCCGCTGGAACAGGCCCCAGACACATTTCCGATCACGGCGGACGAAAACGGTCGCTCAGCGACCGTTTGCGTCGCGCCGCTGGAGATGCCCTTAGTCTTCTTTTTATCACATGGTAGCCCGATTCTGCACTGGGATCGTGCTACTGCTACCCATCCTTGGAGCTCCCAACAGAAACGATGGGGGACATATGAGACAAGAGAGAACGTATCCTTGGAGATCCCAACAGAAACGATGGGGGACATATCAGACAAGAGAGAACGTACGCAGCGAGAGCGGCGGTGCGCGG
The DNA here is from genome assembly GCF_022539505.1 of Lolium rigidum. Classification (NCBI taxonomy): domain Eukaryota; kingdom Viridiplantae; phylum Streptophyta; class Magnoliopsida; order Poales; family Poaceae; genus Lolium; species Lolium rigidum. Next base: position 303,141,163 of record NC_061510.1, on the reverse strand, counting down.
CCGCAGCGGCGCTCAGCTGATGCGAAGAAACCCAAGATACACTCCGCCCTCGTCGATCCGTGGTCTACTGCCCATTGTTTTGCAGTCGATTGATGAGCACGCGTCCTCGTCACTCGCGTCGCCATCGCGGCCACCTCCGCCAGCTTCTTCTTTTCCAGCTGCCTGCTTCCGTCCACGTCGCCGTTGCTCCAGCTGCTTTCGTTTGTTTTTCTCAATTAGGAGGAAAAAGAAGCCAAATGGTGCAAGGAGGAAACGATGGGCGACGAGGAGACCGTGTACTTGGCCGCCCGTCCCACGGCACCGGCGGGTCGGAAGCCAACCAGCTTAGCTTTAATTTTTGTTAATCTTGTCACTGTCCAAGCTCTGGTTAGCAAAATATTTGAGGAGGTGGTCATCATGGTTTAGTGAGCAAGTGATCGCTTTGTTTAATTGCTAGTCCACGTCGTAAGCTCGATGACATGTTGCTAACTGTCAAAAACACTCAAGTTCAAGTCTCATGTCTAGGCCCAGGGTGAAAAAGAACAGAAACAAAATAATAGGTAAGCTTTCTCGTAGCTGAGATCAGGAAATATCTCGGTCCACTCAGCATTAGAATACTCTGGAATATGTTTTAATTTGTGTCACGTCGGTTAGTTGATGACCAACAGTAACAGTACATGATAAACGAGTGTTATGCCACTCGTTCGGTATATGTCAAAAATATGGCGCAGCGACCTGTCGTGACGAAACATCGACAACAATCTCGCAACCAAGGAATGGTCGTATTCCTATGGATGGCTAGTCAGTCGACTAGTCGTGGACCTTCTACATGAACTATAACATCTTAGCCACTTGCCGCCGGTTCATTAAACCTTGGAGCACGTCGTAAGAGCAGTAGAGAATATGATAGTAGCTGAAATTAACCTTGAATCGGCGAAACATTTCTCCCTATGCTCCCAATTTTCCATTTACTTTCACGATCGAAAAGCGGGAGCAATTAGCATTCGCAGATTCCACACCCACAGCTCAGAATTTGAATAGTTTTGTCTTCATGCAAGCAAGAAATAGATTTTTTTTTCTCTGTGCTGAAGAGTTTGCTCGCTTTACTTTATGGAGCTTTCTCGGAGCTGGCATTAGAATATTTTTTGGTCCACTCAGCATTAGACTACTCCAAAATATGTTTTCATTTGCGTCATGTCGGTTAATTAATTATCAACAGTAATGGTACATGATAAACGAGTGTTATGTCACTCGTTTGGTATATGTCAAAAATATGGCGCAGCGACCTGTCATTACGAAACATCGACAAAAAGTTCGCAACCAAGGAATGGTCGTATTGTGTTGTCGGTTCCATTAAACCTTAGAGCGCGTCGTAAGAGAAGTAGAGAATATGTCAAGCTGAAATCAACCGCGAATCAGTGAAGCATTTCTCCATGTCTCCTTTTTGCAATTTACTTTCGAGGTTAAAGAGTAAGACGAGTTACCATCGGCACCTTCTACACTATCAGTACACAATAAGATACTCCCTCCCGCGCGAAAAGAATGTCACGGATTTATCTAAATTTGGATATATCTATACAGTAGATAATGTCTAGATATATCCAAATTTAGATTAATCTATTTTGCAACAGCAGGAGAAAGATTTATTTCACTTTGCCGAAGAGGTTTGTTCGCTTTCTTCATGGAGGTTTCGAGGAATACCAAGTAGGTGTGTTGATACACTCTGGGTACTGATGAAGAAGGTAAGAAACTCTCAAGAGAAGGTTGTGTTTGTGTCACTAATCATCACTGGGAGGCAAAAAAAAAAAAAAAAACTCTGAGTACTGACCTGCGCTGTCTTGGGTTAGGGTTGTGGTACTGAGGCAGCTAGTTCCTAGGAGTGACACGGCTTTGTTTCTCTGTGCCTCGTCTCCTCACCATTGCGCCTGGAGGTTGGCCAAGACAAGCCTTCGTTTTGTGGTGTTTGGAGGTGTGTTGTAAGCTGTTATGCATGGTGTGTAGCTTGAGGGGGCCTGCGTGGAGTCATCGTCATTCGTGGCTTGTATCGTGTTCATTGTTTCCAATCTTAATGCAGAAGACGTGCAACTTGCATGTTCTTGAAAAACAATCACGTAGCTTGAATGGATTTTTGCTCTCAAGTCTCACCAGTTCAAGAAAGGCACCTGTACCGAAGGTAGGGCTGGCAGGCATGTGAAAATATAATGTATCTTTTGAGTCCTTTGCTTCTTTTTGCCACAGAACAAATGCAAACTGTTAAAGTAAATAATTTTTTTATAAAAGATAAATACCATATCAAGATAATAACAAGTACACCCTACACAATGGTGAAGGGCGGAAATAATTTGAGGTATGTCAAACTCTAAAAACAATTGTGCAAAGAACAAAATAGTCCGGAAACATAATGATATATATGATTCAAACACAATCACTCATACAATAAAAATAGAAACATATTTGATTATAATTAAAACCTACAAACATACCAACAATGTCAGCTCAATTGCAGAGCTTTACCTTTCTAAAAAATCTTTTGCAATTTAATGGAGCAAGAATTTTGAATATCTCTTGGTCGGTTATCAACTCGGTCTTGATGATATTTGTCTCCAAGAAATCAATTTTAACTGTTGTCTTCGCCACTGTTAAAAGCAACGCGAACTCAACGAGGTGATAATAACATTGGAGAAACATGATGTGCCTTTAAAAAATCAGAAAATCTCTTAAGTCTCAAATTCTCCACGTATCAATGATAAATATATAAAGGTTATCTTACTATGATCAGTTTGAGCCCGCCCGTGAGGGGACTTGGCATGGCATCATAAGCAGACAGTATATATGCTGAGCTGTAAGAATGGCCCGCGTCTGCCAGCGCCCAGCAGCCATTTCTTCCACAATCCCTTCATCTTCTACCAGCTCTGCCTCTGCGGGTCTAGCAGTTACCTAACGCTCGCCCATGTCCTACATGCGCCATTCTTGCTCGACAAACCCTAAACCCCTTCCACGCGCTCGTACTCTCGCCCGAAACCCAGCTCCTCCTAAGCAGTAAGCACTGCGCGCGGAGAACACAAACGGCGTTCGTTTCGCGCCGCCGTCGGCATCGACCTCCTCCCCGTCGCCGTAGCCGTCGCCGGGACCAACCACCGTGTTCCCGAGCTCTGCCACGTCCAGGCGATCTTTTCTGCCGAACTTCTCGTCCCATTGCAATCAGCACCCGTCCTCGTCACCCACGTCGCTCTCTCCCGCCACCTCCGTTTCTCCTTTTTTCGCTGCTTGCTTCCATACGCGTCGCTGTTGCCGTATAGCTGCTTTCGTATGTTCATTTTTATATCAGGGGAAGAAGCGAAATGGTAAAAAGCGGAATAGATGGGCGACAGGGAGACCGTGCACTTGGCCGCCCCTCCCACGGCACCGGCTTAGTTAATTAATTAGCTTCTGTTTTCTGTCCAAGCTGTGCTTGATAAAATACTTAGGGAGGCGATTTAAGGTTTAGTGAGCTGATGGGTTCTTTAATCCTCAGTCGACGTCGCAAGCTCCATGATCTGTAGCTACCTGTCAAAACCACTGAAATTCAAGTTCAGATTTAGGGTAAAAACAAGTTCTAAGCTCTATGAGCAGAGATTTAGGAAGTTCTGTTTAGCGCTAGCTAGCGTACTGAAGAATATGTTTAGTTGTGTACTTGTGTCACGTCAGTTGTTACGAACCAACAGTAACGGTACTACATAAAGAGAGTGTCATGTCACTCGTTCGAGAGATGCGTCGAATATGTGGTGCCGCGACTTGTCATGACCAAACACGGCACATATATGTACGAGCGTTAATGGGTGTTATGTCACTTAATTAAGTACAAACAGTTAGACAGTCAAATATGGTGCAGCGACTTGTCATGACCAAATACTGCATATATATGTACATATTCGAATATATGTTTCATATTGTGCTATCATGCCAGTTAAACTGTTAATTAATTAGCAAACAGTAACGGTACAACGTAAAAGGAGTGTTGTGTCACTTGTTCGAAATATGGCAAATATATGGTGCAGCGACTTGCATGACGAAACACTGCATATATATGTACATATGTTTAATTTATTATCATGTCAGTTAATCAGCTAATTAATTACCAACAGTAACGGTACTACATAAAAGTCACTCGTTCGAAATATGTCAAATATATGGTGCAGCGACTTGTCATGAGAAAACACCGACAACAATCTCGCAACAAAGGTATGGACGGTACGTAACTTGGCTTGGACCTTCCACATGATGCTGAACTGCAACATATTAACCACTTGTCATCGTTTCATGAAACCTAGGAGCGGGTGATAACAGTAGTAGAGAATATGACAGCTGAAGTTAACTGTGAATCGGTGAGGCTTCTCCCTATCCTTGTTTCCCATTTACATTCTCACGATTAGAGCAAAGACGAATTAACATTCTCAGATTCTACATGGTCAACTCGGAAAAAGATTTTTTTTCTTTTTGCAACAAAAGAAAAGTTCTTGTACTGAACAGGTTTAATCGCTTTCCTTCATGGAGTGTTGGAGAAGACCAAATATCTGTGTTCATAAGACGCTATAACCTAAGTAAGCCAAGAAACTCCGAAGATAAAACCAAGTTTGTGTCACTAATCAGAGAGGTAGATACTCAAAAGATCATCATCGCCGTATTTAAGATGAATGGGGTTGCACGCACCAGTCCAAGAATGGCACACTGTAGCCCGGCCAGTTCGTTCCTGAAAATGCTAAGATGTTATATATCTAGGCTGTGCTAAGGGAGGGTGCTGTATCTCTAAAGAAATCTGCCTCTGCATTTGGGTATTTTTGCCACCGAACATTTAAAGCAAGGGGAGGCATCAGGCTTTCCCTGAAGGAAGAAGCAAGGGGAGGGCACTGCCATCTTTCCTCGCACTAATATTTGAGCCCAATGAATTCATACTGCAACGGCGCTCTTGCAGAGTAAGTTTACAGATGACAACTAACTGCACGGCAATTTTTGAAGCAGAGATATCAGTATCAACCCTATCAACTTTGGTGAAACTTCACAATTCTTCCCGCCAAGTTTGTCGCACAAAATTCCTGCATTAGTTTTGGATCCCCTTCTGTAGCATTCTGCAGAATATGAAACGGTATTTCACACATGATTTGCAAAAGGGTTCCTACACCCCCAGCATGGTTCGAAATCTTGTGCCAAAAGGAATCTTGAAATGTGACTTGATGTCTAGCCTAGCTAGACACGGCCACCATAGCTGCAGTGGCCGAGAGGATCTAAGGTTGATGCTGAATTGCTGCCTTGATTTGACAATCACCCTACTCATCCCACCATGTTCACAACAAAAATGCTAAGCAGAGCACCTGCCTTGAATTAACCAAACAAGTATTTTTCTAAATGATTATCATACGCAACAGGATTTCAAAATACTTAAGCGCAAAGATTCCAACATATTCAACTATTGCTACACCCTACAACTAGACAGAAAGCGTACATCTACCACAAATAATACATCCCCATGATGAAGCATGAGAGGGACATTTCAACCAAAAGTTAAGAGACGTTGCATCTAACAACCAATCAGAATGGACCTAGGTTTTGGGTGTCACACAAGGCAGACGTGCCCGCACAAGGCACCAACCTGAAATTGCAGAAGAATCAGAAATTCCAACTCAGACAAAACATTGCTTCCAAACAGTCATGCATGCAACCGTTGAAGGTTAGGCAGTGTGCGAAAAGCAGAATTATTATTCGATGACTTTCTGCTCATTTATGACGTTGTCCACCTTTACCATGCCTTTATGACGCAAGTTCTATCAGACAAACCTTACTGGAGCTGTTGCCTATCTCATTTAGAAACATCAACAGACAACAGGCTACGCCTACGAGATTACTTATGATCAGATGAAGACATGATAAGCCCACATCTTTTGGTGAGAAGTTTTACCAAGTAAGCATAATTTCCCTCTTAGATTTTGATACAACCACTCTGCTCACAGAAAAATGTGCTAAACTTGAATGGACAGCCCAAAAGAAGCAAAATGAACCCCAGTTTGTTAAAATGTGCTCCAAAAGACTCTTTTTGCAAACTCAACACTGCACTATCATACCTATATTGCCTACGTTTCTTTCCCTTCTGGACCCACCCTAGCCATGCATCCAACTCAATCGAATGTCTACGGGCCACACACAAAATAAATTCCAACGAAAGTTTTAGTTGCACTGGAAAATTCTCCACTTAGCTCATTAATCTCAAGCAGATAACTGTTGATCATCTGCTTCTTCCGGTGTAACTGTCAAAATCACAGATACATTGTTCGCCCTTTGCACAAGAACTTTGCATTGCCTTCCAACCTTGTCCCACATGATGTCAATAATCTGCAACGAACACTGTATTAACTCGTTTATAAAAAGAGTAATCTGATCCTCTTGAAATGATATCTCAGAGTTCGATGTACAGAACACTGGAATGAAACTCCAGAAGCGCATGAAATGTTATATACAATAGGTACCAGAGAGAGAAATCATCTTTGGCTCATAGGTGTAGATGCTCCCGTTGTCAAAAAAGTATATTTCTAAATATCAAAAAATTTCAAAAAGAAATTCTGGGTGTACATCTTGACATTCTATGTTCGCACACTATGTTTCGCAAAGAAATGACATTTTTTATGGGCTGTGTAAAAAGGAAACTTTTCGGTGATTCAAAATAGCTTTTTACGTGACATATTTTTATCTTTTTTACGTAGGCCACAAAAAATGTCTTTTTTCCACAAACTTTTGTGAATGAACATAGAATGTCCAAATGTACATCCGGGATTTTTCTTCATAATTTTTCAACATTTTAGACTAAACTTAAAATGCATTTTTCTTAATAGGTGCATTTAGACCTATGAACCAAAACACCACCACTGTTCTAGCACCTGGCTTAAATCATTTTAGCATCATTACTTTAACTTCCGTAACATGGTATCACACGGAATCATTGCTACTTTCAAACAAGGAATATTGCAAGTGATAATTTTTTTTAAACCCACAACCAGAGGTTAGCCTAGTTACCTCTTTCACGCTTTCCACCGGTTTACCATCAAACTCAGTGACTACGTCCCCAGGAGCAAATCCTGCACGTTCAGCTGGGCATCCTGGTGTAACCTGGTTGTTCACTCATCTAGCGTCAGCATTGCCAAACTCATGCTAAAACATACCACAGAGTGACACTTCAGAAGAATAATTAGTCAGAACCAGCCGGAAACATAAAAAATAATGGGCATTGAACTGTGATAATTAGAATTTTACAACAAATTTTATTGTAGCACTGTAGTGGGGGATTCAAGAGTAAATCATCCGGGCTGCACAGTGCCTCGTCATACGAGACGAATTAAAAATAGCTTACCACTGAAACGAGGACACCTTTCCTTACATCTGGAAAAGAACTTGATCTTTCTTTAAGTTGTGCAATGATCGTTGGCTTAAGATCAAGCATTTTTAAACCAAGCCACGGATGGACAGCTCTCCTGCATAGCACATTAGAGAAATCTAAGTACCTGCTAAACATACTACGATATATTCCGAAACAACTAGGCTCACAAAGCAACATCATGTTGGATTTTAGTAAAATTTGCAACAGAGACAAAAAGACTGGAGATGATTGCATAGCTGAGTACAACAACAACAACAACATCATCAAAGCCTTTTTCCCAAGCAAGTTGGGGTAGGCTAGATATGAAACCCAACAGAAATGAAAGTAAGCCAAAACAAGAACGAGAAGGAAAAAAGAGAGATTGCATAGCTGAGTATATTATCATAATCCTCTGTACCAGCCAGCATACTTCATCTTGAAATCCTATACTTGCAGGTGTTGTGCAGCTGTAATACTTCTGTAATCCAAAGAATCTATTTATAAACGTAAATGCACACAGCTTGCTACCAATCAACTAATTTCTTGTATATAAAGTGGAAATTCTACCATCATGCCACTTTATTTACCTCATAGAATGCCTAGTTTGGCAAAATAAATGTTCTATACTTCTAGTCACTCCGAATGTGCAGGTCATAGCCCAAAGTAAACAAAGAAATTCCCAATTGGGGGCGAACTACAAAGCAATGTACAATAGTTAAATGCAACCGGCATTATACAACTGAGAAGTCATACCCATTTTTCTTGAAGTGCTCCATTATTTTCACAGTAGAGTCAATTGGTACTGCAAAGCCCAAACCATTACCAGATTTAGCTTTCAACACATTAACTCCAATGATCTCACCATCGAGGTTAGCAAGAGGGCCGCCAGAGTTTCCCTGTAGCTTGCAAATATGTCAACTGTTTGTTCTAGAGAAAATTAGAGAGCAAAACAGACCACATATGTTTGTATTAGGAACATATGAGGCTACATCGGCAACAATGAAAGGAACGGGTGCCTTGTTTTTTAGGATTAGTGTAAGAAGAAAGCAGGTACACAAAACAAGATGGCATTGGCAATGATCAGTTTTGGCAGGCTACATCTTTCATACCAAAGTATCAAACTGCTTGTTGCGTTCAAGAAAATATAACAACAAATCTATGGTTACCACCCAGAGTGAATAATAGATCAGAAAAGAAAGTTGAGTGTCGTAACAGAAGAAGGTAAATGACAGCTAAATAGCTTAAGCTGCTACTTATAGTTTCAGATTTTGCTTGTTCTGTAATTTTTAACGTCTTCATAAAAACTGTTGGATGTATGGTCCTCACCCTTACATGGAGCTCTTAGGAATATCATTTCAACTCATGATTTTTCAGATCTACTGTACACGATCAAATATATATAATTATTGGCAAGATGTAACTGAAATTTCCCCTATTTGTGAAAAAAGGCTAAATGGATTAGCCCGCTATAGCCCGGCTATAGCCTTTCTTAGCTTCTGAAAATGTCGAGGCTAAATGAAATAGCCTGCTATTTTAAACTATGATACAATACTGCTATAATGTTTCCACTTATTTAACTAATTCATATATATGCATGTTCACATAGGAAGTATGAGATTTTACCACATTAATGGGACAATCTGTTTGTATGTACTCCTTTCGTATTCCTCCAAGACCAAGATCACTGCTTTTCCGGTCAACACAACTACAAGAAAGGGGTGAAAGTGGAACACTGAAGTCAACAAATAAATAGCAAGCATGGAATCAGAAGCGAACCAGTAGGTTAGGGTTTTAGTGAAATATTAACCTTACAATGCCAGCTGTAACTGTGTTCTGTAGGCAAAGAGGGGAACCCAAAGCAACAACCCATTCACCTGGTAGAATTTTAGATGACGATCCAAGCCTTGCAGCTGGTAAAGGTGTGCTGGATTTGATCTTCACAATAGCGATATCTGAGTGGCAGTCAGCATTTAGAACAACGCCTTCAAATTCACGGCCATCTTGTAAAGTCACTGTAACCTGTTACAGTTGACCCATTTCTGAGGTAAGAAAGATAATATCTAACAAACATGTATTGAAAGCTATTCTCCTGGATCAACCAAAATGCTGCTGGAACATTTTTAACAATGAGGAAGAGGATGCAAGAGTAACTAAAGGATGTACCTTAAGCACCATTACTGTTTGGTAATTTGTTAGAAAAGGGACATTATCTACTCCTTAGTTCACTCGAATATTACCACTACTGCTGGAGTATTATACATTTATACTGTGGCTTTCACTCGAATTTTGGTCCCATGCTAAAGCCTAGAATTTCAACCCTACTACTTAGTTCCACTATCTTGGCTGGTTTATAACTTGAAAGAATTGTAAAGGACTAAGGACATTCCGTTGAACCATGCATAGAGTACCCAAACATTTACTGAGTAAATTCACAAGCACATAGAGTACCCAAACATTCACATGTGTAAATTTTGCCAATTTCGTTTACATCCAAGAAACAGCATTCACCCAGGAGCAGCTGAGCAGGTTCTCCTGTAAAGACTTTGGGATTCCAACATTTGGAAAATCAACAACTCATATTCAAGCATGATAATAGTTTCATTTGATGAAGATAAACTCCTACAGATACTGTCGGCCTGTAATGAGTAACTCAAAATAAACACCGAGAGATACTGGTAGTGCCAAATTAATAACCTTTCCACTTAGGACTGCTTTCGTGCTTTCAGTATCTGGAACAAGATGGGCGCATGTCAATATCGTTCCATCTGGATCTATGATAGTTCCTGATCCAACGCGCTTAGTTTGCGCCCATTGAGTTTCTACAAGAAATAGTTGCAGATTTACTAAAATAGCTAGTGAAACAGGTAATAAGTTTGACAACATCTACTGCAGTTACATTCACACCTTGCACAAAAGAAATGTTCACAACAGAGGGAGCAACTGCAGCTGCAGCCTCGGCAATTGAATTCCTGCTTAGACATCTCGAATGATCTGAGTTTCCACCAGAACCTTGGTTGCTCAGGTTAGTGGGTGGAACCAATGCAGATGCAAAGGAAATTATGATAGGAAACCTCCCTGTAAAAAAAATTGAACACCGTAAGATATTTTGAAAAGTAATCTCTTAGTAAATAACAAGATACATAGGCAATTATTGGGCGAAACATAGTGCTACATGGGCACGTTGCTATAATGTATAGGTTGATAATGTACATGGGTTTGCACATAGTGTTCGCCCCTGCCAAAACTGGTAATCAACTGGATCTTTAAATCACACCTCAATTTAGTTTAACTAGTCGTTCAGAACAAATGCACACATGTTACTATCCTGATTGCGCACTCTCAACAAATTCTCACATTAATCTGGTTGAAAAGGACAACAACTAAATTCTAGTTACATTATTTTAGACACAGTTGTGTGCCGAGATAGAATTTGTTCCACTTTCGCAGCTAAATACTTCAATCTTGGTCACTTAATTTTTTAATGAAGAAATAAATGTACTTTATCATTTCAAAGAACAATGTGCAGGTCTATATGGGTACTACTAATACAAGCATTAGTTTCTGTTGGGATACTAATCACCTACACTCTTCTCGCTATTGCAATTCCCAAAGAATGCCTCCTTCTACTGCTGTATCCCTCCACAACCTAATGAGATTCCCTTTCCTCTATCTCCTCAATGCCAAATTGCCAAGCTTTACTTTTTTTTTGGAAATCTAATAATCATCAGCAAGGATGCCTTTGTAGGAAATGTTTAATTTTTTTGTAAACGTTGTGTCATTCTTTCAATATTTACTTGTTGCGAAAAATAGCTAATTTGAAACCAAAGAAAACCGTGTGAATACACGGGTGTTGCCGCATAAACAACAGGTTGCTGGCTCCAATATCGAAGCTCTCCGCATGGCACCACAGCGCACTTGAAAAAACTAATCATCGGGAATGGAGAATTAATTAGTGACACGACCTGCTCGTACGTAGGTGGACAACCGCGAGCTAGACCGGGCAAACAAATCGAACCTTGCCACGGGGAGAAGAGGGGGTTGCTGGAGAGGAGTCCCGTGGATGCGGTGGACAGGAGATGGCGGAGCGGCGTGGAGGCAGACACGGTGACGGCCGTGGTGGGGTCGAGGATGCCGCCCGCTCCTGCTCCCGCTGCGGCGGCGCCGGCGGCGAGGAGGAGGGTGGCACGGCGCGCGTTCCGGAACATTCTGGATGGTTCGCGATCGCTTTGAAATTGGATTGCGGGAGAAAAAAAAAAAGTGGTCTGCTGCGAGTGACCCACTTGCTTGGTGAACCACTGGGCCAGTCTGCGGCACTTTAGCGATGTAGAAGAGCGCGTTTGAGCCCAACCACGGACGGGCGACGGCCCACCTCGCACGAGGTGGTTCCAGAGATTTTGTAGTGTTTGTTCAAATCGGCTTCAAAATATTTTGACCCGCAAACTGTATGCCATGTTTATGATCCGATCTCACTACCATTTCTCTACGGAGTAGATGAAATATTCAAAACTAAACTCCATGTTGTATTTCAACTACTCCTTCCGATCCTAAAAAATTGTCGGATAACACATTTTACAAAAAGCAATTCTACTAACTGTTGGACATTTTTTTAGGATCGGAGGGAGTACTTTTTGTTCGCCTTCTGACATCCGACGTTAAATAAAATTTATGATGGATTAGTGTTAAAGTTACCATGTGCCAACTTCTTAACTTGCATGTTATTTGCCTATAGTACCAGGAGATTTTGTTTTTGTTACTATCAAAACATAACCATGAGTGATCTAGTCTCAAAGCCCTCGTCGATACAAAAATATGGTGTCGAAAACGGATTGCGAATGAATATACATACCGAGTGGACAACAATTTGGGTTCCGCCAAACAATTTTAAATGTGTTGATGCCATTTGTTTTGTCCTTTTCTTTGTGGCTTAGCAATTTCACATTTTCTCACATGTGCATTTTTGTCAAATTATCATGCAAAGTACAATTACTAATAGGTTTTGCAAAAAAAAAAACATTTTTTCTACCGGGTGAAAAATAGATTTTCTCCGTCTAGAGTTTCCCGTGTCCCACTGAGTTTCGCCTCATTAAATTCCAATTCTCATCACGCACTAGTAGGAAAAGCCTCATCAGTGGCGCACGAAAATGGGCTTCTGTGGCGCACGGGAGGTGCGCCACAGAAACGGCGTCACAAAAATAAGGTTTCTGTGGCGCATCGGCGATGCGCCACGGAATTGAGGTTTACGTGGCGCACTAGGTCCGGTGCGCCACAGAAATAAGTAGTTCTGTGGCGCATGAGATATAGCTGCGCCACAGAAATATGTGCGCCACAGAATTATGTTTTGGTGCGCCACAGAACAATCTATAGGTATACTCGATTTTGTGCTCCCTGGTGTATTATACTGGTTTTATACACCGTATACAGGTTATATACTGATATAATATAGATAGATATAATATGGACATATATAATCATCACAGCATCATCACATTACTTAGAGCCCGATCGAGTTATACATATAGCTCCATACAACTCATAATCCATGCAAATTAATTAAGTTCTCATCATCTCTAGATACAAACGAAGTGACACCGGCCGCCGCCTACACTAGGATGAAATAGAGTACCGCCGCGACGATGGTGAGCAAGAGCGAGAGCACAAGGAAGGTCTTCATCTTGCTCTTGTTCGCTTGGTGCGCCCTCCACTTGGCAACCGCCTCGTGTCTAGTCGGGTACCCTTTGTAGCAGCTTGCCGCTGAACTTGTGCACTTGTTTCTTGCACTCCTTCCACTCCTCGTACACTCCCGGAACCCGCCCCTCGAACACGACGTAGTACGTCATCTCTATGGACACAAGGCATATTAGTATATAACGCAATGGAAAGAGTTAGAGGGTTCACATGCATACATATTCACAAGAATTAAAGCAAGGAAATAATAATAAACCTAAAAGACATATAGCATCGGTATCACATAAGTAATATGGTTCAACGATAACGACAACAATAGTAATTGAAGTCCAACAACGACGACCACCATTTCTAGCAAATTAAGCAAGTTTAGTTTACAACACAGTACAAATTGTCCATCGATTCAAAGTAATGCTAGGCACACCGGCCTCGGTCAACGAGACGTCTTCTTGAGCGGCTCCGGGAACGACTTGTACAAGTCCTTCGTCGTCCACGTCCTTCCATCACCCTGCCTATGTAGGCGTTCTTCGATATCCCTCTTAGGCAACGCTCTGACTGCGTGTAAGAGCCCCGATCCGTTGGATACATCTTGTAAGATAATTTCCGAGAGCTTTACTTGGATGCGATGGAAGTCTTCTCTAAGATCATCATCACTGATTTCCCCCGACATTTTAATGCGGTTTCGCTTACTAGGTGGCAGAGACATCATCTCTGCATCCTCGACAAACCCTTTAAGGTGATGGAGGACATAGAAGGTCTCCTTAATGCTGCCAGCTGGCTGCTTGATACAAGGGAAGTTGATCACGTGCTTGAACCCGATCTTTTTAGTGTCCGGCCTGATATATTGCCCATTCTTGTCGAAGGTGCCTCCATTTTTGGAGTAGCCAAGGATAGCCTCATCGAGAACACCCCTTATTCTCTTGTAGTCTTTCTTCGTCGTCGTACTCGACGAGTCGAAATACTTGGGCTAGTGACCACTTTGGATCTAGGATGATGAGTGTGCGGTATTTGTCCCTGCTCAACACATGCAATTGAAATGGAATGTTGGAAATGATCGGCAATGGAAGAAATATATAAGAAAGCATAAGTTACGACGGCCGTGAGCGGATGTGTACTTACTCGGGAAAGACGAGGCGGAAGAATGGTGTTGCTCTCTTTGTGCATGAGCATGAAGTTACGGAGGTACCGCACCGCCTTGGTCCGTGTCCTTGAGCCGTCCTGGAGCTGGCTATCGCGCATGTAGTAGGGATCCGCTACCGCGATGTGGCGGGGTCTCTCTCGTTGATCTTCATCCGAAGATTGATCGCGTATAGGCGGACCAAGTTATAGTCGAGCCGTTTCGAGTGAAATAGATTGAAGACGTCCTCGAACGCTATGAAGAAGATATCCGCGGGGTCTTCATTGACGAAGTTACTGGTCGGACGGCACCTTGACCGAGAACACCGGGTAATTTGGATCCTTTTCTTTAAGAAGGACGCTCTCTTGATAATGAATAGAGTGCTTGCAAAGGGAGCATTGGTCCACTTGCGAGGTGTTCCATGTCCGGAGGCGGTATTGGTTTACCGGCTTCATGACACGGGGCAAGCCATCCGGTGTAGGTGGTACCATGTCGTCGGCCCGGATCCTCTTAGGAGCAGGGCTGGCTCGAAGATGCGCCCTTCTTGGCTCCTCTCTTCCTTGCCTTCTTCACCGACCTCACTGGGGGTGCTTGGTGGTGCTGATGGTGGTGCTTCGGGTCTTGGTGGTGCTTCGAGGTCGGCTGGGGTTGATTTGGGTGGCTCCCGATGATCGTCTTACGCAGCGTGTTAGGGCTGAAAACGGTAGCGAGGCTTGACTTGAGCTGGATTGCCGGCCTCCGGAGGAGTGTCTTGAGAAAGACCCGTGAAGACCAGGCGCTGCTTCGTCACTGTAGGGGGACGACCAAGTTGATCGCCGTGTGTGCGGAAGGCTTTTTCATCCATAGGAGGCATGTACATATCTTGACTGCAGGCGCCAGTGTTGATGTAGGCATCGATGTCATCATCATCATCTACATCGTTGCCATCAAGTGGCGCCATGTCCTGGACCTTAGGTGGTGGCGGTTGCGATGCCGCCGCTTGGCGTACCGTGCGTCTAGTTGACGGTCGTTGCGGTAGCGCTCCCAACAAGCTGTTTGTGGCGTGTGGTGGTGGCGGCGATCGTCGGTTCCTTCCGGGTGGCGGCGGCGACCGCCGGTTCCTTCGGGGTAGTGGGGGCGGCGACCGCCGTTTCCTTAAGGGTGTCGTCGGCTGGCGATCTTGGGCCGGATGATAGGGGAGGTGGCGTCGGTGCTTTTCTTAGCACTCGGAAGACCCCCCCGGACGAATGCGGTTCTTCGGCCATTTCATAACCCATGAGGTGCAATCCCCAAGGGGCAAAACGTCGCCTTCGTCCGTGCCGGAGGTTGAAAGGGGGCATGGCGTAGCGGTACTCCGGCACTACCATTACCAACTTGACCTTCGCCACGTCTTCCACCAATCTAGCGCCGTGCATAACGCGGGAAGCCATGACATGGCCGCTAGCAACTTCCACCAACTTGCCGCCGGGCTCCACCGTTTGCAGAAATATGCATTGTTCATCCTGAGTCAGGGGCGCCATGTTGGGCATCGTGAGATGGCAGTCACGAAAGGCATATATAGTTAAAGAAGATGACGCGAAGGAGTAACTAATGAGTTTACCTCCTTGATGGCGTCGATCTCGGCTACTGTCGATACAAGGGCGGCGGTTGGGGCGTCAATGCGACCAGTTGGAGCTGCGGCGGCGGTTGGAGCTGCGGCGTCGGGTGGAGCGGCGGCGTCTGGTGGAGCCCCGACGTCGGCGTCGGGTGGAGCGGCACCGTCGGCGACACGTGGAAGCTTGAGTTGCTGCCGCTGATGCTGGGCACATGTATCGGCCCCACTTGACCTCCCGCCTTCCAAGCAGCTAACCCCTCCATCAACCCAGGGGATGATCGCCGGATCTTCTCGTCCAATAACTTGTTCATCATCTCCGTGTTCTCCACGAGGCTTTTCGGCCACCAGCTTCTCTAGTGACTCCACCTTCTTCTTCGGCTCCCGAACCTCGGATTTATCCTTAGCCGACGACCTCCTCTCCAGCTTTCTCGTCTTGGCATCCGATCCGTAGTACTCGGATAGCTTCATACTTTTGCCAAAGCCGGACACACGGCCACCCGACGTCGGTGGCTTGTCCAACTCCCTCTCCTTGTATTTGTTCATCGCCCTGTTGAAAGGCATGTCCCACGGTTCCGTCGACCCCTGGGACGACGGGCCAGCCTTCGTCAACTCTTCATCCTTCAGACAAAGGAACTTAAGGTTAGCCCATTTGGCTTCATTGCCTAATAAGATGAGCGAAATAATATAGAACTATCCTTACCAGGTACTTCTCGAAATCCCTCACGTCTTCGTGATCCGTAATAAATTCCCCCGTCTTCCAGTCTAAGTAGTAGCGGGACCGGACAAAGTTCCTAGCCTGTTCATCCTGGATTTTGTGCCAGGGGTTTTCTTTCCCCAGACGTACCATCTCGGCATCCTCCTTGTCCCAAGTGGGCTGTTTTCCTTGGTAACCGCCGCTTCCGCAATGGTGGGTCCCTAAGTTCAAGTACCGCATTTTCTTCCCCCAGGCGGTCCATTTTTTAACAGCTGTCGATGCTGTAAGTAAGACTTGAATGCATTAAAGTCTTCTAAGGAGATCGACGGGTCTTTGGTACTTATCCTCTCCCAGCTTTCACCGGCATCGATCTTTCTCTTCAGCCGGTTCTTCCAGCTGCTCAAGGCGGTGCTCATCTTCGTGAGAGCTAAAGAGTCCACCTTCTTATTGAACGGCTCCGGGAACGTGTATCGTTGGTGAAGCTTCTGGAGGAGGGATTGGGCGATAGCCTCGTTCTCCTTGCTTCTGAGGTCCTGAGTTAGGATCGGCACGGTTTCACGGACGATGCATCCCAGTTGCATGCCGTACCCTTTGGCAACCCACGAAGGCTCCAGCGGTAGGCCACTTTCGGAGACTACCGTGACAGCATCGGTGACGTTGGCGAGCACTTGCGGCCTCCGATCCCTCCTTGGCCTCCTCGCCGTCCTCTTCTTCTTACCCTCCTGAGGGTTGCCGCCGCTATCACCTTCCGTGCGGTTGGCCGCGTTCTCTTCACCGGTCGTCTCTTCACCGGTCTCGGCGGCGTCGTCCCAGGTATCGTCATCGTCGCCGGTGTCGGCGGCGTCCCCCCGGCCCTCTCCCTCGGAGGCGGCGTCCCGGCCCTCGTCGGTGTCGTCGGCGGCCCCCGGCCCTCTCCCTCGGAGGCGGCGTCCCGGCCCTCTTCCTCATCGCCGGGCGACTCGGCGGCGGCCTTCCGGGGCTGCTCGTAGCCCTCCCGAAGTCCTTGTTGGCCTCTCTCGCTTCTTCGTTCGGCTCCTGGGCTTAGAAGTGCTGCCCGACATGTTTATTTGCACTTCATTAAAAAGAGGCAAAAAGTTAGTACAAAAGTCAACCAAAAAATTCGGCATGACCTTTGCTATTTTTTCTACGTAGGAGTGCCCATTTCTCAACCGAAACGGAAGTTAATCAACGCTTCGGGAGAAATGGGCAACTCAATGAAATCCCTGCAAAAATATCCACCATATACACCATATATCCACCATATCCAGCATACAAAATTGCACCATATCCACCATATATCCACCATATCAGTTAGTACTACAAACCAGAAAACCTGGACATATATAGTTCCTATTTTTTTTAACCTGGAGCACTACAACAAATTAACCTGAAGCATCTACAATACATCAAACAAAACCTGGAGCATCAATACAGCAGGCATTATTAACCTAGAGCATCAATACAACAGATATTATTAACCTGGAGCATCTAAAACAAATTAACCTGGAGAATCTATAATACATCAAACAAAACCTGGAGCAATCACCTGGAGCACTACAACAAACCTGGAGCATATTTTTAACCAACTGTTAGCATATTTAGTGCAGCCAAGGCAGTAGCTAATGACTTAGAAAAATGACTTCAATAGTAGGTAGTAGCATTTCATTCAAAATCAACTAGGTAGTATCATTTCATCATTAGCTTGTTCATTTTTTTCATTTGTATTAAAAAACCTATTGCATTGTATTAAAAAACCTACTGCATTGTTCATTTTGTTGAACCATGTACATCAACAGAGTAGTAGCAGCTTCATTTTAATTTTCATTTAAACAAACTTCATTCTTTTTCAGAGAGAACTTCAAGAACTTTATTAGTTCTACTTGCATTTTCTCAACTAACACGAGTTCATATATACTATATATATACTTGTATATATACTGCAACCATCTATGCATTTAATCATGTATTTAATCAGTGGTCATATGTGAACTAAAACCATCTATTTAATCAGTGGCCAAAGGTGAACTAAAACTATCTATGCATTCTTATCTTGCAACCAGGAAGCATGAGCATGATCATTTCATAAATGAATTCAAAACATAAAATGGAAGCAGGAGACACAAGTGATTCACTAGCACATGCAACACACACATGATCACTAACTCTCACCCTAATTCTGTTCTTACTAAATGACATGATTAATATCTACATTTTGGCATCCATTCATTCTATGCAAACAAATTGAATCATTATGAATACACAGTTCATCAATAAATAGTTCCAGTAATTCATACTGACTCTCTGTTAACCCTCTTTTAAACATTGTCAAAATTCTTATCATCTTGTCTAAATCAAAATTCATACTTGACCATCAAATTTCTATTTGACTAACACATCAAAATTCATAAATTGAATGTCCACACAAGCTACAGACAGCACTACATCAAAATTCATACGACCATCAAAATTATATTTGATTATATGTATATGCAACATTGTCAATTGCTCAATAGAAATTAACTACATCACCAGCAAGAAGTTAAGCAAATTGAGAACCAAATTGAGAGGCACAGGGGAGAGGGAGGGAGGCACAGGGGAGAGGGAGGGGCCGGGGCACAGGGGAGAGGGAGGGAGGCACAGGGGAGAGGGAGGGATCTCACCGACGGCGGCGCTAGGCGGTGATGGCGAGCGCAGGCGATGGTCCTCCTCCTCCTCCTCCTGCTCGCGGCGTGGGCGGGGTGGTCCTCCTCCTCCTGCTCGCGGCGTGGGCGGGGTGGTCCTCCTCCTCCTGCTCGCGGCGTGGGCGGGGTGGTCCTCCTCCTCCTCCTCTTCCTCCTGCTCGGCGGTGCTAGGCGGCGGTGGCGAGTGCAGGGAAGCGACGACGGCGAGCGCTGGGAAGATCGAGCTAGGGTTCGTCACGCGATACGAATGGGGAAGAGAGAGATGGGGGGAAGAGCGAACCGCTCATTTCACCAAGTCGATGAGATTACGTGGCGCACCTAGTTGTGCATGCGCCATAGAATTCCTTAATTTCGTGGCGCACCAAGCGGGACATGCGCCACAGAATTAAGGAATTCTATGGCGCATGCACAACTAGGTGCGCCACAGAATTTACTGACTTAGTAAACAAATTTGGCTAATGCTGTGTTCTGTCAGAAACACAACATTAGCCCGGTGGTTAAGCCCAGTGTTAGGCTTGGGTAACCCAGGTTCGAACCCTGGTTGCCCCTACTTTTTTCCCTTTTTAAAAATGTTTTTGTTACATTTTCAAGAAACAACACAACATTTAATAATAATTACTAGAGATTTTTAATTAAAAATTACTTGTCTCACACACACACATGTTCTTGTCTCTCTCACACACACATGCATGTACTTGTCACACACACATACACCAAAAAAAGATCTTCGTCCCGGCTCCGAGCTCTAGCGTCTGTTCGCAATGTTCTTGCCCATTCTCACACACACATGCATGTACTTTTCTCATACAAACATTATTTAGTAATTAGTAGAGAATTATAAATTACTTGTATCATACAAACATGTTCTTGTTTCTCTCACACACACATGCATGTACTTGTCTAACACACACACTCACACACATGTGATAGACCAAAAAAAGATCTTCTTCGTCCCGGCTCCGAGCTCTAGCGTCTCTTCGCAATCTTCTTGCCCTTTCGGTTGTTGGCGGTTGAATACTTTATGCCGGCCACCTTGAGATTTCTTCGCGTGAACGGACAACCTTTAGAGGGTAGGGAGGTCTTCCTTCTTACTTTACGAGTAGTAGGCATGTCGAAGTGCTGTCGAATTCCTCCTCAATCTTCGGGTCACCGTTCTTGTCCAAGTCTTCCTCGTTGGCGTCTCCTTGCATTCCTATGATGCTCCTCTTGCCCCTCCTCACGACAACACGGCTAGGCCTCGACGGATCGGTGATGAAGAAGCATTGGTCAACTTAGCTACCGAGTACCCATGGCTCATTTTTCGCGGATGCGTTCTTCGATTTTGCATCGGGTATAACCATGGTGGTGAAATATCATCCTTCTTTTCGACCTTCTTGGCCCATCTCACACGAAACATTGGCACCATCTCTCCACAGTAATTGAGCTCCCATATCTCCTCGATCCTTCCAAAAAATGTTTCCTTGACATTAGTCTCGTCATCGACGTATGATAGCATAGTTACTCCTGAGTTTTGATTTTCACTATTTCTGTCCTTTTCCTCGGTGTAGAATCTGTAACCGTTGATGTCGTACCCCTGATAGGTCCTTACGTTATGCGCGGGTCCCTGTGATAAGGTGTATATGAGTTTTTCATCTTCGGTAGAAGGCCTTTTTCTCTGTGCTTCAACCAGTTGAGTTTGCTTGAACCAACGCGTGAAGCTAGAGTTGTGCTTTTTGGTTACGTCTCCCATCTTCCTCGGCCGGCCCATATCGATGTAATTCTGCTCGACCATGCTTTTGTGCTCTTGCACGAAAGGTTCGATCAGTTTTAAGTGTTGTAGCGCGACCCGGTGAGCCCTGTCAAAGTCGTCGCGTCGATTTTCAATGCCGACATGGACCGAGCGGTAGCCCTCGCGGTGACCGACTCCGGCGAGCCTCCCGAGGTGCGTCCTGGGGGTAGACCAACATGATCCTCGTCGTCCTCGGTGCTTAGATAATTCGGCGGAAGGAGATGCACTCGTAGGTTAGAAACCCCTTGGCCGTGCTTGCGTCCGGACGGGCCCTATTGCGAACGTATCCTTTCATGACACCGTTACTGCCTTTCGAAAGGCATCATGTTGTGGAGGAACGTTGGGCCGAGCTGCTTGATGTCTTCAACGACATGGAGAAGGAGATGGACGCATATATCACGAGAATGCGGGCGGGAAGTAAATCTCGAGCTCACATAGTATCACCACGATCTCATCCTGTAGCATCTTGAGCTGCCTCACGCCGATCGACTTCCTGGTGATAACGTCAAAAAAGTTGCAAAGGCCAAACAGCGTATCACGGACGTGCTCGTCCATTATGCCTCGGATCGCAACGGGAAGTATCTGCGTCATTAGCACGTGGCAATCGTGAGACTTCATCCCGGTGAACCTCTTCTTCGCTACGTCCGGATATCCGCTTATATTCCCCGAGTAACCGTGAGGAACTTTCACTCCTAGGAGGCACCGAAAAGCTGCTCGAGCTCCTCCGGACTCGTTGTGAAGCGAGCGGCGGGAAGCTGCACCACGTTCTTCTTAGCCCTTTTGCGGAGACGTTGAGTCCCTTCCGTCGATCATCATCATCATCATCATCGTCGTCGTCGATATCGGGGGCTTGAAGATCTTTCCCGATGCCAAAATGTTTAAGATCGTATCTTGCTTTCGGTCCATCCTTGGACTTTTCCGAGTTGCAAAGAGTGCCAAGCGGACTCTCGGTAACGTTCTTCGTAATGTGCATGACATCGAGGCTGTGGGGCGTGTGGAGGACCTTCCAGTACTCCAAGTCGTGGAAAACATACCTCGCTTTCCATACACCGAGCAGCGGCTCTGGCTTCGGTCGCTTCTTTCCCGATGCTGGGCACTCCTTCCAATTTTTCAGAAGATCATCGATTTCTGCGCCGCTCCTCGGGCGTGGGGGTCCATCGGGCTCATCTTTACCATTGAACAGATCACCGCGTTTTCTCCATGGGTGATCCAAGCGAAGCCACCTTCGAGCACCTGGGTACATGATACGTCTCCGACGTATCGATAATTTCTTATGTTCTATGCCATATTATTGATGATACCTTCATGTTTTATGCACACTTTATGTCATATTCGTGCATTTTCTGGAACTAACCTATTAACAAGATGCCGAAGTGCCAGTTCCTGTTTTCTGCTGTTTTTGGTTTCAGAAATCCTAGTAACGAAATATTCCCGGAATTGGACGAAACGAAGACCCAGGGCCCTATTTTTCCACGGAGCTTCCAGAAGACCTAAGAACACACGAAGTGGGGCCACGAGGTGGCCAGGCTATAGGGCGGCGCGGCCCAAGCCCTGGCCGCGCCGACCTATAGTGTGGGCCCCTCGTGACGCCCCTTGACCTGCCCTTCCGCCTACTTAAAGCCTCCGTCGCGAAACCCACGATGCGAAAAACCACGATACGGAAAACCTTGCGAGACGCCGTCGCCGCCGATCCCATCTCGGGGGATTACGGAGATCTCCTCCGGCACCCTGCCGGAGAGGGGATTCATCTCCCGGAGGACTCTACACCGCCATGGTCGCCTCCGGAGTGATGAGTGAGTAGTTCACCCCTGGACTATGGGTCCATAGCAGTAGCTAGATGGTTGTCTTCTCCTCATTGTGCTTCATTGTTGGATCTTGTGAGCTGCCTAACATGATCAAGATCATCTATCCGTAATTCTATATGTTGTGTTTGTCGGGATCCGATGGATAGAGAATACCATGTCATGTTAATTATCAAGTTATTATACATGTGTTGTTTATGATCTTGCATGCTCTCCGTTTCTAGTAGAGGCTCGGCCAAGTTTTTACTTTTAACTCCAAGAGGGAGTACTTATGCTCGATAGTGGGTTCATGCACGCATTGACACCGGGACGAGTGACGAAAGTTCTAAGGTTGTGTTGTCTTGTTGCCACTAGGGATAAAACATTGGCGCTATGTCCGAGGATGTAGTTGTTGATTACATTACGCACCATACTTAATGCAATTGTCCGTTGTTTAGCAACTTAATGCTTGGAGGGGTTCGGATGATAACCTGAAGGTGGACTTTTTAGGCATAGATGCGGTTGGATGGCGGTCTATGTACTTTGTCGTAATGCCCAATTAAATCTCACTATACTTATCATGTCATGTATGTGCATTGTTATGCCCTCTCTATTTGTCAATTGCCCGACTGTAATTTGTTCACCCAACATGCTTTTATCTTATGGGAGAGACACCTCTAGTGAACTGTGGACCCCGGTCCATTTTTAATACTGAAATACAAATCTGCTGCAATACTTGTTTTACTGTTTTCTCTGCAAACAATCATCTTCCACACAATACGGTTAATCCTTTGTTACAGCAAGCCGGTGAGATTGACAACCTCAACTGTTTCGTTGGGGCAAAGTACTTTGGTTGTGTTGTGCGGGTTCCACGTTGGCGCCGGAATCTACGGTGTTGCGCCGCACTACATCCCGCCGCCATCAACCTTCAACGTGCTTCTTGGCTCCTCCTGGTTCGATAAACCTTGGTTTCTTTACGAGGGAAAACTTGCTGCTTGTGCGCATCATACCTTCCTCTTGGGGTTGCCCAACGAACGTGTGAAATACACGCCATCAAGCTCTTTTTCTGGCGCCGTTGCAGGGGAGATCAAGACACGCTGCAAGGGGAGTCTCCACTTCCCAATCTCTTTACTTTGTTTTTGTCTTGCTTTATTTTATTTACTACTTTGTTTGCTGCACTTATATCAAAACACAAAAAAATTAGTCGCTAGCTTTACTTTATTTGTTGTCTTGTTTGCTATATCAAAAACACACAAAAAATTAGTTTACTTGCATTTACTTTATCTAGTTTGCTTTATTTACTACTGCTAAAATGGCCAACCCTGAAAATACTAAGTTGTGTGACTTCACTAGCACAAATAATAATGATTTCTTATGCACACCTATTGCTCCACCTGCTACTACGGCAGAATTCTTTGAAATTAAACCTGCTTTACTTAATCTTGTTATGCGAGAGCAATTTTACAGTGTTAGTTACGATGATGCTTGCTGCCCATCTCAATAATTTTGTTGAACTATGTGAAATGCAAAAATATAAAGATGTAGATGGTGACATTATAAAATTAAAATTGTTTCCTTTCTCATTAAGAGGAAGAGCTAAAGATTGGTTGCTATCTACTGCCTAAGAATAGTATTGATTCATGGACTAAATGCAAGGATGCTTTTATTGGTAGATATTATCCCCCTGCTAAAATTATATCTTTGAGGAGTAGCATAATGAATTTTAAACAATTGGATAATGAACATGTTGCTCAAGCTTGGGAAAGAATGAAATCTCTGGTTAAAAATTGCCCAACCCATGGAGTGACTACTTGGATGATCATCCAAACCTTCTATGCGGGACTAAATTTTTCTTCGCGGAATTTATTGGATTCAGCTGCTGGAGGTACCTTTATGTCCATCACTCTTGGTGAAGCAACAAAGCTCCTTGATAATATGATGGTTAATTACTCTGAATGGCACACGGAAAGAGCTCCACAAGGTAAGAAGGTAAATTCGTTGAAGAATCCTCTTCCTTGAATGATAAGGTTGATGCTATTATGTCTATGCTTGCAAATGATAGGACTAATGTTGATCCTAATAATGTTCCATTAGCTTCATTGGTTGCTCAAGAAGAACATGTTGATGTGAACTTCATTAAAAATAATAATTTCAACAACAATGCTTATCGGAACAATTCTAGTAATAACTATAGGCCATATCCTTATAATAATGGTAACGGTTATGCTAATTCTTATGGGAATTCTTACAACAATAATAGGAATACACCCCCTGGACTTGAAGCCATGCTTAAAGAATTTATTAGTACACAAACTGCCTTTAACAAATGCGGTTGAGGAAAAGCTCAATAAAATTGATATTCTTGTTTCTAGAGTTGATAGTCTTGCCTCTGATGTTGATATTTTGAAATCGAAAGTTATGCCTAATAGAGATATTGAAAATAAAATTGTTACTACAGCAAATGCCATCCAAGTTAGAATTAATGAGAATATAAGATTAATGGCTGAACTGTGTGCTAGGTGGGATAGAGAAGAAAATGAAAAACTAGCTAAAAAGGAAAATTTAGTTAAGGTTTGGACTATTACCACCACTAGCAATGCTAATGATTCATATGTTGCTGCACCTCCTACTATCCATGATAAAATAATTGGTGTTGGCAATGCTTCTACTCCTAGTGCAAAGCGCGCAAAATTACCTGAAACTGCTAAAGCTGTTGAAATGCTTGTGATAAAACTGCTGAAATTTTTTCCAACCTTGGGGATGATAATCCCATTGCTTTAGATTGTAATGATTTAGATTTTGATGATTGCCACATCTCTGAAGTTATAAAGTTCTTACAAAAACTTGCTAAAAGTCCCGATGCTAGCGCTATAAATTTGGCTTTCACAAAACATATTACAAATGCTCTCATAAAAGCTAGAGAAGAGAAACTAAAACTTGAAACTTCTATTCCTAGAAAGCTAGAGGATGGTTGGGAGCCCATCATTAAAATGAGAGTCAAAGATTTTGATTGTAATGCTTTATGTGATCTTGGTGCAAGTATTTCTGTTATGCCTAAAAAAGTCTATGATATGCTTGACTTGCCACCATTGAAAAACTGCTATTTGGATGTTAATCTCGTGATAATGCTAAAAAGAAACCTTTGGGGAAAGTTGATAATGTTCATATTATGGTTAACAATAACCTTGTCCCCGTTGATTTTGTTGTCTTGGATATTGAATGCAATGCATCTTGCCCCCATTATATTGGGAAGACCTTTTCTTGAACCGTTGGTGCTACTATTGATATGAAGGAAGGTAATATTAAATATCAATTTCCTCTCAAGAAAGGTATGGAACACTTCCCTAGAAAGAGAATGAAGGTACCTTATGATTCTATTATTAGAACAAATTATGATGTTGATGCTTCATCTTTCGATGTTACTTGAGATACACTTTACGCGCCTAGGCTGAAAGGCGTTAAAGAAAAGCGCTTATGGGAGACAACCCATGTTTTTACTCCAGTATTTTTGTTTTATATTTGTGTCTTGGAAGTTGTTTACTACTGTAGCAACCTCTCCTTATCTTAGTTTTATGTTTTGTTGTGCCAAGTAAAGTCTTTGATAGAAAAGTAAGTACTAGATTTGGATTACTGCGCAGTTCCAGATTTCTTTGCTGTCACGAATCTGGGTCTATCTCCCTGTAGGTATCTCAGAAAATTACGCCAATTTACGAGCATGATCCTCAGATATGTACGCAACTTTCATTCAATTTGAGCATTTTCGTTTGAGCAAGTCTGGTGGCCTAATAAAATCCATCTTTACGGACTGTTCTGTTTTGACAGATTCTGTCTTTTATTTCGCATTGCCTCTTTTACTATGTTGGATGAATTTCTTTGATCCACTAATGTCCAGTAGCTTTATGCAATGTCCAGAAGTGTTAAGAATGATTGTGTCACCTCTGAACATGTGAATTTTTATTATGCACTAACCCTCTAATGAGTTGTTTCGAGTTTGGTGTGGAGGAAGTTTTCAAGGATCAAGAGAGGAGTATGATGCAATATGATCAAGGAGAGTGAAAGCTCTAAGCTTGGGGATGCCCCGGTGGTTCACCCCTGCATATATTAAGAAGACTCAAGCGTCTAAGCTTGGGGATGCCCAAGGCATCCCCTTCTTCATCGACAACATTATCGGGTTCCTCCCTGAAACTATATTTTTATTCGGCCACATCTTATGTACTTTGCTTGGAGCGTCGGTTTGTTTTTGTTTTTTTGTTTTGTTTGAATAAAATGGATCCTAGCATTCACTTTATGGAGAGAGACACGCTCCGCTGTTGCATATGGACAAATATGTCCTTAGGCTCTACTCATAGTATTCATGGCGAAGTTCTTCTTCGTTAAATTGTTATATGGTTGGAATTGGAAAATGATACATGTAGTAACTCTAAAATGTCTTGGATAATTTGATACTTGGCAATTGTTGTGCTCATGTTTAAGCTCTTGCATCATATACTTTGCACCCATTAATGGAGAAATACTTAGAGCTTGCTAATTTGGTTTGCATATTTGGTTTCTCTAGAGTCTAGATAACATCTAGTATTGAGTTTTGAACAACAAGGAAGACGGTATGGAGTCTTATAATGTTTACCATATGTCTTTATGTGAGTTTTGCTGTACCGTTCATCCTTGTGTTTGTTTCAAATAACCTTGCTAGCCTAAACCTTGTATCGAGAGGGAATACTTCTCATGCATCCAAAATACTTGAGCCAACCACTATGCCATTTGTGTCCACCATACCTACCTACTACATGGTATTTATCCGCCATTCCAAAGTAAATTGCTTGAGTGCTACCTTTAAAATTCCATCATTCACCTTTGCAATATATAGCTCATGGGACAAATAGCTTAAAAACTATTGTAGTATTGAATATGTACTTATGCACTTTATCTCTTATTAAGTTGCTTGTTGAGCGATAACCATGTTTACGGGGACGCCATCAACTATTCTTTGTTGGATATCATGTGAGTTGCTATGCATGTCCGTCTTGTCCGAAGCAAGAGAGATCTACCACCTTCATGGTTGGAGCATGCATATTGTTAGAGAAGAACTTTGGGCCGCTAACTAAAGCCATGATTCATGGTGGAAGTTTCGGTTTGGACATATATCCTCAATCTCATATGAGAATAATAATTGTTGCCACATGCTTATGCATTAAAGAGGAGTCCATTATCACATTGTCCATGTTGTCCCGGTATGGATGTCTAAGTTGAGAATAATCAAAAGCGAGAAATCCAAAATGCGAGCTTTCTCCTTAGACCTTTGTACGGGCGACATGGAGGTACCCCATTGTGACACTTGGTCAAAACATGTGCATTGCAAAGATCCGGTAGTCCAAGTTAATTAGGACAAGGTGCGGGCACTATTAGTATACTATGCATGAGACTTGCAACTTGTAAGATATAATTTACATAACTCATATGCTTTATTACTACCGTTGACAAAATTGTTTCATGTTTTCAAAATAAAAGCTCTAGCACAAATATAGCAATCGATGCTTTCCTCTTTGAAGGGCCATTCTCTTTACTTTTATGTTGAGTCAGTTCACCTATCTCTCTCCACCTCAAGAAGCAAACACTTGTGTGAACTGTGCATTGATTCTTACATACTTGCATATTGTACTTGTTATATTACTCTATATTGACAATTATCCATGAGATATACATGTTACAAGTTGAAAGCAACCGCTGAAACTTAATCTTCCTTTGTGTTGCTTCAATACCTTTACTTTGATTTATTGCTTTATGAGTTAACTCTTATGCAAGACTTATTAATACTTGTCTTGAAGTACTATTCATGAAAAGTCTTTGCTATATGATTCACTTGTTTACTCATGTCATCACCATTGTTTTGATCGCTGCATCCACTACATATGTTTACAAATAGTATGATCAAGGTTATGATGGCATATCACTTCAGAAATTATCTTTGTTATCGTTTTACCTGCTCGGGACGAGCGAGAACTAAGCTTGGGGATGCTTGATACGTCTCCGACGTATCGATAATTTCTTATGTTCTATGCCATATTATTGATGATACCTACATGTTTTATGCACACTTTATGTCATATTCGTGCATTTTACGGAACTAACCTATTAACAAGATGCCGAAGTGCCGGTTCCTGTTTTACTGCTGTTTTTGGTTTCGAAATCCTAGTAACGAAATATTCTCGGAATTGGACGAAACGAAGACCCAGGGCCCTATTTTTCCACGGAGCTTCCAGAAGACCGAAGAACACACGAAGTGGGGCCACGAGGTGGCCAGGCTATAGGGCGGCGCGGCCCAAGCCCTGGCCGCGCCGACCTATAGTGTGGGCCCCTCGTGACGCCCCTTGACCTGCCCTTCCGCCTACTTAAAGCCTCCGTCGCGAAACCCACGATGCGAAAAACCACGATACGGAAAACCTTGCGAGACGCCGTCGCCGCCGATCCCATCTCGGGGGATTACTGGAGATCTCCTCCGGCACCCTGCCGGAGAGGGGATTCATCTCCCGGAGGACTCTACACCGCCATGGTCGCCTACGGAGTGATGAGTGAGTAGTTCACCCCTGGACTATGGGTCCATAGCAGTAGCTAGATGGTTGTCTTCTCCTCATTGTGCTTCATTGTTGGATCTTGTGAGCTGCCTAACATGATCAAGATCATCTATACTGTAATTCTATATGTTGTGTTTGTCGGGATCCGATGGATAGAGAATACCATGTCATGTTAATTATCAAGTTATTATACATGTGTTGTTTATGATCTTGCATGCTCTCCGTTTCTAGTAGAGGCTGCGGCCAAGTTTTTACTTTTAACTCCAAGAGGGAGTACTTATGCTCGATAGTGGGTTCATGCCTGCATTGACACCAGGACGAGTGACGGAAAGTTCTAAGGTTGTGTTGTGCTTGTTGCCACTAGGGATAAAACATTGGCGCTATGTCCGAGGATGTAGTTGTTGATTACATTACGCACCATACTTAATGCAATTGTACTGTTGTTTAGCAACTTAATGCTGGAGGGGTTCGGATGATAACCTGAAGGTGGACTTTTTAGGCATAGATGCGGTTGGATGGCGGTCTATGTACTTTGTCGTAATGCCCAATTAAATCTCACTATACTTATCATGTCATGTATGTGCATTGTTATGCCCTCTCTATTTGTCAATTGCCCGATTGTAATTTGTTCACCCAACATGCTTTTATCTTATGGGAGAGACACCTCTAGTGAGCTGTGGACCCCGGTCCATTCTTTAATACTGAAATACAAATCTGCTGCAATACTTGTTTCTACTGTTTTCTGTGCAAACAATCATCTTCCACACAATACGGTTAATCCTTTGTTACAGCAAGCCGGTGAGATTGACAACCTCACTGTTTCGTTGGGGCAAAGTACTTTGGTTGTGTTGTGCAGGTTCCACGTTGGCGCCGGAATCTCTGGTGTTGCGCCGCACTACATCCCGCCGCCATCAACCTTCAACGTGCTTCTTGGCTCCTCCTGGTTCGATAAACCTTGGTTTCTTTCTGAGGGAAAACTTGCTGCTGTGCGCATCATACCTTCCTCTTGGGGTTGCCCAACGAACGTGTGAAATACACGCCATCAGTACACGGTTTTCGAGGACCCGGGATCCCTTGGTAGTTGTAGATGCGGGGTCTCGTCCATGCACTTCACACAGCCGTTGAATCCGTGGCCGACACAGGCGGATACATATGCGTAACCGGGATAGTCCGTGACCGTCGTGATCAACGCGGCTCTCATATCGAAATAAGTTCTAGTGTAGGCGTCCCACGTACGGGGTGGCGTCTTCCACAACGTGTCTAACTCCTCTTTCGGCAGCCCGAGATACAAATGCATGTCGACACCTGGTTGTTTCGGCCCTGAATGAGAATACTCAGGTGTATGTACCTTTGCTTGGTGCACAGCCACGGGGGTAGGTTGTAAGGCCATACAAACACGGGCCGGGTGCTATGCGTGCTACTCCGGTTGCCGAACGGATTGAGTCCATCGGTGCTCATACCCAGCCTCGATGTTCCTTGCGTCGCCCCGAACCTAGGGAAGGCGATGTCCAATGCTTGCCACTGTCCGGCGTCGAAGGGTGTGTCGGCATATAGCCCATCTCCGGATCTTCTTCGGGCTTACGCCTTTCCGCGTGCCATTGCATGAGCTTTGCTTCCTTAGGGTCCACGAAATACCGCTGCAAACGGGGAGTGATAGGAAAGTACCATACCACTTTTCGAGGTACCTTCTTGTTCCCAACCTTGTACCGTCCGTGGCACACACCGAACATGTGGTTCTGTCCTTGTACTCGCACCTATAAATCACACAATCATTAATGCAGGCGTGGTATTTTTCGTGCGGTAGGTCAAGGGGACACACGACTTTCTTGGCCTCCTCGGTACTACTTGGCAATGTGTTCCCCTCCGGGAGATGATCGTGCCGGAATTTTAAGTTCTTGCTTGAAGCTGGAATCGGTCCACTTGTTCTGCGTCTTCATCTGCGGGTAATCAAGCGTTACATGCAAGCGCGTATCCTGCGGACGACACCCGGGAAAGATCGGAGTCATCCCGTCTTTCTCCATTTGCGACATGACTTGGCTCTCTCTCTAGCTGCAACTCTATCGTTGCTCGTCTCCTGGAGGAGAAGATCTTGAACATGAGAGTCCCGCAAGGCCGAAATTAGCGGGGTCGCGCCGGAATCTTCTTCTTCATCATGATGATCTTCTCCGCCGGCATCTTCTTCTTCATGATGATCTTCTCCGCCGACTTCTTCTTCATGATGATAGTCCCCGTCGGCATGATGATAGTCATCTCGCTCGACATGGTCTTCATGCGCACCATTTGATGGGGCCGGCTGCGCTGGTTGTCTTGCATGAAACCGCGCCTCGGCGAGTGCTCCTCCAGTTGTCCGGAATCAGGGTTGATCCAGCGCTCGAGTTTGCATGATCGACACGGACATATTATCTGGCGCCTATTATTCCGAATCATGTCCTCCTTCGCGTCTATCTTGTATCTAGAGATTCGAGCGGAACTCATCGACATGACCATGCTTGCCTGCAAATGGTATACATAGAACAGGAAATTAGAACCGCAACAAATGCACACACATGCATGGGCCGTACCTCTCCTCAAGGTATTACATGGAGCGGAAAAATTCGGCATGACCTCTCCTCAAAGTAGGACATATGGGTAGTGCAAAATTTGCCGAAACGGAAATGAATCAACATTTCGGCAAACATCCATGCACCACACCGGCACACACACAAGCGCTTCACCTGCAACAAGCATCCATACACACGACGGCCACACAAGATTTACAAGCATAGCATATGTATGTCTCCTCCAACTACTCACCTTGTAGATTCGATACCGAGACGAGACCGCGATCGATGAGTTCGAGAGGAGGAGAGAGTATGGAGAGCCTTCTCCTCAACTCCAATTATGTATCAACCAAAGTAAGTGCAATAAATACCCAAGCAAGTGAAAAGTAGAGCCAAAATAGTATGAGAGAGAAGGGGGGGACGAGCTAGATGGAGGAAGAAGAATGGCTTGTGTAGTGTGGTAGGCGGGAGATTGGCTCACTTTTGTATATCTGGTTCGCTAATTCTGTGGCGCACCGAGCACAGTGCGCCACAGAATACCTTATTTCTGTGGCGCACCGAGCACAGTGCGCCACAGAATAGCTTATTTTTGTGGCGCACTGTTGCCGTGCGCCACAGAATAAGAAATTTATGTGGCGCACTGGGGTACGTGCGCCATAGAAATAGTAAAACCAATGATTGGGGGTGACAGGTTGTGGGGCCCACCAAGTTTTTGTGGCGCACGTTTCGCTGGTGCGCCACAAAATTAAGCTATTTCTGTGGCGCACCCTTCCTGGTGCGCCACAAAATAAATTTCTGTGGCGCATTTTTAACGGTGCGCCACAGAACTAAGCTCCGCCTATAAAGGTTTTCCTACTAGTGACGCTGCGCCATATAGAGCGCACCCGGGCTGATTGTACGGGCATATGGCAGTGCCGATAAATATACATGTATGTATACAACTATGGTCTACCTATCAACATACGACATGTCTATGTCCCAGTAGTAGGAAATATCCTACAACATCTGGTCCTATTTGTGCATGGGAAGTACTTGTGCAGTTGTGCTTAAATAAGATAAGAACGCCGTGTGGAATCCAAGATTTGGATGAGTGAGGGTTTTTCGTTAGGTTGGTGTTAGTTCGGTTTGATACATTAGCCAGATGATCATGTTAATTTAAGTACCTTTGACGATAGTGCCTACGGTAAGGGCACAAGAAGAAGAAGACCACCAAGATCTATTTACACTAGAACCAAGTTCCACAAGATCTTGTGCCATGTGAATTGTGTGGATGAAGTTTAGCAGGAGAACAGTTGGCGATAAATATCTCAAAGACCAAAGGCACCTCAAAAACATTATCCCAAGCAATTAAACATCAAGAGCATGAATATCTACCACGGCATAATTCAACGTAATAAATGTCTTATCAATTATCATAGTCACACTCACCCATATTCTAATTTATTTTTAATCACGACATAATTCAAGAAGCATACGGACAATAACTGTTAGAGTACATCATGGGCCTGGGCCCGTTAGTCTTATGGTTTGCTTAGGGATCAAGTAAGTCTTCCTTGGGAGTCAAGTAAACCTCTCTATATATGGAGAGGAGATGTATCAATCTAATAAAGCAAGAATTAAGAAGGAAATCCCTTCCCTCTTGCCACCGGCCGTGGGCAAGGCCCCCGGCCGGCCCTCTCGCGCCCTCGCACCCCTCTCTCTCCCTCCCAAACCCTAGCAGCCACATAACAATTTGGTATCAGCTTTCCCGGGTTCGATCATGTCCATCCCTCCACCGAGTTCTTCCCACCCGCCGCCGCCGCACTCCGACGTCCCCGCCGTTCTCTCCCCGGCGGAGATCACCGCAGCCCTCCACGATCTCACCACTGTTGTCCAGGAGATCCACCTCTTCCTGGCCGGTCCCTA
Source organism: Lolium rigidum (assembly GCF_022539505.1). Classification (NCBI taxonomy): domain Eukaryota; kingdom Viridiplantae; phylum Streptophyta; class Magnoliopsida; order Poales; family Poaceae; genus Lolium; species Lolium rigidum. The sequence continues at coordinate 303,107,490 of NC_061510.1, read as the reverse complement.
CGGGCCGCCGCCGGCGGCGGCGCTGCTGCCGTGGCAGCCGACGCACCAGGCGGCCTCCGCTGCGATCGCCGGGCCGCTGCAGCCGACGCTGCTGCTGTCGTCGCCGCCACCCGACGCCGGGCTGCTGCAGTCCCCACTGCCGCTGTCCACCATCTCCGGGCCGAGCCCTACCTCGGCGCCGGGGGTCCCTCTTCTCCAGCAGCCGGCCACCTTCTTCCCCACCGGGACGCTACAACAGCAACAACAGCTGCTGCCGCCGCCACCAACGCCGCCGCTGCAGCTGCTGTCCTCACCGACGTTGTCCCTGCCGTTCGGTGGGCAGCTGCAATAACAGCAGCAGTTGCCGTCGCCACCAACACCGCAGCAGCGGCTGCTGCCGCCACCGACGCCGTCCCTGCCTTTCGGCGGTGTGGGAGCGACCTTGGCCCCGGGCTCTACATCAACACCGCCCGGGATGCCCTTCCACCAGGTCCGTCGAAGATAATTGTAAAAGATAATCCGTTGTACTCTAAGCAACACAAAACACGCAAGATAAGACTTGCTTATCAACCTCTACCAAGGGAGGGCATATACATTGGAGGTAAAATCAGCACACGACTTGCATAGAACGGATCGTGACTCGTGAGAGCAAAACAAAAGGAAGGTTTGAGTTGAGTCCCATCTGTGTTTTCGTGGTGTGCTTGCTGGCCACCCTCACATCCTCCTTCAAGAGGCGAAGCTTTCTTCGATTTTCCAATCTATCCTTCCTTCTTCCTCACTCACTTCGTTCTTTTTGGCGCGATCGACAGTATCGTGCCTGCAGGTAGCATGGTCACTGCAATTAAAGTTTCGCTTGGCGATGTAGACCAGCGACCAGAGCATATCAAGTCTCACTTTTTAGGTCGGCGGAACAAAATCTGACTGAAACTAGGTCTTTCAACAATAGCATGCTAGAGTTTCTCTATAATAGAACTTGTGTTTCAAAGGCGTGGTAAAGGTGGACTATAAAACAAATGAACAAAATGTCATCAAATTTTTTTTTTCGCTTTCTTCTTGTAAAAGAATCAAATTAGTGGTGCACTCGTGTCATTTTTGTTCTAGCTTAAGAGCATCTCCAGTCGCGTCCCCCAAACCGTCCCCCAAAGCGATTTGGGGCGCGCCGGACAAAAAAAGCGTTCCAGCCGCGTCCCCCAAAGCCCATGTTTGTCCGGCGCGGCCCGATACGGTGTCCGGCGCCCCGAGCCCGTCCCCGTCCCACAGGGGACGCTCCGGGGACGCCGGACACAACGAAAGCGAGGCGGGGAGTGGCGGGGCCGACGCGTCGGCGGCACGGTTAATTTTAACCTAACCGTCACCTACCTCGCGACGGAAGTTATTCGCGCGCAGTGACACACGGCGGCATCTTTGCCTTAATGGCGACGGAGGGGCAGGCGAGACGTCTCGTCGGTGCTGCACGGCCTCCACGCGTTGCCGGCGTTCGCACGCCACCGCCCGTTCCCGCGCGATCTTCCCGCCTCTTCTCGTCTGTTCCCGCGCTTTCTTCCCGACGCCGGCGTCTATAAAAGGTCTCCCGGCTCATCAATGATAGCCACCACACCCCGCCGGCAACAAACACAGCCCTCGTCGCTCCACGGCCGTCTCCTCCATCACCGGTGGCAATGGCGAACCGCCCCGGCGATGGCCACTTCCCTCCACCGCCGTCTCCTCCATTGACGAGCCGGCAGCGGCGTGCGGCACTCGAGGAGGCACTCGAGGAGGAGGCCCGCCGGCGGCGTGAGGCGCAGCGGGCGGCGGATCTTGCGGCGTTCTCCGCCCTGCCTCCGCAGGCTGAGGAGGCCGCGGCGGCAGCAGCGTGGCGGGAGTAGCGGTGCGACACCGTTGCGGCGTTCGACGCCTCGACGGGACAAGAGGCGCGACGGCGCCGGTTCCGGAGGACATGGAGCAGCGATGGGCTGACGAGCGCCGGCGCCGGCGCGATGAGCGGCAGGCGCTGTTCCGTGAACGGCGTGACTCGATCGAGCGCCGGCGGCGTGAGTCGATCGAGCTCCAGCAGCAGGCGACGGCGGAGGAGCGTCGACAGCGGGAGTCGGCGCTTACGGCGCTATGGGGGAGGCGGCGCTTACGCGTTTGCGGTGGCGATGATGGATGCGCCAACAGATGTGGAGGAGGAGGCGCCAATGGAGGAGGAGGCCGAGGCGGAGGAGACCGAGGTGGAGGACGACGACGACGACGACGAGTTCGGCCGGTCCGACGACGACGCCCCGCACCCGGACGAGACGGCCGATCAGCAACGCGCCCTCGTCGAGTCCTTCGAGTCGGAGAAGAAGCTCCGGGACGACGCCCGTGCCCGCGAAGAGGCGCAGGTTCGTCGCGCCGTCGAGCTCTCCCTCCAGGCGGCACAGCAGGGGAGGGCGGAGGAGGACTATCGGCGGGAGCGGCACCGTCTGGCCACCGCCGAACGCAAGGAGAGGAGGCGCGCGCAGGAGGAGCTGCGGCGTAGGGGAGGCGACGACGGGGCGGGGCCGTCGAACGCGCCGCCGGGCGGTCAGTAGCCTAGGTTTAGATGAAATCTAGCCGTTTTCATTCAAACTTTGTAATATATAATCAAAATTGAATGAAAACCTTTATTTTCCTGCACAAATATTCATTTGGGGGCGGCGTTTGGGGGACGCGGCTGGGGAGCGACGTCCCCCAAATGCGGCATGAGCAAAACACGTCCCCCAAACGCTCAATCCGGCGCGGTTTGGGGGACGGTTTAGGGGACGCGACTGGAGATGCTCTAACCCCTGACGATAAGGCTTTGGCAAGTTTTTTCCAGTATTCAGAATTAAACATGTCCACTTACTGAAATGCTAAACTTGCATGTATTGCCCAAAAGAAGCAAAATGAACCTCAATTTGTCAACATATGATACAAATGACTCATTTTGCAGCTCAGCACTGCATTACGACATCCAAATTGCCTACGGTTTTTCCCCTTCTGGGGAAAAAGATTGATCAGTCTTTCCTAGTTATTCGTTCGAACTCAACATAACATCTATGGGCTATACAAAATATATTCCAAGGAAAATTATAGTTGTACTGGAAGATTCTCCTCCTAGTTTAACTGTGGGTCATCTGCTGGCATCTGCTTCCTCTGGTATAACTGTCAAAGTCACAGATACATTGTTCGCCCTTTTCACAAGAACTTCAATTGGAACTCCAACCTTGTCCCCCATGATATCAATTATCTGCAATGAATACTTTATCAACTCATCTGTACAAACAAATAGAAGGGTATTTTGATGCGTTGAACTGAGATTTAATAATGTGATGTACATATAACTGAAAAGAAAACCCCAGAAGGGCATAATACATGTTAGCTGGCAGGCACCAACGCCACAACTCTAGCACCTATAAACCAAATTCCGTATTAAATGACATAACTACTACTACCTCCATTCCAAAATATAAGATGTTCTGGTAGACTAAAATAGCCTACCAAAACGTCTTATATTTTTGGAACAGCGGTAGTACTTTCAAAAGAAGGAAAATTGCAAGCGATATAAATTTAAGATACCCAGCCAACAGAACACAGAGGTTTTCCTGATTACCTCTTTGATACTTTCCACTGGTTTACCATCAAACTCAACAACTACATCCCCAGGAGCAAATCCTGCACGTTCAGCTGGGCATCCTGGTGTAACCTGGTTGTCCACTCAACTAGTGTTAGCATCGCCTAATTGTTATTATAATTGTTGCATGCTAAAACATATAACATTAGAAAAGTCACAATTTAGAAGAATAATAGGTCAGAAACAGCAGGAATGTAAGAAGAAGAAAAAGATAATGGGCTGAGATAACTAGAATTCTAAAACAAATTTAATTTGAGCTAATAGAAAGTTAATAGAAAGTCCTCCAGGCTGCAGGATGACTCATCACATGAGACGAATTAAGAATAGCTTACCATTGGAACAAGCACACCTTTCCTTACATCTGGAAAAGAACTTGATCTTTCTTTAAGTTGTGCAATGACCATTGGGTTAAGATCAAGCATCTTTAAACCAAGCCACGGTCGTACTACTCTCCTGCATTGCACATTAGACAGATCTAAGTAGCTGCCAAGAATAACAACCAGGCTCACAGTTCATTTGAGAAAGTAACATCATGCTGGACTTCAGTCAAAACTATGTATATACTGTGGCCCATTCACTACTAAAGTTATTTGAGCTTTCTGGGCACAACACACACAAATGAGAGAGTTTAACAACTCACTTGCTTAACCTAAAATTCCACCTGCTGTACTAAAGAAGGTAAAGTTTGTTTAATTTAACCCTAATTGCATCAATGTTTTGAAGTGGAAAATTGTTATGAACTGATAAATAATGTGAACATGAGATGACTCATGCACAAGAACATTATATATGGTCTACAATAGTAAAAGGAGATGCACGCTGCGACAGAGACAAAAAGGTTGGATATAGTTGTAATGCCTGGTATGCTGTCGTGATTCGTTGTATCAGTGTTCATACTTAATCGTGAATGCTAGACTTCTAGGTGGTGTGCATGCAGTATCATTTAGTTAAGTAATCCAACGAATCTATTTGCAAAAGGTGAACACACATAGAATCACTATCATCATGCCACTTTATTTAACTAAAAAAAATACCTAACTTGGCAAAACATACGTTATAGTCACTCCAAATGTGTAGCTCAATAGCCCAAACTAAATAAAGAAATTTCCCAAGGGAAGACAAAATACAAAGCAGTGTATAATAGTTAAATGTGCTAGCATCATACAACTGAAAGTAAGGCATACCCATTTCTCTTGAAGTGCTCCACAATTTTCACAATAGAGTCAATTGGTACTGCAAAGCTCAAGCCATCTGCATCCCAAACTTTCATCACATTAACTCCAATAATCTCACCATCGAGGTTCACAAGAGGGCCTCCAGAGTTTCCCTGTAGCATGCAAATGCGTTCAGAGTTTGTACTAGAGAAATTTAGAGACCAAAACAGAAGCACCAACAAAAACACACATATGCTTGTATATCAGGTAAGTAAGAGGCTACACTGGCACCAAAAAACAAAGGCTGCCTTGTTCTTTAGGATTAGCCCAAGAAAAAAACAGGTACACAAAATAAAGTGGCAATGATACAAAAAACATTTTGGGAAAAGGCAATGATATATTTTGGTAGCCAACCAAACAAACTACTAAACTGCTTGTTGGATACAAGCAGAAATAACAACAATTGCAAATAATTAATTGATTGTTTGCAGATTGCTCTCTTCTTCTGTCTAATGAAAGCCTTAAAGGGGTGATACTGATGGTTACTACTCGGGGTGACAAATTAATCAGAGTAGAAAGTTGAATATTGTAATAGAATAAGGTGCAGGGTAGATAAATAGCATAAGTTGCTACTTTCAAAGTGACGACCATACCCAATATTTTTTCCAGATTTATTGCACCAACAATAAAAATCCAAATCTATCAGTATTAATCATTGTTTTCCATATCCCTGCATGTTTAAAGAACAAGAAAAAGGTTTTACCCTATTGATGGCACAGTCTGTTTGTAGATACTCCCTCCGTATTCCTCCAAGACCCAGATCACTACTTTTCCGGTCAACACAACTACAAGAAAATGCGGTGTAAGTAGAACAACTGAAGTCATCAGAATGAATAGCAAGCTTGGGAATCAAAAGCGAACGTAGTCTCAATGACAGCGAGAGAAAATTAAAGAAAAAAACAATTCAGGTTTTAGGGAAATCCTAACCTCACAATGCCAGATGTAACTGTGTTCTGAAGAGAAAGTGGGCAGCCCAAAGCAACAACATGTTCACCTGGTCGAATATTACATGATGATCCAAGTATTGCAGCTGGTAAAGGTGTCTTTGATTTAATTTTCACAACAGCGATATCCGAGTGGCGGTCAGCATTGACGACATGGCCTTCAAATTCACGACCATCTTGTAAAGTCACACTAACCTGTTATGATCTACCAATTTGTGAGGCAAGAATGAGATAATAAACAAACGTGTATTAAAAGCTATTCTCCTGGATTAACCCAAATGTTGGTGGAACTTTTTTAAAAATAAGCAAGATGATAGAAGTTAAAGTAAATACTAAATAATATACCTTAACCATCGCTACTGTCTGAAATTTGTGAGAAAAGGAACAGTGCATATCTATTATACTATGGCTTGGGGTCGACTTTGGCCCTATGCTATAGTCTAGAACTTCATGCCTAGTACTCAGATTCTATAACTGGAAAGAATGATGAATGACCAAGGACACTCCATTAATCTATGCATAGAGTTCCCAAACATTTAATGGGAAATTTACCCGAACATTGACATGTGTAACTTTTTCCGAATTGTTTTACATCTGGAACTTAGTTTTTGCACACACGAGTAGGTGCTCCTGGCTAGACCTTTGAGTTTCCAACATTTTAGGAGCTCCAGCAATATTCATGCATCATGATAGTTTCGTTTGTAATAGCATTAACACAGTCAGCCCAGAATGGGTAACTCAAGATGGACACATAAGGTACTGCCAGTGCCAAGTTAATAACCTTTCCCCTTAGAACTGGTTTTGTGCTTTGGAAATCTGCAACAACATGGGCACATGTCAATATTGTCCCATCTGGATCTATTATAGTTCCTGATCCAATGCTCTTCTCTAGCGCCCATCCATGAATCTCTACAAAAGAAAAGAGTTGCACAAGTTTACTACAGATAGGTAGTGAAACAGGTAAGTAGTTGATCATTTCCACTGCAGTTACATTCTCACCATGCGTACAGGAAATATTTACAACAGCAGGACCAACTGCAGCTGCAGCATTGGCAATTGAATCCCTGCCTAGACATCCTCGGCCACATCTCGAATCATCTGAGTTTCCACCAGAACCATGGTTGCTCGCGTTAATGGGTGCATCCGATGCAGATGCAAAGGAATTTAGTATAGGAAACCCCCCTGCATAAACAAATTTGGACATGGTAAGATCTTCTGAAAAGCAAGCTCTATGATGAACAAGATACAGAGTCAATTACTAGGCGAAACATAGTGCTACACATATGCGCATTGCTATAATGTATATGGGATTGCACATGGTTTTCTAATACACACACGCTGCCCCGCCACCAAATTGGTCTTCAACTAGGTTTTTTAATACATAACACAGTTGATTCCAGAGTCCATAAACACGCCACAATTTAATTTAACTACTCATTAAGAACAAGTGCACATCATTAGACACAGTTGTGCGCAACGCAAATATAGAATTTGTTCCAAGAAAACTTCTTAAGCTTCTCCCAGCGAAATGCTTCAGTCTTAGTAAATTTGATTTTGCCAAATGACTAACTATATTTTACCATTTCAAATTTCTCAGAGCAGATCTATATCGATACTACCAATACATGAATGGGCTGTGCTGGGATACTAAGCACCTAAACCACCCATCTTTTCTGCTCGTAACCATATATAAGGTGGAATTTCCTCGCAATTTCTAATAACATTTTAGTTGTCTTCAACTCTTCATTGCATTTTGTGCTAACTAATCGCATATTCTGAACTTCAGATTGGTTTCATCTGTCAAAATTCCCAAACACTACCAACGCCTCATGCTATTCCCTTCCTCTGTCTCCTTAACAGCACACTTGACTGCTAATTTGGGAAAAAACAATAATCGGCAATAAAGATGATTTTGCAGGAAATGTCTTATTGTCAAACCTGTCAAACCTTGAGAATCACTCAAAAAAAAAAAAAAAACCTTGAGACATTCTTCCAATTAGCTCTACGTGTTGCGGAAATAACTAGTCTAAAATAAACAATCGATTACTGGATTGAAGGTGGGAGCTCTGTTCATGGTAGTACCACAATGCAATTGATACAACAGACCATCGATAATCGCGAGCTAACGATACGGCCTGCTCATACGTAGTTGACAACCGAAAACTAGCCCAGGCAAAGCATATCAGGCGTCGAGGAACCGAACCTTGCCACGGCGCGAGGAGGGGGTTGCGGAAGGGGAGCGCCGTGGAGGCCGCTGAGAGGAGATGCCGGAGCGGCGCGGAGACCGAGACGCTGACGTCCGTGGCGTAGTCGCGGCGGTCGAGGAGGCCCCCCGCTCCCGCCGCCGCGGCGCCGGCGGCGAGGAGGAGGGCGGCGCGGCGCGGGTTCCGGAACATTCTCGAGTGTGCGGGATCGCTGTGGACTTGGCGTGGTGGCACTGTATTGCGGGTTGCGGCCTTGTGGGAGAAGAAATGTTCCGCAAGAAAAAAAAAGTGGAGTGGTCCTTCAACACCGGGTTGATGGGCCGTCCGGGTCGCCATATCGGCCTGGCCTTAATTTGGACTTGGACTTGGGCCTGGCCGTGTTTGATCCAACCACACCAAGCTGGTCGATCCCTCTGATAAAAAAAAAAGCTGGTCGATCCCTTGTCTCGCCGGCGACCGGGTAGAATTGCAGAGCTAGGGTTCCCCGCTTCGCCACCACCGCAGTCCATCACCGCATCCACACCACCCCGCTGCCTCTGGTCCCTGAATCAGAACTAGGTGAGAAAAGTTCAAGAGCTCCCCCGACCCCAGATGTTGGGTTTTTGATAATGGACGTTTTATTACTTTGACAAGCAAACTCAACTTCTGCATAGGATTTTAGGAACCTGGGGTGAATCTAAAAATCAGGACCCTTAATATTCACTTGAATAATTTTTTTTTGTAAATAATTATTATTTTAGGTGCATTCAAAAGCATATGTATATCAAATAGTTTAAATCGTTGAAAATAATTTCTATGTAACTCATTCAACTTATATGGTTATCTATCGAACATAAATTAAAATGTCATGACCGTTTGATGCCACAAGAAAATACTCAATATACGGTGTGCAAATCATTGACGTAAACGGTGCATATAAGAGATCAAGGGCATGACAGCAATAGGGCCGGCGATTGGTCGTCTTCCTACCTTGTGAGCGAGCAGCCTAAAAAGAGCCACGCATGGTGTCTATTAAACGAAAAATTAAATTCTTGACTTGTTATAAGTTTGCAATTCCATCTTTGTAAACTATTATATAAAAATCGACCCTCAACTAAAACTACGAGCCGACTTTGCCTTTTTAGCCAATAAAAGTGAGTCATTGTTTTTTTAATCAAAAAAATGAGCCGGTGTTGCATTTACTTTTTTTTTTTTAGAACACGGTGTTGCATTTAGCATGCAACTATTTGTGGATTGCTTCTTAACGGTTTGTCCTGGTCTTCCTCAGCGATACGAGAGGAATCCTCAGCTGCTCTAATGGCAATATGCCACAATATTTCCTCCTCCTCTCCGTATTCATAACTGGGACTTGGGCCCCTCTTGCATCCGGGGGCCCGGGGCGGCCGCCCTGCCTGCCCCCCTCAGAGCTAGCCCTGCGTGGTTCAAAAGTTTTAAATATCTCAAAGTGAAAATAAAGAAAGGTGAATTGCATTGTAGAACACCTAGGACGAAGATGGTGGTCCAATCCTTAGATTATGACGCCACGTGTAGGAAAAATGTATCCTTCGCCGTATCCTCCAACCGTGTACCTCAGTAAAGAGATCGCGGTTCTCCGCCCTTTGCAGCGCAGACCACGAATGGAGAACATCGGTAGATCTGTAAATAACTTGCAAGAGAGAGCAATTCTTATTATTAAAAACATTGTCATTTCTGTACAGCCATTTTTCCGATAAGGAGTATATATTAATATCAAGAAGATACCAATTACACCCGGCCTCTGCAACAACAGAATACTCTAATAGCATTACAGATGCACACAACCAAAAAAAGAAAGAAGAATTATATAAAAGAAAAGTCTCGCTACGGTATTCCAGCCCTAGCAACAACGGTACAACCACCATCAAGACAACACCTGAACTCCAGGCACTCCAAAAGCGACGCCTCCAACATCGTCGCCCGATCAGAAGACCTTAGGTTTTCACCCCGAAGATACTCCCCGCTTTTAAAACAATGTCTCCAACAAGGTCATTGCCTGGCACAACCAGTTAAGGCCAGACCTTGGATTTTCATCATGAAAGGTAAGACTCTGAACTTCACCTGTATTACCGCCCCCTCTTGCATACTGCTGTTGCGAAACCTAGAATACCAAGCAAGCCCCTCAACAACGCTCAAAAACTTGAACCTCCATAGCAAGTCCTCCAATCCGACCCTCATGGTATTCTCCGCCTCTAACTTCGCCATGGAGCATGTTTTCATATGGCAAGAAAGAACAGAGCTTCGCGATGCTACCTCTAGAACCAATCAGCCGAAATAAAAAAGCATGGGTGCATCCGACAGAATACCACCGATCCAACGAACTCCAGGCAAAAAAAGCGTTGTTATATCCGCCGGCGGAGCTTTCCGGAACACACCACTCAAGCCAGATCAAGAGGGACTGACTTCAGGAAGGTCTCCATCTTCGCGCAAGAAAGGCCCTAGGACCACCACCTTTATTCATGTCATGCCAGCAGCCCCCACGCCACTAACCAACCGCGGAGAAGACGAACGTGCACGGAATCCGGCATGGTTGCGGGGCAACAGGAGAGTAGCTAGCAGACCTGCAAAGGAACAACAACGACAATGCGCACGATCCATCGCCAGGTTGCAGACATCTCCCGGGCGCGAGCAGTTACGGCCCACCTGGCCCAGATCGGGCCCAGATCGTGGCCCTGCGTAGGCAGCCGCCCCGATAGACTTGGCGCGGCCTCGATCTGCTGCCTCCGTGTGGCCACCGCGCCGAGCAGCCGGCCGCCTGCCTCATCGATGCGCCCTCCGCGACCCGTGGCCGCTGCCCCGGCTTGCCTGCGCCGGCGGGCCGCCATCGTCTTCCCCAGCCAATCATGGCGGTCGCCGACACCCAACGCGAGAGGAACCGCCCCCGGCACCCTTTGGCAGCGGGGGCCGCCGCCACCGCGGCCCGGAGCCGGCGGCAGCGGCGGCGAGTGAGCGCCGGAGGGGAGGGGTGGGGAGAAGGCGGCGGCGGGCGCCCCCAATGTCGCCTGGGGACAGCGCCACGGGGGGGGGAGTTTTATAGATATTGACCATATAACGGCCATATAATGACAAGCGCTTCCACCCGAACAAACGTTCTAAACCTGTGATCAATATCATGAAGCCAAATATCAAAGATATTGACCACACTAGACGGAGGATATAGATCATAAGCTACTTGGATGCATGACCATATAGATCTGCAAAACGGCACTAGAAGAACAAGTGCTTAATCGTCTCATTGTGATGACAGAAAACACACTGACTACTTCCAAGCCAATTGCGTTTCACAAGATTATCTTTGGTTAGAATTACCCCTCGACGCGCACATATGATCCAATTCTTGTTGATTTAAGTTGATGATTTCCCAACAACTCTTGTGTATCAATGGGATTTTGTTGTTTATTACTGCAAACTGTAGAATATATAAGGTAACTGCGTAGTGCTCACTCCGTCACTCGCTTAAACAGAAATAAGCATATGCTACACTTCAGGTTCTATAACGTGTTCTCTATTTTCTGTCGGTGCATTTGCATATGCGAAGGTTCAGGTTCTCGTTCTATTACTGACGATTTTTATCGAGGAACTCTATTACAGACAATGGCATGATATGATATGTACTGAGATGAACTAAATCATCTATGCTATGCAGCTTTTGTTTTTTTCCTTCTATTCTACATATTGTTTTTGGTACTATCTGGTATGCCTATCTTGATTTGGATGGTAAATCTGATAATTTAATTGTATTTCCAAGTATGCTACATTTTTTTCCTTTGACAAGTAAGCTTTTGGTTTGCATGATCATAGAGCCTAAAGTGTTCTGTCTCCCATCTTCTAGTGCTCTAGTAGTGAATAGTTTAAAACGAAGTACTAGAGTTGTTAAACGGTTGTGCCATATCAAGCAAGGCCATTGTTTTTCTTCACACCATTACGGTTTCAAATATTTGTGAATTCACACAACAGAAGGGAAAACAGATTTAACGAGTCCGATGCATTGCCAGGAAACCAAAACCCAATGTGTGCCCGTATGAGTTCATGGATAAGGAGCACCAACCAAGTTAAGAAACAAAACTGTTACTTAAATGGACCTAAAGTGGTTTAAGTTCGTGCGATTTTATTTATGTTGTTTATATTATGGATCTAATGTATTTAATTACTTTTACTTTCTCAAATATAAGAATCTAGAACTATTGCTTGTTCTCGAAAATTTCTCTAGGTGCTCTTTACAATTGGGTTTAAGATGCCTCGTCTTGGAGATCCAGAAGCATCTTGCGTGTGCAGAATCATTTTGGAGTTTGGATACCTTTCGTCCATCGTCTTGGGATGTTGGCTCGATAGGATTGAACATGATGCAACCTTCAAATACTGGAGTGGAGGAGTCTGGGCTCTAGGAAGGCATAAAACTTTGTATGTTTAATTCTCGACAAAATCAATTCACCCTATGCACGACATTCGTTAACCATTTATCCTTTTCTACCATTTCTTTCTTTTATTTTCCCATTTTCACAAAAGAGAAAATTGTTTAATGCTCAGGATACCCTAGAAGAGTTCTCTCGCTAACATATGCTAGTCGGCAGCTTTCCTTTGCCATGCTTTAGCTGATTGGCGAGTTTCATGTGGTCAACCTTTGGAAAAAAACACCATGCTTTAGAAGTGAATTTATTCACTTCAAAACGCTGGAATTTTAGCAGCAAGCTCATCACCATAATAAGTCCCGAGAAGCTTCACATAAGCATAACATGCAGAACATGAAGGAAACCCTTATAGATATGACAAGTCGACAAACATACTGAGGAGTGTGTGGACTGGGAGACTCACAAAATCACGGTGTATCGCTATAGAAATGCAAGCATAGCCAGGATCCAAAATTGTGAGAATTTGCTTTCTTTCCATAGACCTGATGATTCATAACCTGCACATGCAAACACAAACAGATTGAGACATTAAGTTTGTATTGCCATGAACTTCATAATTTGAGAGCGAAGAAGAACTAAGCTCATGCAATGCTGGAAAGCCCGAGGACGCCAAGCTAAAAGCTCTTGTTCTTATGTAGGAGTGGTGGGGTGTGCGAAACACGGATAATTCTGGGAGACAATCATAAGCGACATGGAGGTTTGCCACAGCATGGAAAGGCATGTGTTGGATTTCAGGTCACTTAACTTTCCAACAAGACCTCCATACATATCTAAATGGGAAAAGCCCAAGGAAAATTCTGTGAAGATAAATATCAATGGGGCTTTCAATAAAGACAGCGGCATCTGTGGCTGGGGCTATATTATTCGTGATCACAGCGCTGAGCTTGTGGCAGCAGGGGCGGGGAAATCTTGTCATCTCCGCGTTCCTCTGCATGCCCAAACTGTAGCTTGTCTTGCAGCTGTTGATGGCGCTAGAATGGATGCAAGTCTTATCATTTTGAATCAGACTCTTCAAACCGTGTGCTGGCTTTGAGAAGCAATGACTATGATTGGTCTGCTAACATTCCCATAAAAAAACTACATAAGTTCGACATATTGCGAACCACTGAATTCAAATCATTATGTACTATTCACTTTCAGTATTTCATTACGTAACTATTAGGAAAATGCCAATTGTAGCGGTCATAAACATCAACAGAACCCTCATGCCAATGTACAAAGGGCTAGCGACCAGGACGCTGCTTGTGCCTTGAATGATTTGGAAGTATGGCAATGACTGTGTATTCAAAGGACAACAACCTTCCATTCGTAACCTGTGTACCAAAATCAAACATGAAACAGCGAGGTCATGGGTCTTAGAGATGTAATGCTCCATTAAAAAGTTGACAGACTTCAGATCCCTGTGGATGCAAACGAGCCATCCCTGTGCATATATGAAGCACACACTTCAACAACATTGGGAGGTCCAGGATATTATGCAGGTTATCAAACAGCTTTCCTCTAGACATACACTCTGCAAGAGATAGCAAAGATATTAAGTTACTCTTGGAGGTAAAGGGAAACTGCTCTAAGCTAATTATACTTGCATGGAGCAAAAACTTACGCAGTCTCCATCCCAGAACAAAGACACTATTTCGAATAAGCTGGCAGACAAGAATGATGATTTAATAGTTGCTTCATCCTTGTATGGTCAACGTGACAAATAGGGAAGACACATTGTCATTTCTTTTGGGAAGTCCACTATGACCACTAAACATAGCTGTTCCCCTACAGAAGATTTGGGTGTTGCGTGCTAAGCTCACTTGTAATCTTGAAAAACTAGGGTGGGCTTCTCAATGAACGAATCAATCGAGCAATACTAGGATGACCAGTCCCCCGGCCAGCCGCTGGTCCTCCTGGTCTGGGTTGGTCGGTCTGCCCCTGGAGCCATGACGCTTACGCCTCCTCCGGCGAAAGCTTAAACCCCTCCAACCAGGAGGAAGGCGTAGGAGCCTACCCTGACAGCCGTCACTCCCCATCTCGACCAATCGAGATGATCCCTAGGGCAACAACGAGGCAACAAAGTTGTCGAGAGGCTCCACGGGCAGGACTTACATCATGCAAGATTCATTCCACTACATTCGGGAGAATCGGTACTTGCCCTTGCAACTCCACTCGGGATTCTCACGTCGAGGATGATGATCAGCTCCCCTCAGTTGCACACGTCGATTACTTAGTTAATCTCATATTATTCCCAGTGCATCCTATTTCTAGATGCTATTGCCATCAGGCAACACATCAACCATGCGTCATCCTCGTTTCGCCTGCTCTTTCTCTCCTTGAAAACAAAAGAAAATTTGGCAAGTTTTGCACTACATGTACTGCTAGTTTGATCCGAACCTCATATCTAGAGAAGCTAACCTATTTATAGACTACGAGTACATATAGACCGCGCGATTGCAAGGAGGCATGATATATGAGTAATGGCATACAACGCCATACAAAATCACATGTATGTATTTGGCGTTGTTGCCAAAGTCTTGGCTAGCTATTTTGCTTATTTACTCACACCATAAACGACTCGACATATACTTCGAGGGATGGCAAAGTAAATGTCACTCTACCCACGTTGGACAGTACTAGTTAGCAGCACATCTATAAAGGAAGGAATTCTGTAGCAAGACAAACAACTCATATACACACTATTTTTTATGGGAAAACAATGTATGCAGTATTTAGGACAATTACGGAGTCGAGTTGAAGTTTAGGAATAAGATACATCGAGAAATTGAGTTATCTGTCAACAATCGATTGCGCATCGAGTTTTTCCAACCCAACTAGAGGTACAATGTATTGCATAAGGTTAAGCTACTTTGATTGTTGTCTAATTTTGGGTTGGCGATAGGAAGAGCAAAGCGAGGTTTTCTTGGAAATGAAGTACCGCAAACACCGTAGGTCTAGGCGGTGATCCACGCCTACGCAGCTTAGGGCCTGTTCGGCAACGGACTGCTCCGCTCGATTTCTTCGCTCCGCTCGATTTCCACACTCTTGATTGAGAGGACAGAGAAGGGAGCTAGCAGCGTTCGGGCCGCTCGGCTCCGTGAGTACATGGGCCACCAGCCCATTAAAGCCAGATGCAGCCTGTTAGGAAGGGTAGAAGCCGATCCAATCTGGCCGCTTGGTCACCCTCAAAGAAAATGAATGGCTGCTTGGGATAAGGCAGCGGTGACCTTCTGATTGCGGCAAATTTCAGCACGGGTAGCAAGCTGCTCTTCTGCAGGCAGCGGTGGTGAGCTCCTGAATGATTATTTTTTCTTGATTCGAGATGGGGGACGCCGGGACGAGAGGCCGCTTACCCGAAACGAGTGGCAAGCAAGTCGTGGCATCCGGCAAAATCGTCGCAGCGGCAGCGTGCCCTCAGTTAGGCCTCGCTAAGGACCGTGGCAAGGATAAATCGGAGGCCGAGGGTGTGATTGATTCGACACCGGACTGTGTGAATCGGGCAGCGGTGCCATGAATTTCGAGGTGCTTCGCGGCGCTCTGCCTACGGACGAGGATCGCGAGGAACACGCTGGAGAGGATAGGGACGAGGGATGTATCGCGTGAATCAGTACCACTCCGATGATTCCGGATCACTTGGCAGTGACAATCAGCCGTAAATTTGAGCCGCTCCGCGTTTTGATGAAACCAGGATATGGGAATATGTCGCTCCGTAAAATTACACTGTATGCCGCGTTTTGAAATCAGAAACAGATGTTTATTGAGCAAGTGGTTGTTTAAACTTGGAACGGGTGTGGCAAAAATTGCTACAAGCCAAATACTTAAGACAAAAGATCTTAGCTGAGGTACAGGCGAAGCCTACTGATTCTCCCTTTTGGAAGGGGTTGATGGGAGTTAAAGAAGATTTTCTTTCTAGAGGATATTTTAAAGTTGGAAGCGGGATGGGTACACGTTTCTGGGAAGATATATGGTTGGGAAATACGTCTTTAGCTCAACAATATCCATCCTTATATAATATTGTTCATCATAAAAATGTAACAGTAGCTCATGTGTTAGCCTAAACTCCTCTGAATATTGGATTCCGACGGATACTGAATGGTAACAAATGGACTTCCTGGTTACAACTGTGTCACAAATTAATGAGAGTATACTTGAATGAAGAGAGTGACCGTTTTGTATGGAATCTCACACCTACTGGTTTGTTTACGATTAAGTCTATGTATGAGGATATCATGAGTGATCATACCCCTTTTTTAAGAAAGTATCTTTGGAAGGTGAAAATTCCCCTCAAAATAAAGATATTCATGTGGTTTTTGAGCAATAAGGTTCTGTTAACCAAGGATAATTTAGTCAAATGACACTGGAATGGGTGCACGAAATGTATTTTCTGTGGAGAAGAGGAGACTATTCAACACTTATTCTTTGAGTGTCCTTTTGCTAAACTTCTTTGGCGTACAGTAAATTTCACTTATGATCTTCCACCTCCAACCAATACTACTAATATGTTTGGTAATTGGTTGAATGAAGTAGATAGACAATCTAAGGCATTTATCCGGATTGGGGTTTCTACCTTATGTTGGTCTATATGGAGGGCCAGAAATGATATTATATTTAACAACAAAAAATCTTTTCATTTCTTGCAGGTTATCCATATGGTGTCTCATTGGGTCTAGCTTTGGGCTCTCCTGTCACCGGAGGGACATCGGGATGCCATGGTTTCTGGATGCACACGGCTCCAGATGGTCGCTCAGGATATCTGGTGCCAGGCTGGTTGGCGTCATACTAGGAGATTACTTTGATGGTTACTCCCAGTAGTTTGTGTTTTTCGCTGGTTGATTTTTGTATCAATCCTAGCTGATGCTTGAGTAGTAAAACTTGTACTAAACCTGGTTTTTAATAAAAGGCCGTGTGCATCATCATGATGTAGAAGCCGGGGTGATTTCCCCATTTCGAAAAAATGCCGCTTTGCTCCACTACTTTGGCTCTGCAGATTTGAGACGTTTGGTGCCGCCCCAGGCGCTTCGGCAGCAGAATTGGGAGTCGGAGCGTTTCCGAACGGGCCCTTAGACCAGTACATGCAACTGGGCCTGACTTCACCACTGTATGTACGCTTGGGGCCATCCTCGTCTCTTGCTTTAGGGGCGGCTTCCCTCTTCGTCGCAAGCTAGTGGTGCCACACGCTATTTGGTGTTGATGGCCAGCATGAGCAGCGGTGGCGAGAGCTTTATAGGATAAATGCTCCGCGTCGCCCCCTGCGGGAGACTGGGCGAACACTAGCTCTACCCGCACCCCACCCGTCCTCCTCCCTCCTCCCCCGCCGCCGACGGCGAGAACCGCTGGGCAAAGCCCGCGCGGTGCCGGCTGCGGCGAGATCTTTCTCACCCGCGCGCGAGGGGATTTGCGCGGGGCAGGCTCGGCTAGCGGCGGTGCTCCTCTTGGCTTCGGGCGTGAGGTCGGCGAATCCAGGCGAAGGCGGGCGCGGTGCGTGGCCATGGGCGGCAGCGGAGGGTGGCGGCGGAGGGGACATGCTGCCGACGCGGCTCGGATTGGGGCCAGGTGGGCTCCGATCTAGGCCTTGCGGGCCTTGTTCCGGGATAGAGGGTCTTGGTAGGGCTAGCTAGCGAGGCGCTCTCCTGGCTGCTCTACTGCTGGTTTAGGTCTGGGCGGGCCCAGTTCCGGCGGCCCTAGCTGGACGGCCTCCGTCCCATCTCTCATTCGAGAGGGTCGTTGGGATGGTCATTCTGCCGTTCAAAGGCGAGCTCTTGGAGGCCGAAAAAGTGTCCGGCTTGATCGGCGGCGTGGCGATGTCGGTAACGGCGCGACGATGTCCCCGGGCGTTGCGGTGAGGATGCTTCTTTGCGGCGGTGTGCGGTCTTGGCCAGGTCGTCTTGCGAGGAGTGAGGTCACGGTGACACTGCGCATGGCGTCTGGCTTGTTAGAGTATGTAATACCTATCCGTATACAATACAGAGTAGTACTCTGATTGTATACGTACACACCTTTGTATTGCCATGTAGGGGGCTTTTCCCTACCTATTTAACATGCAACCGATGGCCCTAACGGGTATGCATCGTTCTCCCAAAGCTAACATGGTACCCAGAGCCCTTCCCTTCCCTCTCTAGCCGCCAGACGAAACTCATCTATGATATGATTTCTGGTCCACGATCTCCTCCCAAAAACACCCAAAATCCTTCCCCCTGATTGCTACCTTCCCTAAAAACGAGATCTCCTGCTGTCCACGATCCCACAGATCCCCGAAAACCCTCCCCTTCCCTCCCGACGAGATCTCCTGCTCTCATGGCGATTTCCTTGACCACGTCTGCGCCGGGCTCCCTTGCTGCACCACCGGCCACCAAACTCACGCGCGAGAAGTTCCTGTACTGGAAGGCGCAAGTTCTGCCCTCTCTTCGCGGTGCACGCGTGATGGGTCTTCTCGACGGGACTGATCCCGCTCCGCCTGAACGTCTCGAAGCTGAAGATGAGAACAAGAAGCCCATCTCCATCCCCAACCCTGCCTATGAAGCCTGGATCGAGAGGGACCATCGGGTCGTGAGTTTTCTTGTGAACTCCCTCTCTGAAGATGTGCTCGCTCAAGTCTTCGGTCTTGATCATGCCAAGGATGTCTGGACAGCTCTCAATGAACTCTACTCCACCCAGTCCAAGACGGTGTTTCTACTCTTCGCGGTGCTCTCACAAACACCAAAAAGCTGGACCTGATGGCTCAACAATTTCTGTCCAAGATGAAAGGCTTTGCCTCAGAGCTTGCTGCCGCAGGCAAGAAGGTTGATGATGATGAGTTAAAACACTATATTCTGAATGGTCTTGACGGTTCCTACAATCCTCTTGTTGCATCTATGATCTATCAATGCTGTTCCTTCTACAACTCTCAACGACATGTGTTCTCAGTTGCTATCTTATGAATACCGTGAAAACATGCTTGCTGCATCGGGTCAAGGCACCAATACATTCACTTCTTCAGTTAACTCTGTCCCTCGGCGTCCTTCGTTTGATGCTGCTGCTGGTCAGGGTTGGCCGCCTATACCTCCTCCTCCACATTACCCGCCTCCAACCCCAACTTACAACCAGCAGCCCATACAACCTTCCTACACACAGCAGCCCTATCCACATCAACCCTCATACATGCCACAGCCACCATACATACAACACCCACCATACATGCACCAACCCACCTATGCCCTTCCACCACTACTTCCTTACCCTCCCAACTACCAGCAGCCCATGGAGCCGCACCCTCAGCAGATTTTCCGTCCGCCGCGATCCCAACAGCATCCACCTCGTGTGCCTCCACCACCAGGTTGTCCTGATCAGGGTCGCCGGCCTAAAGGGGGGCGTGGCAAAAAGGATCGTGTCGCCACCCAATGGCAAGATGGTGTCATGTGTCAGATATGCAAGAAGGAAGGCCACTCCGCCAATGAGTGTTGGTGGCGGTACGGTGATGATGATGATGACATGACACCTGATCCAAAAGGCGCATATGGAGTTGACACAAACTGGTACATGGACACTGGTGCTATGAATCATGTCACTGGACAATTGAACAAGCTCACTGTTCATGAGACCTACCAGGGTCGGGATCAAGTTCACAATGCCAGTGGACAAGGTATGGATATTGCACACATTGGTCATTCAGTTTTGCACACCCCTCACAGCTCTATACAACTTAATAATATATTACATGTTCCTAGTGCTTCCATGAATTTTCTTTCTGCTCATAAAATTTCCCTCGACAACAATGCCTTCATTAAAATTCACCCATTTTTTTCTTGATTAAGGATCAGGCAACGCAGCACGTCCTATTTAGAGGTCCATGTCATGGTGGCCTATACCCTCTTGTTCCTACCTCCAAGGACTCATCCAAGCATGCTCTTGCCACCACCAAGCGTTCATCCTCCACATGGCATCGTCGTCTCGGGCATCCATCTTCTTTTATTGTTCAGAAAATTCTTAGGACAAACAATCTTTTATATTCTCCAGATATTAATGCTCATATATGTGATCCATGCCAACAGGCAAAAATTCACCAGCTACCCTATCATATATCCACTAGTGTCTCCACAGTTCCTTTGGAACAAGTTTTCTCTGATGTATGGGGTCCAGCTCCTTTGTCTGTAGGCAAACACTCATATTATGTAAGCTTTATTGACGATTTTAGCAAGTTTATTTGGATATATTTGCTTAAGAAATGTTCAGATGTGTATCAAATATTTCTTAATTTCCAACAATTTGTTGAGCGCAAATTTGATTGCAAGATTATTACTATGCAAATTGACTGGGTGGTGAATATGAAAAATTACATGGTTTCTTCCAAAAAGTGGGCATTACTCATCATGTATCATGTCCTCATGCTCATCAACAAAATAGTTCTGCTGAAAGCAAACATTGCCATATTGTTGAAGTTGGTCTTGCCTTGCTTGCCAATGCATCCATGCCCTTGAAATTCTGGGCTGATGCTTTTCTCACAGCCACTTTCCTTATCAATCTTCTACCTCTAAAAGTTCTCAATTTTGAGACCCCTACACAAAAACTTCTTCAAGTCACACCCAACTATGAATCTCTCCGTGTTTTTGGCTGTGCATGTTGGCCAAATTTACGCCCATACAACAAACACAAGCTCTCTTTTCGATCCAAACAATGTGTTTTTCTTGGCTATAGCCCTCTTCACAAAGGTGTAAAATGTCTCGATGTCAGCACTGGGCGTGTCTATATTTCTCGCGATATTGTGTTTGATGAGAATCTTTTTCCGTTTGCTGCACTACACCCAAACGCTGGACGCCGTCTTCGTGAAGAAATTCTCTTGCTTCCTCGTGATTCTATTCCCTCGGCATCTAGTGATAGGGGTGTGCAAGCTAATGACAATTTTTTGCAACTAGTTCCTACTGTTCCTACTTCTCAGGTTGCAGCTGATGGTCCCTCAATGTGCTCTCACGAAGAAACTAGACAAAATTCTGAAGAATCTGCTGAAAACTGCACATCAAATCATGCTCCCAGTTCAGAGAACGAACCACCGGAAAACAGCACAGATCCCGAGTAAGATTCTGGACAAGAATCTGCCTCGGATCGCTCCCTGGCAGAGCCTGGCGCCGAAGATTCGTCTGGCATCGCAGCCTCGTCGCGCGAGCCGGACGCGGCGGCTGCTGGCGCAGCGGATGCTGCTGGCCCGTCCCCAGGTGACGATGGCGCTGCACATGGGCAGGCTGGGCGTGTGTCGCCTCCTGAGTCGTTGGGCGTGCCTCTTGCCACCAGCCCCATGCCCACGTCTCCATCAGCAGACAGCCTGCTCCGGTCGGATGCTGCTGACAGCAGCAGCTCAACTTCTCTGCCTCCCCTGGGATCTTCTGCACCAGATACTGCTGTACCCCAGCCAACTGCTGAACCGCGCACTCGACTGCAAAAAGGTATACGTCGCCCAAAAAATTATACCGATGGTGCGGTTCGATATGCCCTGCTCACATCTACAGGTGAACCGACAAAACTGCAAGAGGCATGATGGCGCGTAGTCGACACGTCCGTTGGGAACCCAAAGAGGAAGGTGTGATGCGCACAGCTTTAAGTTTTCCCTCAGTAAGAAACCAAGGATATCGAACCAGTAGGAGTCAAGCAACACGTGAAGGTTTTTGGTGGCGGAGTGTAGTGCGGCGCAACACCAGGGATTCCGGCGCTAACGTGGAACCTGCACAACACAATCAAAGTACTTTGCCCCAACGTAACAGTAAGGTTGTCAATCTCACCGGCTTGCTGTAAACAAAGGATTACATGTATAGTGTGGATGATGATGTTTGTTTGCGAAGAACAGTAAAGAACAATTGCAGTAGATTGTATTTCAGATGTAAAGAATTGGACCGGGGTCCACAGTTCACTAGTGGTGTCTCTTCCATAAGATAAACGCATGTTGGGTGAACAAATTACAGTTGGGCAATTGACAAATAAAGAAGGCATAACAATGCACATACATATATCATGATATGAGATTTAATCAGGGCATTACGACAAAGTACATAGACCACTATCCAGCATGCATCTATGCCTAAAAAGTCCACCTTCAGGTTATCATCCGAACCCCTTCCAGTATTAAGTTGCAACAACAGACAATTGCATTAAGTATGGTGTGTAATGTAATCAACACAAATATCCTTAGATAAAGCATCGATGTTTTATCCCTCGTGGCAATAGCACATCCACAACCTTAGAGGTTGTTGTCACTCCCCCAGATTCAATGGAGGCATGAACCCACTATCGAGCATAAATACTCCCTCTTGGAGTTACAAGTATCAACTTGGCCAGAGCCTCTACTAGCAACGGAGAGCATGCAAGAACATAAACAACATATATGATAGATTGATAATCAACTTGACATAGTATTCAATATTCATCGGATCCCAACAAACACAACATGTAGGATTACAAATAGATGATCTTGATCATGATAGGCAGCTCACAAGATCTAACATGATAGCACAATGAGGAGAAGACAACCATCTAGCTACTACTATGGACCCATAGTCCAGGGGTGAACTACTCACATATCGATCCGGAGGCAATCATGGTGATGAAGAGACCTCCAGGAGATGATTCCCCTCTCCGGCAGGGTGCCGAAGGCGATCTCCTGAATCCCCCGAGATGGGATTGGCGGCGGCGGCGTCTCTGGAAGGTTTTCCGTATCGTGGCTCCCGGTACTGGGGGTTTTGCGACGAAGGCTTTAAGTAGGCGGAAGGGTAGAGCCGGGGGCGTCACGAGGGGCCCACACACCACGGCCGCGCGGCCAAGACCTGGTCCGTGCCGCCCTAGTGTGGCGTCGCCTCGTCGTCCCACTTCGTATCTCCCTTGGTCTTCTAGAAGCTTCGTGGAAAAATAAGACCCTGGGCGTTGATTTCGTCCAATTCCGAGAATATTTCCTTACTACGATTTCTGAAACCAAAAACAGCAGAAAACAGCAACTGGCTCTTCGGCATCTCGTCAATAGGTTAGTGCCGGAAAATGCATAATAATGACATATAATGTGTATAAAACATGTGAGTATCATCATAAAAGTAGCATGGAACATAAGAAATTATAGATACGTTTGAGACGTATCAAGCATCCCCAAGCTTAGTTCCTGCTCGCCCTCGAGTAGGTAAACGATAACAAAGATAATTTCTGAAGTGACATGCTATCATAATCTTGATCAATACTATTGTAAAGCATATGAGATGAATGCAGCGATTCGAAGCAATGGTGAAGATAATGAGTAAACAAATGAATCATATAGAAAAGAATTTTCATGAATAATACTTTCAAGACAAGCATCAATAAGACTTGCATAAGAGTTACTCATAAAGCAATAGATTCTTAGTAAAAAGCTTTGAAGCAACACAAAGGAAGATATGAGTTTCAGCAGTTGCTTTCAACTTCAACATATATATCTCATGGATAATTGAAAACACAAAGTAATATAACAAGTGCAATAGGTAAACATGTAAGAATCAATGCACACAGTTGATACAAGTGTTTGCTTCTAGGATAGAAAGAATAGGTAAACTGACTCAACAATAAAGTAGAAGATTGGCCCTTCGCGGAGGGAAGCATGGATTACTATATTTTTGCTAGAGCTTTTCATTTTGAAAACAAGAAACAATTTTGTCAACGGTAGTAATAAATCATATGTGTTATGTATAAGACATCCCATAAGTTGCAAGCCTCATGCATAGTATACCAATAGTGCTCGCACCTTGTCCTAATTAGCTTGGATTAACATGGATTATCATTGCATAGCATATGTTTCAACCAAGTGTCACAAAGGGGTACCTCTATGCCGCCTGTACAAAGGTCTAAGGAGAAAGCTCGCATTGGATTTCTCGCTTTTGATTATTCTCAACTTAGACATCCATACCGGGACAACAGAGACAACAGATAATGGACTCCTCTTTAATGCATAAGCATTCAACAACAGATAATATTCTCATAAGAGATTGAGGATTAATTTTCCAAACTGAAACTTCCACCATGAATCATGGCTTTAGTTAGCGGCCCAATGTTCTTCTCTAACAATATGCATACTCAAACCATTGATCATGAAAATCGCCCTTACTTCAGACAAGACGAACATGCATAGCAACTCACATGATATTCAACAAAGGTAAAAGTTGATGGCGTCCCCAGAAACATGGTTACCGCTCAACAAGCAACTTATTAAGAAATAAGACACATAAGTACATATTCTTCACCACAATAGTTTTTAAGGATATTTTCCCATGAGCTATATATTGCAAAGACAAAGAATAGAATTTTAAAGGTAGCACTCAAGTAATGTACTTTGGAATGGCAGATAAATACCATGTAGTAGGTAGGTATGGTGGATACAAATGGCATAGTTTTTGGCTCAAGGATTTGGATGCACGAGAAGAATTCCTCTCAATACAAGGCTAGGCTAGCAATGTTGTTTGAAGCAAACTCAAGTATAAAACGGTGCAGCAAGACTCACATATGAACATATTGTAAGTATTATAAGACTTTACATCGTATCCTTGTTTTTCAAACACCTTAACCAGAAAATATCTAGACTCTAGAGACCAATCATGCAAACCAAATTTTAACAAGCTCTATGTAGTTCTTCATTAATGGGTACAAAGTACATGATGCAAGAGCTTAAACATGATCTATATGAGCACACCAATTGCCAAGTATCAAATTATTCAAGACATTATACCATTTACCACATGCAGCATTTTCTGTTTCCAACCATATAACAATGAATGAAGTAGTTCAACTTTCGCAATGAACATTAAGGATAAAGCTAAGAACATATGTGTTCATACGAAACAGCGGAGCATGTCTCTCTCCCAAACAAAGAATGTTAGGATCCAAATTTATTCAAACAAAACAAAAAATAAAAACAAACAGACGCTCCAAGTAAAGCACATAAGATGTGACGGAATAAAAATATAGTTTCACTAGAGGTGACCTGATAAGTTGTCGATGAAGAAGGGATGACTTAGGCATCCCCAAGCTTATATGCTTGAGTCTTCTTAAAATATGCAGGGATGAACCACGGGGGCATCCCCAAGCTTAGACTTTTCACTCTTCTTGATCATATTGTATCATCCTCCTCTCTTGACCCTTGAAAACTTCCTCCACACCAAACTCAAAACAATCTCATTAGAGGGTTAGTGCATAATTGAAAATTCATATATTCAGAGGTGACATAATCATTCTTAACACTTCGGACATTGCACAAAGCT
Organism: Lolium rigidum; assembly: GCF_022539505.1. Taxonomy (NCBI): domain Eukaryota; kingdom Viridiplantae; phylum Streptophyta; class Magnoliopsida; order Poales; family Poaceae; genus Lolium; species Lolium rigidum. The sequence continues at coordinate 303,081,898 of NC_061510.1, read as the reverse complement.
ACTGAAAGTTAATGGAACAAAGAAATCCATCAAACATAGCAAAACAGGCAATGCGAAATAAAAGGCAGAATCTGTCAAAACAGAACAGTCCATAAAGACGAATTTTTTAGAGACACCAGACTTGCTCAGATGAAAATTCCCAAATTGAATGAAAGTTGCGTACATATCTGAGGATCACGCACGTAAATTGGCAGATTTTTCTAAATTTTCTACAGCAGGGGCGGCTCAATTTCGTGACACCAAGAAATCTGTTCCTGCGCAGTAATCCAAATCTAGTATTGACTTTACTATCAAAGACTTTACTTGGAAATAAAATAAACATAAGGAGAGGTTGCTACAGTAGTAACAACTTCCAAGACTCAAATAAAGTGCAGAAATAAAATAATGGGTTGTCTCCCATAAGCGCTTTTCTTTAACGCCTTTCAGCTAGGCGCAGAAAGTGTGGATCAAGTAACATCAAGAGACGAAGCATCAACATCATAATTTGTTCTAATAATAGAATCATAAGGTAACTTCATTCTCTTTCTAGGGAAGTGTTCGATACCTTTCTTGAGAGGAAATTGATATTTAATATTACCTTCCTTCATATCAATGGTAGCACCAACAGTTCGAAGAAAAGGTCTTCCCAATATAATGGGACAAGATACATTGCATTCAATATCCAAGACAACAAAATCAACGGGGATAAGGTTATTGTTAACCATAATACAAACATTATCAATCCTCCCCAAAGGTTTCTTTATAGCATGATCAGCAAGATTAACATCCAGATAACAATTTTTCAATGGTGGCAAGTCAAGCATATCATAGATTTTTTTAGGCATAACAGAAATACTTGCACCAAGATCACATAAAGCATTACAATCAAAATCATTGACCCTCATCTTAATGATGGGCTCCCAACCATCTTCTAACTTCCTAGGAATAGAAGTTTCAAGTTTTAGTTTCCCTTCTCTAGCTTTTATGAGAGCATTTGTAATATGTTTTGTAAAGGCCAAATTTATAGCACTAGCATTGGGACTTTTAGCAAGTTTTCGTAAGAACTTTATAACTTCAGAGATGTGACAATCATCAAAATCTAAATCATTATGATCTACAGCAATGGGATCATTTTCCCCAATATTTTGAAAAATTTTAGCAGTTTTATCACAAACAGTTTCAGCAGTTTTAGCAATTTCAGGCAATTTTGCACGCTTGGCACTAGGAGTAGAAACATTGCCAACACCAATTATTTTACCATTGATAGTAGGGGGTGTAGCAACATGTGAAGCATTATCATTACTAGTGGTGGTAATAGTCCAAACTTTAGCTACATTATTCTCTTTAGCAAGTTTTTCATTTTCTTCTCTTTCCCACCTAGCATGTAATTCAGCCATCAATCTAATATTCTCATTAATTCGAACTTGGATGTCATTTGCTGTAGTAAAATTTTTATTATCATTATCCTTATTAGGCATAACTTTTAATTTTAAAAGATCAACATCAGAGGCAAGACTATCAACCTTAGAAGCAAGAATATCAATTTTATCAAGTTTTTCCTCAACAGATTTGTTAAAAGAAGTTTGTGTACTAATAAATTCTTTAAGCATGGCTTCAAGACCAGGGGTACACTCCTATTATTGTTGTAAGAATTCCCATAAGAATTACCATAACTATTACCATTAGCAGAAGGATATGGCCTATAGTTGTTACCGAATTATTCCTATAAGCATTGTTGTTGAAATTATTACTTCTAATGAAGTTCACATCAACATGTTCTTCTTGGGCAACCAATGAAGCTAAAGAAACATTATTAGGATCAACATTAGATCTACCATTCACAAGCATAGACATAACAGCATCAATCTTGTCACTCAAGGAGGAGGTTTCTTCAACAGAATTTACATTCTTACCTTGTGGAGCTCTTTCCGTGTGCCATTCAGAGTAATTTGTCATCATATCATCAAGAAGTTTTGTTGCCGCCCCCAAAGTAATAGACATAAAGGTACCTCCAGCAGCTGAATCCAATAGGTTCCTGATACGTCTCCGACGTATCGATAATTTCTTATGTTCCATGCCACATTATTGATGATATCTACATGTTTTATGCACACTTTATGTCATATTCGTGCATTTTCTGGAACTAACCTATTAACAAGATGCCGAAGAGCCGATTCTCTGTTTTCTCGCCGTTTTTGGTTTCGAAATCCTAGTAACGAAATATTCTCGGAATTGGACGAAATCAACGCCCATGGTCCTATTTTGCCACGAAGCTTCCGGAAGACCGAAGAGGAGTCGAAGTGGGGCCACGAGGCGCCGCCACACTAGGGCGGCGCGGCCCGAGCCCCGGCCGCGCCGACCCGTGGTGTGGGGCCCTCGTGTGGCCCCTCGCGTTGCCCTTCCGCCTACTTAAAGCCTCCGTCGCGAAACCCCCGGATCGAGAGCCACGATACGGAAAACCTTACCGAGACACCGCCGCCGCCAATCCCATCTCGGGGATTCCGGAGATCTCCTCCGGCACCCTGCCGGAGAGGGGATTCATCTCCCGGAGGACTCTTCACCGCCATGGTCGCCTCCGGAGTGATGAGTGAGTAGTTCACCCCCGGACTATGGGTCCATAGCGAGTAGCTAGATGGTTGTCTTCTCCTCATTGTGCTTCATTGTTGGATCTTGTGAGCTGCCTAACATGATCAAGATCATCTATCTGTAATACTATATGTTGTGTTTGTCGAGATCCGATGGATAGAGAATACTATGTTATGTTAATTATCAAGTTATTACCTATGTGTTGTTTATGATCTTGCATGCTCTCCGTTATTAGTAGAGGCTCTGGCCAAGTTTTTGCTCTTAACTCCAAGAGGGAGTATTTATGCTCGATAGTGGGTTCATGCCTCCATTGATATCCGGGACAAGTGACGGAAAGTTCTAAGGTTGTGGATGTGTTGTTGCCACTAGGGATAAAACATTAATGCTATGTCTAAGGATGTAGTTGTTGATTACATTACGCACCATACTTAATGCAATTGTCCGTTGTTTTGCAACTTAATACTGGAAGGGGTTCGGATGATAACCTGAAGGTGGACTTTTTAGGCATAGATGCATGCTTGGATGGCGGTCTATGTACTTTGTCGTAATGCCCAATTAAATCTCACTATATTTATCATGACATGTATGTGCATTGTTATGACCTCTCTATTTGTCAATTGCCCGACTGTAATTTGTTCACCCAACATGCTTTTATCTTATGGGAGAGACACCTCTAGTGAACTCGTGGACCCCGGTCCATTCTTTTATACTGAAATACAAATCTGCCGCAATACTTGTTCTTTACTCGTTTTCTTGCAAACAATCATCTTCCACACAATACGGTTAATCCTTTGTTACAACAAGCCGGTGAGATTGACAACCTCACCGTTTCGTTGGGGAAAAGTACTTTGGTTGTGTTGTGCAGGTTCCACGTTGGCGCCGAAATCTCCGGTGTTGCGCCGCACTACATCCCGCCGCCATCAACCTTCAACGTGCTTCTTGGCTCCTCCTGGTTCGATAAACCTTGGTTTCTTTCTGAGGGAAAACTTGCTGCTGTGCGCATCATACCTTCCTCTTGGGGTTCCCAACGAACGTGTGAGTTACACGCCATCAGTTCCGCGAAGAAAAATTCAGTCCTGCATAAAAGGTTTGGATGATCATCCAAGTAGTTAGTCCATGGGTAGGGCAATTCTTCACCAAAGATTTCATTCTCTCCAATGCTTGAGCAACATGTTCATTATCTAATTGCATAAAATTCATTATGCTACTTCTCAAATATATAATTTTAGCGGGAGGATAATATCTACCAATAAAAGCATCCTTGCATTTAGTCCATGAATCAATACTATTTCTAGGCAGAGATAGCAACCAATCTTTAGCTCGTCCTCTTAAGGAGAAAGGAAACAATTTTAATTTTATAATGTCACCGTCTACATCCTTATACTTTTGCATTTCACAAAGTTCAACAAAATTATTAAGATGGGCAGCAGCATCAGAACTAACACCAGAAAATTGCTCTCTCATAACAAGATTTAGTAAAGCAGGTTTAATTTCAAAGAATTCTGCTGTAGTAGCAGGTGGAGCAATAGGTGTGCATAAGAAATCATTATTATTTGTGCTAGTGAAGTCACACAACTTAGTATTCTCAACAGTACCCATTTTAGCAGTAGTAAATAAAGCAAACTAAATAAAGTAAATGCAAGTAAATAATTTTTTTTGTGTTTTCAATATGGAGAACAAGACAGTAAATAAAGTAAAACTAGCAACTAATTTTTTTGTAATTTTTATATAGAGAGCAAACAAAGCAGTAAATAAAATAAAACAAAGCAAGACAAAAACAAAGTAAAGAGATTGGATGTGGGAGACTCCCCTTGCAGCGTGTCTTGATCTCCCCGGCAACGGCGCCAGAAAACAGTCTTGATGGCGCGTAGTCGACACGTCCGTTGGGAACCCCAAGAGGAAGGTGTGATGCGCACAGCGAGCAAGTTTTCCCTCGCAAGAAACCAAGGTTATCGAACCAGTAGGAGTCAAGGAACACGTGAAGGTTGTTGGTGGCGAAGTGTAGTGCGGCGCAACACCAGAGATTCCGGCGCCAACGTGGAACCTGCACAACACAATCAAAGTACTTTGCCCCAACGTAACAGTGAGGTTGTCAATCTCAGGCTTGCTGTAAACAAAGGATTAGATGTATAATGTGGATGATGATGTTTGTTTACGAAGAACAGTAAAGAACAATTGCAGTAGATTGTATTTCAGATGTAAAGAATTGGACCGGGGTCCACAGTTCACTAGTGGTGTCTCTCCCATAAGATAAACGCATGTTGGGTGAACAAATTACAGTTGGGCAATTGACAAATAAAGAAGGCATAACAATGCACATACATATATCATGATGAGTACTATGAGATTTAATCAGGGCATTACGACAAAGTACATAGACCGCTATCCAGCGATGCATCTATGCCTAAAAAGTCCACCTTCAAAGTTATCATCCGAACCCCTTCCAGTATTAAGTTGCAACAACAGACAATTGCATTAAGTATGGTGCGTAATGTAATCAACACAAAAATCCTTAGACAAAGCATCGATGTTTTATCCCTAGTGGCAACAACACATCCACAACCTTAGAGGTTGTTGTCACTCCCCCCGATTCAATGGAGGCATGAACCCACTATCGAGCATAAATACTCCCTCTTGGAGTTACAAGTATCAACTTGGCCAGAGCCTCTACTAGCAACGGAGAGCATGCAAGAACATAAACAACATATATGATAGATTGATAATCAACTTGACATAGTATTCAATATTCATCGGATCCCAACAAACACAACATGTAGGATTACAAATAGATGATCTTGATCATGATAGGCAGCTCACAAGATCTAACATGATAGCACAATGAGGAGAAGACAACCATCTAGCTACTGCTATGGACCCATAGTCCAGGGGTGAACTACTCACACATCGATCCGGAGGTAATCATTGTGATGAAGAGACCTCCGGGAGATGATTCCCCTCTCCGGCAGGGTGCCGGAGGCGATCTCCTGAATCCCCCGAGATGGGATTGGCGGCGGCGGCGTCTCTGGAAGGTTTTCCTTATCGTGGCTCTCGGTACTGGGGGTTTCGCGACGAAGGCTTTAAGTAGGCGGAAGGGTAGAGTCGGGGGCGTCACGAGGGACCCACACACCAGGGCCGCGCGGCCAAGACCTAGGCCGCGTCGCCCTAGTGTGGCGTCGCCTCGTCGCCCCACTTCGTAATTCCCTCGGTCTTCTGGAAGCTTCGTGGAAAAATAAGACCCTGGGCGTTGATTTCGTCCAATTCCGAGAATATTTCCTTACTAGGATTTCTGAAACCAAAAATAGCGTAAAACAAGCAATCGGCTCTTCGGCATCTCGTCAATAAGTTAGTGCCGGAAAATGCATAATAATGATATATAATGTGTATAAAACATGTGAGTATCATCATAAAAGTAGCATGGAACATAAGAAATTATAGATACGTTTGAGACGTATCAAGGCACTTAGTGATCCAACTTGGAAGCATGCAATGCAAGAGGAATATGATGCACTTCTATCCAACAACACTTGGCACCTTGTGCCTCCAAACCGCACCAAAAATGTTATTGACTGCAAATGGGTTTACCGTATCAAGAAACATGCTGATGACACTATTGACAGGTATAAAGCTCGTCTTGTTGCAAAAGGTTTTAAACAAAGGTATGGCATTGACTATGAGGACACCTTCAATCCAGCTTGTTAAGGTTGCTACTATCGGACTTGTTCTTTCCATATCGAGCCTCAAAAGGATGGAGTTTACGGCAGCTAGATGTCAAGAACGCGTTTCTTCATGGTGTTCTCGGAAGAGGAAGTGTATATGAAACAACCACCTGGTTTTGAGTCTTCCGCTAACCCCAACTACGTTTGCAAACTTGATAAAGCTTTCTATGGACCGAAACACGCACCTCGAGCATGGTATTCTCGTCTTAGTTCCAAACTTCACACTCTTGGTTTTATTCCCTCAAAGGCGTACACATCCCTATTCCTTTTCAACAAGTCAGGTATCACTATGTTTCTCCTCATTTATGTTGATGATATTATTGTCACCAGTTCGTCAGATACAGCAATTTCTGCATTACTACATAACTTGAGAAATGAGTTTGCACTCAAAGATCTTGGAGCTCTTCATTTTTTTCTGTCCTTGAGGTTCACAATCGCCCATATGGATTACTCTTGAATCAAGAGAAATATGCTACAGATCTCCTTGCTCGTGTTGGCATGACTGATTGCACAGCTTGTCTTACACCACTATCTACCCAGGATAATCTCTCTTTGCATGATGGCTCTCCTCTTGGTCCTGATGACTGCACACGGTACAAGAGTATAGTTGGAGCACTTCAATATCTCACTATAACTCGACCTGATCTATCCTTTTCAGTTAATAAGGTTTGTCAGTTTCTTCATGCCCCTACAACTGCTCACTGGACATCAGTCAAACGTATGTTGCGGTACATTCATGGCACACTAAAGGTTGGGCTTACTTTCCAGAAGTCCTCCAATACACAGCTTAGTGCGTTCTCAGATGCTGATTGGACCGGTGATTTAGATGACAGGCGCTCTACTAGTGGATTTGCTATCTTTTTTGGTCCTAATCTTATATCTTGGAGTGCTCGGAAACAACCCACCGTGTCTCGGTCTAGCACTGAGGCTGAATACAAAGCACTTGCCAATGCCACTACTGAATTGATTTGGGTTGAGGCTCTCATTCGAGAGCTAGGTGTTTCTATTCAGGAAAAACCATGTCTATGCTGTGACAATCTTGGTGCCACTTTTTTGTCTGCTAATCATGTTTTTCATGCTCGCACCAAACATATTGAGATTGATTTTTTATTTTGTTCGCGAAAGAGTTGCTCGAAAACAACTTGATGTCG